>NW_025814867.1:127819507-128419507 GCF_022079265.1 Lynx rufus
TGCATATATATGTATTTATATGTATATATATATGCGCACACATCTATGATATTAGAGTACATACATGTTAAATATATAATTCCTCTCCACTGAACAATAATTTATTTTTCTCTCTTGGCCAAACTTCTTCACCCTTAAGTTTCTCAATCACAAAACTTGTATGTACAGAAAATAATCAACAGCTTTGCTCCAGAGTATGTGCAAATGTTTTCATACAGCTCTGTTACTAACAATAATGACCTAAGCACAATGCATTTCCAAGGGAATTAATGGCTGGGGTTAATGGCCCGAGGCAAAACCAGCCAGTCATGGATCCCTAAGAAATGCCCTGTGCTTTGATCATTATTGCCTCATTACAACATAAAAATAATCAGCAGCAATTACAGTAGGAACTATGGGAACAGTTCAGCCTTGAAAATTAACTCTTTCAGGATCAACAATGCTGAATATTTCACTGCTTCCAGTGAATTTAGTATAAACAGTCCTGTAACCAAAAGAATTGATACAAATGACCCTGAAATATAATGTGATCCTGAGTGGCCAATATTCCAATTGAAATTAGCGATGTGCCTGGCTAAGCAAAGAAAGCAAAATGAGCCAGTGCAAATAAAACACCAAACAAGTCAACTTGAACTAAGAAGTTTTAAAGAGAAATTTATTTCATGCTCAGAAAAAATGAAAAAATGGGTACTACAATCATGCCCATATTTTGATGAATTCTAGGAAAACAATAATAAGGAAGAAAAAATATAATCTGAATTCCATTTTTCCATAAATTTATTAAAGTTTGGGTAAAGCAAAAATAAAATATTTTAACAATGCATATCATTTTTCAAATTATTCTGCATTTGTACATAATATAAACCTTTTCCAAAGCAATACATATGTTATTGAATTAAAGAATGCTTGGGTAAATTCCTATACATTGAACATGCATATTTTAATAAAAATCAGATGTAAGATTATATTTTGCTGCCTTAATGCTTCTGCAATAAGAACTTGAACTATTGCTCACTAACAACGTCTTTATCAAGAAATCCTAATGGGGTGCCTAGGTGGCTCAGTGGATTGAGTGCCCGACTTTGGCTTAGGTGATGATCTGGTGGTCTGTGGATTTGAGCTCCACCTGGGGCTGGGCTCTGCTCCGATGGATAGAAGGCTGGAGCCTGCTTCGGATCCTGTGAGCACCTCCCCCCCCCCCCCCCGCCCCTCCCCCACTTGTGCTCTGTCTTGCTCCGTCTCACTCTGTTAAAAATAATGTCAAAAAAAAAAAAATTAAAAAAATAAAGGCCTAAAGACTTTTTACATACTTTACCCACTCAGTTTCACATGAACATTTGACATAAACTTTTTTCTTTCTCTCCTTTTTTTTTCTTTTTTTTTTTTGGATCTCCTCCTTTTGCATTTATAAAAAAATGTTTCTTCTCTCTGATTACTTCTCCATTCTGTGTTTATCTCCTTGAACACTGCTATTCTCTTCCCATTCTCTAAATACAGATATTTATTGAGGCTTTTTTTGACATTATTTTTTACCCCTATCAGCACCCTAATAATTCTGGAGTATCATTTTCTTCCATAGGTTCAATGATTTTCTCTTTAAAGACATATGCCATGCCTATTTCTCTGTTACAGTCCTCCCCCAAGTTAATACTTCCTAACAATCTACTAGACATGAAGCCATATATACACTTTGACAATTCAAGATATTATATTTGAACTGGTCTCATCACCTCCCTCTTCTGCCTCTTTTAAAATCCTTCACTTATTCAAAACATCTACCTTTTGATGTGAGCATTTCCAGTCATCAGTTGAGTACTATTTAACTCCCTATCTAGGTACAATAGATTTGGTTTCCATACAATTCTAACATTCATTTGTCTCTTTTAATTACATACCTGCATCCCTAATTAATCTTAAATCTGACTTATTTCGGAAGACCTTATCTCGTCTTAAAATTTCTCTGTCTACCACAAGTAGTGCATTTTTTTTCTTGTTTAAAATTATTTTCTTTCTCGCTGAATTTTACTTTTTGGTTTGTTTCAAGTTTTTATTTAAATTCCATTTAGTTAACATACAGTGTAATATTAGTTTCAGGAGTAAAACTTAGTGATTCATCACTTACAGTAACACCCAGTGCTCATCACAACAAAAGCTCTAGTAGTGTATTTTTAATAAGACTTTTTCTCATTCTGCCTCCAACCTCCAGTTGGATGTAAAATTTGATGGGTATATGTGAACTTTGCGCATCAGATATGGGTCTGAATCTTGGCCTCAATAGTTACCATATATATGACATTGGAGAAATTATTTATTCCATTATATTCTCAATGTCGACATAAATAACAACCTATATTATAAGCTATTATAATATGTAAAACTAATAATTATAAGAAGCCTCTGATTTCATATTGATTATTTTGCCTAAATTTTCTCTGGATCTGGCAGTGCATGTACATGACAAATATGCTTGGAATAAAATGAATCATAGTCGTTTGGGTATCTGTTCCTTTATGATCCCCCTATCTTATTCCCACCAAATATATACACAGTAGCCTATATGCTGCCTCAAGGCAGAGATGGTTTTACTTATTTTAAAAATGTATTCAGTGCTGGTTTGGGGTTTCACTTGGGATACAGAAAATAGGAAAGAATAACACTCCCATCCTTAAAAATAACAACAGTAAAGCTGACCGATTTGAACTTCACAACTTTTCCTGAGCCCGTCAGAAAGCTGAGGCCGCAGAGTAATCTGAAAAAGCAAACAAGACAACGTATTGCCAGGGGAAAATAATCAATGAACCATATTCGCATATGACACAGAGGCTGGCAATATCAGCAAATTTAAAGCATAGTTAAATGTTTCAATGGAAAAGATGGAAACCTGCCAAGCTAGATGGCCATTTTCAGCAGAGTGATGAAAACTGGCAGAAACAGTGGAAATAATAGAAATAAAAAATCAAGTAAAAATGAGGAATGCCATCAGTAGGCTCATTAGTAGACTCAAGACTGCTTGGGAATAGACCAATGGTAGGGTATAGGAATTACCCAAACTGAAACAGAGGGGGAAAAAAGTAGGAAAAAACACAAAACCGTGAAGAATAGAACATCCAAAAGTTGTAAGACAATGTCACATGATCTAACATACATTTATCTGGACTTCCAGAAGTGGAGGAAAGGAACGGGCAGAAGAAATATGTGAAGAAATAAGAGCTAAGAATTGTACAAAATTAATAATAAATATCAACTTATATATTTAAGATGATCAGAGAACAGCAGGATAAAGAAATGAGTAAACTCACACTTCTAGGCATACCGTATTTAAACTACTGAAAGTCAAAGATAAAGAGAGAATCTTGAAAGTGGCCATTGGGAAAATGACACCTGAGATACAAGGGAACAAAGATATGAATTGAAGAAGTCTTCTTGTCTGAAACCATGCAAGTCAGAACACCATAAGTGACATCTTTTAAGTGATGAAAGAAAAAAACTGAGCAGTGAAAAATCTATACTAAGCAAGAATATTTCTCATCATGAAAGAAAACTATTTTCTGAGGTAAACCAGAACTGAGAAAAGTCACTGCCAATAGTCCTACACTACAAAACAACAACAACAAATTACCTTTTTTCAAGCAGAAGAAATACGATACCAGACTATAACTTGAATTTGCACAAAAAATAAACAGGACTGGGACTGAAATTAAAAAAAGACAAATAAAATTTATTTTACTTTTCTTTGCTCTGGGCAAAGTCTGTCTAAGTAAGTATCTAAGTAACTGTCTAAAAGTAAGAATAGAAGCAGCATGTCCTGCTTATATAATATACAAAATTAAAATGTATCAAAAGAGTAGCACAAAAGTAGGACAGAAGAATTAGAAAATACTCTTGTAAAATTATTTGAGAGTAGACTATGTAATTAACATTTACTGTATATACTAGAACTGCTACATTTTTTTAAGAAGAGGCATAAATTATATACAAATAATGGAGATAAATTGAATAATTAAAAACTGCTTATTCACCCCTAAAGAATGCAGGAAAGAGAAAAAGTGAAGCAAATAAAAATAATAATAAATAAAAATAAAAACAAAACATTAAAAAGTTAGAGAGTAGCTGGCAAATAGATGATTCTAACTATATCTATAATTACATTAAATGTAAATCGTTGTCAGATTGGATTGAAAAGGAAGGCATGTATGTTATCTACAGGAAACACACTTAAATATAAACATATAGATAGCTTAAAAGTGAAAATATGGGAAAAATTACACCACGAAAACACAAGTTTGGAATGACTATGTTAATATCAAAGTAAACTATAGAAACTAGAAAAAGAGCGGCAAAAAGTTATATTACATGACAAAGTGGTCAATCTCCCAAGAATACATAACAACCCTAAATGTGTATTCACCTTACAACACAATTTAAAAATAAATAAAACTTGATAGAACTGGAAAGGGAACTTCTTAAATGTCTAAATATAGTTAAAGACAACTCCTCTTTCAATAATTGGTAGAATAAGTAGATGTAAAATCAACAAGTTTGTAGGAGACCTACTGCAATATTTATTGCCTTAACACTTATAGAACATTTTACCCAACAATATAGCAAAATATACATTTTTTCATGTAGTTGGAATATTCACCCAAATCCATATATTATATGCCATAAAAATACTCTGATAAATATTAAAAATATAGATATATTTTCAGGCCATAATGGAGCTAAACTGACCATGAAAGTATAAAACTAGAAATAAATAACAGAAAACTATTTGGAAAATTCTAAAATATTTGGGATAAAAAAATTCACACTTCTATGGGTCAAAGAGAATGGCTCAAAAATTTAAATAAATTTAAGTAAACTGAAAAAGTTTTATGAACACATGAAAATAAAAATACAACATCAAAATGTATGAGATCCAATTAAAGCAATATGTAAACAGAAATCTGTAGTATTGAATACTTATAGTAGAAAAGATGATGGTGTCAAATCAGTAAGCTTAACATCCTCCACAAGAAACTAGGGAAAACAACCCAAAAGTAAATAACACCTAAAACAAATGAAAAGAAATAATAAAGACAGGATCCAAGAAATTGAAACATAAAAACAATAGAAAAAGTCAGCATTAATAAACCTCTAGATTGATTGACAAAAAAAAAAGAAAAGAAAAAGTGAAAAATGACAATATATTAGGAATGAAAAGAAGTCATCGCTACAGAATTCATGGACAATAAACTGATAATAAGGGAATGCCATGTAAAGCACATAGATGAAAGGGACCAATTCTTTAAAAGATATGAACTACCAGACATTACCCAAGAAGAAATAAACAACTGAAGAGTCTTACAAAATGAAGATTAAACATTACAACTAATTATAAATCTTTACTAAAAACTTCTAAATATAGATAGTTTCACTAGTGAAGTCTCTCAAACATTCAAGGAAGAAATAATTCACATCCCACACAATTTTTTTTTTTAAGAAAATACAAGGGACCTCTTCCCAAGATTTTTTTTGAGGTCATAATTACCTAAATATCAAAACCAAAGACATTAGAAGAAAAGAAAATCACAAGCCAAGATCATTCATAGTATGGTTATAAAAATCTTCAAGATAATTATAAAACCAATTCTACCATATGTAAGTATAGCAAAACACATCACAAATAAGCAGGGTTTATCTGAATATAAGACTGGTTTAATATTTGAGTACCAATCAATGTACTTCATAAATATTAGTAAACTAAATAGGAGAAACCCTGAGTATTTCAATAAATGCAGAAAAAACATTTGGCCAAATTCTATCTTCCATCACTAATAAAAATTCTTAGCCAACTAGGAACAGAAGCTTGATAACAGATTGGGTACTCTACAAAAGTACCCAATATCACCCTGATGACGTATTTCTCTCCCTCAAGATGGTGAACAAGACAAGGATGACTGCTCTCATCATTCTTAGCCAATCTCATGCTGGAAGTCATAGACAATGTAATAAAACAACAAAAGAAAAGAAAGGCATTCACATTATAAACAACAACCAAAACTTTCTCTATTCACAGACAATAGTACTGAAAAGTCTACAGAAAAAGTCCTAGAGTTAAGTAGTATTAGCAGTAAAACAAAATTGAAATAAGCAAGGACAATATAGTAAAAAAAAAAAAAAACAATTGCATTTCTCTACAGTAGCAATAAACAATTGGAATTCAAAATGTAAGATAAAATACAGTTTACAACAGCATCATAGAAAAATGAAATTTTAAAGATTAAGCCTAACAAGATATTTGCAGAATCAATATACTGAACACTACAGAAAAAGAGAAACCAAAGAAAACCAAAATTAACAGAAAATCATACAATTATTATGAATTAGAAGACTCAATAGTTTTGCTGATTCTTCTCAAATTGGAATTTAATGCCATTTCAATAGAAATCCTAGAATGAATTTTATAGAAATTGACAAGTTGTCAATTTTAGAATTTTATTCTAAAATTAATATGAAAAGGCAAAGGAATTAGGATAGCCAAAACAATTTTATAATGGAAAAACAAAGTTGGACAAAAAATTCATATTACTGATTTCAAGGTTTGTTTTAAGTCTACAGAAAAATGTAAAAAAAGATGATAGTACGGTATTGACAAAAAGAAACATGTATCATACATACCACATCTTCTTTATCCATTCCTCAGTTGATGGGCATTTGGGCTTTTTCCATAGTTTGGCTATTGTTGATAGCACTGCTATAAACATTGTGATGAATGTACTCCTTTGAATCAGCATTTTTATATCCTTTGGATAAACACCTAGTAGTGCACTTGCTGAGTCATAGGGTTGTTCTATTTTTAATTGTTTGAGGAACCTCCATACTGTTTTCAAGAGTGGCTGTAGTAGTAAAGGTGGATGGAGGGGAGGTGGGTGGGGTGATGGGTTAAATGGGTGTGAGCATTAAGGAGGGTACTTTTTGGAATGAACACTGAGTGTCATATGTAAGAGATAAATCAGTGGGTTCTACTCCTGAAGCCAAGACTACACTGTGTATTAACTAACTTGAATTTAAATAATAATAATAATAATAATAATAATAATAATTTTAAAAAGAAACATGTATCAGTTGAATGAAATAGAGTCAAGAAGTAGACCCACACTAATTAAATAATTTGATAAAGTTTCAAAGGCAAGTGAATGGAGTAAGGATAGTCTTTTCATGAATTTATGCTGGCAGAGTTGACATCTATATGAGAACAAAACAGATAAAAAATTGACCCATCTCTCACAATGTATGCAAAAATTAAATACAGTGTATTATATACTGAAATATAAAACCTAATACTACAAAACTTCAATACATTTATAAAAGTATCTCTCGATGAAAAAAAATAACTGAGGGTACTCGTTGAAAATAAAGCATATCAAAGTGGAGGTGGGGGTGAAGATGGGTGAAGGCACTTCATGAGTGCAGTCATCATGATGAACACTGAGTAATGAAGTATGGAAGTATTGAATCACGATACTGTACACCTGAAACTAGTATAATACTGTATGTTGACTATACTAGAATTAAAATTAAAATTAAAATTAAAATTAAAAAAAGAAAATATCTTTGTAGCCTTAAGTTAGGCAAATTTAAAAAAAATATGATCCCCCAAATCCTGATTTTTTTTAAAAGAAACAAGTGATAAAAATTGAGCTTGATCAAAATTAAATTTAAAACTTTTGTTCAGTGAATGGCAATATTAAAGGACTGAAAACACAAACTATAAACTGTGAGAAACATTTGCAGATGGTTTATCTGGAAGGATTTTATATAGAGAACATGTAGTGACTTTTCTCACTCAACAATGAGGGAACAAAAACCCAATTTAAAAAAAAAATGGGCAAAAGATTTGAAGAGCTATTTTACTATAAAATATATATAAAGGTGTAAATAATAATGTAAAACGATGTTCAACATAAATATTCATGAGGGAAATTGAAATTAAATCAACAGTGTCATACTATTAGAGTAACATTTTTAGGAAAGAAAGAGATGAAAAGAATGACAATAGCAAATGCTGACAAGGTCATAGAACAAACAGAACTGTAGCTGCTGGGAAAGCAAAAGTGATACAGCCACTTTAGAAAATACAGACAATTTAGGGTATCTGGGAAGCTCAGTCAGCTAAGCCTCTGACTCTTGATTTCAGCTCAGGCCATGATCTCACAATTGTGAGATTGAGCCCTGAGTTGGGCTCCACAATGGGCATGGAGCCTGCTTAAGATTTTCTCTCTCCCTCTGCCCCACTCCTCAACCCACATTCTCTCTCTCTCTCTCTCTTTCTCCCTCTCTCTCTCTCTCTCTCAAAAAGACAAGAAAGAAAGAGAAGAGAAGAGGAGGAGAGGAAAAGAAGGGATGGGACAGACAGTTTGGTCATTTGTTAAAAAAAAATAAACTTATAACTTATTCCCACACTTAGAAAGAAATGAAAACTTATCATCAAAAACCTACATACAATATTTATAGTAGTTTTGTTTGTAATAAACCAAAATTGGAAATAACTCTAACGTCTCTTAACTGGGAAGGAATAAATTGTTTTACCTCTATACAGTTGGAAACCCAACAATAAAAATGAATGAACTACTGACAGACTCCATTACATGTTTAAATCTCTTGTATATTTGACTAAGTAAAAGAAGTCAGATCCAGAGGGCAATGATATAAAATTTTGTATCATTCTACTTGTATGGCATTGTGGAAAACATAAAAATGTAGGGATGGAAGACAGATAAAAGTTACCAAGTGTTGGGGTTGGGGAACAGGGCTTGACTACAAAACAGTAACATGAAGGATTTCGGGGTTGGTAGAAATAATCTGTATCTTGTTATTGGTGGTATATGCAGAAAGACAGGCATTTCTCAAAATTTACAGAGCCAGAAAGAATAGACTTTGTTTAAGTAAGTTAAAAAAAGAATATTAAGTCTACAGGGCTTAGGAATGTACATTACCAAAAATTGGTGAAAATTAAATTAAATTGAGTGTCAGTAATATCACAAGTAATTCCAAGTACAAAACACAGATAAGTTCTATTGACCGGTATTAGGAAATATTCCAAGCCAAGGTTTCAAGGTTTCTTTTGACTTAGACCTAAGTATGTAGAGATCATTAAAACAAGGACTATCCTACATTTAAGCTGGGTTTGGAAATTTTTTGGGAACTTCTAAAAAGTGAAAACAGAAATTCTAGGAAAGTTTTCTGATGCTATAACATTTATTTCATAATTAAAAACTTTGTGAAGATTAATACATTTTGTTAGCATAACAATGTGTTTTCATAAATATGAAGTCAGCTTATATTTGCCTTTTTCCTATTTCTAAACAACTCTCAATGTATTGGTTTCTTATTGCTCCTATAACGAATTACCACAAACTCAGTGGCTTAAAACAACCCACATCTATTATCTCATAGTGTTGGAGATCTTCTGATCTGAAATGGATTCTCTTGGGCCAAGATCAGTATATTGGCAGGGCTGTGCTCCCCAGAGGCTCTAGGAAAGAATCTGCCTTCTTGCAGTTTTCAGCTTCTAGAGTCGACCTGCATTCCTTAGCTGGTGTCCTCTTCCTTCATTTTCAAAGCCAGCAGTATAGCATCTTCAAATTACTCTTTGACTTTGATCCTCTGCTTCCATTATCACATCTTCTGATTCTGACCAATCTGCTTTCCCTCTTATAAAAACTTTTGTGCTTACACTGGTCCCACAATGATAATCCGAATAATATCCCACGTCAACACCATTAATGTAATCACACCTTGAAAATCCCTTTTGCCAGGTAAGGTAATATATTAACAGGCTCTTAGTATTAGCATATACACATCATTGGCCAGGGCGAGGTGGGTGGTGGGGGAGACTTCTCAACCTATCATAGCCAATATTATAACCTCTTTGGTGCACACACGGGTGCGCGCACACACACACACACACACACACACAAATTTACCCATTGCCTGTGTAGCTGAACAAAGTTTCACTCAATTTATGCTCACATACTACTCAGTCATGAGCTTCATGTTGTCTTCTTAAATAGGACAGACTATAATTGAGTTATGCTTGCCAGAGAATCAACACCCGAGAGTCTCCTTTATTGTGTATGAGAAAGGATGGAAGACATATGAGACCTGAGTTTTCTCTAGAGAATTGCCTATTAGAAAACAATATTCAGCCACTGTATGTATGTCTTATCAATAAGCAGCTCAGACTTTGTCTGATCATAATGTCCCTCAGCAAATAGACAAAAACAACATTGAAAGCAAAACACAATTCCTTCTTTTTCCAAAGAAAAAAAGCAGGTCATTTAGAAAAAAAATATGTAAAATGTATTATTTTGTTCGATTGCAATATAGAAATTGTATATATAATATTTTTATATATAAACATTTTTGATAGTTTCTTTCTCTCCATTAGGTATTCAACACAGATCAGAAACACATGTGGCAAAATATGAGTGAAAAGAAAGTATAAGTAAGAAATTTTATGATTTAAGAAATTTTAGAATAACTTCATAGTGATATAAAAGTAGCCAAGAGCAGTTAGTCCTTGAAAGACACCTAGCTTTCTTATTTGAAGATGGTTTTGGGTGCCTGAGTGGCTCAGTCTGTTAAGCATCAGACTTCAGCTCAGGTCATGATCTCACAGTTCGTGAGTTAGAGTCCCATGTCGGGCTCTGTGCTAACAGCTCACAGCCTGGAACCTGCTTTGGATTCTGTCTCTCTCTCTCTCTCTCTCTCTCTCTCTCTCTCTCTCTCTCTCAAAAATAAAAAAAAATAAACATTAAAAAAAGATGGTCTAACTATGATTATCACGTTAATGTAACATTACCCATTTTATACTTAAAAAATAATTGGTGTAATAATTTGAACACTTCTATTCTCAAGTTCATTCCAAGTTTGTGACACCAGGAAAATCCACCATGTTATGGTTAAAAAATGATTCTGCTGTTCAATAATGTCAGTAAGATGTGTGACTAACAGTATCTCATTAAGGCAGATGATAAATACCTTGATTTCCCTCTTTAACACAAAGAGCTAACAAAGTATGGTAGGATTTGTTAATTGTTGTTTTCATCGGTAGCCGTGCTCATTTATACTCTATCAGAAACAAAACAAGCTTTGGTGGTTATATCTTTTAATAAAGCCATCTACTTGAACAAAAATATTCTCTATATATGACTTTTTTTTCCTTTTTATGTATTTCTTTTAGACATGTACATGGTAACTGTTCTCAAGATTCCTGTCATCTGCAAATATTTTTGTTCACATTCAACATGGACACAAATCTATACTATACATTTTCATTGTAAAAATAATTATGAATAGATGAATTTGTTAAGCAATCAGGCAATATTTAATTTTTGACCAATATTATGTGCCTAGCACATAATGAATGAAAAAGGAATGTAAAAGGAATACAGATAATGGTTCATATCCTCTTGAGTCTTGGAATTTCATTGGGGAGCATGTTTAATATGAGTAAAACACTAACAGGGTCAGTATGTATGTGATCTTTTAGATTGACCAAGAAGTAGATGCACCAAGTTTCTATGTGGAGTTACTTCACATTTTACTTCACATATTTATGGTTTCTCTCTGACCCTAGAGGAAGAGGAGAGGCTCATCTGGTTGGGACATTTGGGAGAAGGAACTCAGCCTCCTCCTCCTTGGTCTGTCTTTTCCAATCTACCTGCTGGCAGGGAGAATGGGTTCTGGTCAGCAATCTGCCAGACTCTGAGGTGTGGTTATCCAAATTTGGGGCAAAATATATGTCAAACTCCCTGCAGTCTTAGCTCTAGGTAGGTCACAATTTCCAATTCAGCCTTTCCTCATAATAAAGATGATATTTCGGGGCACCTGGGTGGCTCAGTCGGTCAAGCATCTGGCTCTTGATTTTGATTCAGGTCATGATCTCACAGTTCATGAGTTTGAGTCCCATGTCAAGCTCTTTTCAGAGCCTGCTTCAGTTTCTCTGACTCCCTCCCTCTCTCTCTGTCCCTCCCTGACTCTCTGTCCCTGTCGCAAATAAATAAACATTTCAAAAAAGATGATATTTCAAGCCCCCTTTTTCTCATTTGGTTCCAAAGTGGGTGGAAAGGAGAAGCACTAATATTTATCCCCCTAAAATGCCAGTTTTGATTCTTGATGCTCAGAGAAGTAAGAGAAACTGGAGGGCCCTAGGAGATCCTTGCAGGAGGCAGCCTGAAGTTGCTTCAACTGGGCAATGAAGGGTGAGCAGAACCCAATTAGGTCAAATGTCACAGAAAAGGGATTTAAGGCGAGTAAATGACATAAAGAAGAAAAGGACCACAGAGCAAGGAGAGTGATAAAGCTGTGGCAGTGAGGAAGCTGTCTTGGCCCTGGTGGGTAATTCTGGGGGCGTTTATAAGATTTGCTCATAAACATACACAGGTCTTGAAAGCTTGAGCGAATAATTTTGGCTTGATTTGTCAGGTTAACAGAGAAGTATTTTATACTCTGGAAAAGGGGAATGAAATTAAATTGCTTTTTCAAGATGATTCCAGCCGTGATGAAAAGGAGTTGGCCAGGGATAGACTAAATATCAGAGGGCATGGCAGATAGACTAAAGATTGGAAATACCAACCACATAACGTGTAGAGCCCTAGATATGAAGAGTTAGAGAGGGATGGAAGAAAGAATGAGCTGATTATATAAAATTGCCCATTTCCATGGGAAAATTTTCTTTGTGAAGGTATAACCTTGAGAAGAGCAGAGACAATTAGGCATATGGACTTTGTCTTCGAAAAGTATTTGTAATCATTTGAAAAGATGATTAGATTGCAGTTGTCCTGATTTTCAGCTTTGATTACCAAGCATTAATTTAGAGAAAATAGAATTTAAGAGCTTAAATGAGTTTTGGGGATACTTTAGATCTCACTGTATAGATAAGGAAACTGCGTCTTCAAGTAAGTTGGTTCAGGTTACATAATTTGTGTGCAGCTGGAACAAGACCAAGCATATAAATTTTTACATCAATTCTCTGTCCACTAAGCCTTGCTTGTCCTGCCTGAACTAATGCCAACCACATTTTAGGAGACAAATATACACAATAATATATTGGTGATAAATAACCCGAATGAGTTGTCCCTAGTAATCAGTAAATGTGTATAATACAGGATGTGTCTTCAGTTTCCTCAGAGATCATGCCATGCTGTATTGTAATTGACACTGCTCTAAAAAGAGATTGATTTTCTCTCTTACATGATAGTCCTTGTTGCCTTCGCCCCTTCACATTTATTCCCTCATTTAAAAATACTATGTTTTGGCGCAGCAAGGAATTTTGATCAAGATGCTTTAGGAGTGGTGTAAGGCTATCCAGATGATGCACAGGCTCTGTTTTAGCTGATGTGTGCTATGAGGATGGCAGCGATAGAAATACCCCATATGTAGCCGGGACTGAAAGAGTATAAACATATTTGTGGAGTGTTTCTGGACCCCTACCCTGCAGTGCACTTGACTGCAAACATCTAGAAATCTGCAGCTCCTTTTAGTCACTCCACAAAGAGCTGCTGTGTCTTTGGTTTCAGTGAACAAACAATTTGCTATGTGACACAGCTTGCTTCAGCTGTGTCAACAAGACGGGATGTGAATTATGACATGCCGCTGTGTCTATGAAAGCAGAAGACAGAAGTACATGATTACGGCCTGGAGCATGCGGTTAGGAAGGGAGTGATGGTACTTCTCCAGCATGGGTTGCTGATGGAAAACATCTGCTTCCCTCTCTGTCCCCTTGAAAAATTCCCTTGGGAAATAAGCCCTCGAGGCTGTCGCTCCCAACCAGGTCATTACCCTCAGCAAACTTCTGAGGCAATATTTGAATCTGCTGAGAAATCATTAAGAAATAGTACGGATAGCATGTTTGATGGAATAAAAGGGGACGTGATAAGGAAATGTGAAAGCTTGCTGCATTCTCAGCCTTAAAATATCCTCCGTGCTTTAGCTCCTAATTTTCACACTTCACAGCTGCTAATGGATCTCAGCGGAACTGAAGAAGGCTGTTGACAGAGAGAGATGTCTTTTTGTCATCTCTGTCATGTTCCTCGCCTTATTCTCATATTGAAAGTTCTTATTTGCCTCAAAGTCCCTTGATATCAGCTAAGTTGCTATTCTTTTTCTTTTTCCTAACTTGACAGTCTCTCTCTCTCTCTCTCTCTCTCTCTGTCTCTCTCTTTAAAGTGTTTTGCAGCTAACAGAATGATGTAGATAATAAAAGAGATGTCTGATATCTGGATGGCTGTGAGAGTTGTTGGAAACAAAGCCTAGTAGGGGATCCGGTGATGTGCTCTGGTACTTTGGGCTTGAGGCAAATGTAACGGGCTTTGGAAGACGCTATTGGCCCTCATATCTGGGATATTTCCAAACAACATAAGTGACATTCAGATGGGCCTCTTAAGATCCTTAATCAGGGCTAAGAAAAGAGAATTCAAGTTTATTCACTAACCACACAAATGTAAGCAGGTAACAGGAGAGAGAAACTGAGTTCATTCTCTTTAAAACCTTTGATGGCATAACATAATGATATCAACCTTTCTTAGAAAATGACAGACTCCTGGGCTTTCTCAGCTGAATATAGTCTCCAAAAAGTTCTAAATTCCTTTGTTCAGCCATTACATTTCCTCTTAACATTGTGTAATTAAAATGTCATTCAGATATACTGACATAATCTGATTATCTTTGAAGTTTTTCCATCTAATAACTCGATGGCCAAACTCTTTCCATTCTACAGGTTTTTCTTCCATATATATATTTTTCAGAAATATTTATAGTTGCTGCAGTAAAATAAATACTATTTCCCTGGTCCAGGTTTGGTTTTTGTGGTTTGGTTTTGTTTTGTTTGGCTTACATGACACTTTTTTGTCTTCTGAAGTTCTCTCTTTTTTTTTTTTCACCTGAAGGTGAGAACCTGTCTTATTTGCACAAAGTACAATTGGAAATTTTTATATGACTTCTTTTAACCTTATTCCCACTATTTTTCATATTTTCTATGAGATAAATATTGTGATATTCCCTTTAAAAAGACCTTATTACTAAAACACTAGTAATTTATTCATCTAATCCTAATACTAGGAGATGTTCTGCTTTTATTGCTCTGTTGCTTGCCATTAAGAGATGATATTTTTCCAGTACATCTTGACCGTTTCTTATCAGTCATTTGAACTTTAGGTTTCTTTACCAAATAATACAAACCTGAAACTTCAGTTCGTGTGGAACTCTACATGTTGAAATGGCACTTTTGGGCAGGACTAGAACATTCCAGAAAAGATATTCACTGCCAACAAAAACAATACCAAAAAAAAAAAAAACCCACAAAAAACAAAACAAAACAAAAAAAACACACAAACAACAATATAACAAAGCAACCCCCCCCCAAAAAAAATAGCCAAAAAACAAGGATCCTTTTCAGAGTATAGACTCAAAGTTAGGCATACTATTTACATATAAATACTTGACATCGTATTAAACCAATTCATTGCTTTTTATTTAAAACAACCATTTCACAAGAATTTGGAATCAGGTAAAATTGAAGGATTATAGGCTTTGCTATAAAACATGACTGTTTTTCTTTAGATATCTGACCTTGGAGATTTAAGCTCTCTGACCCTCACTTCTCATTTATTAAGCGGGTTTAACAATGACCGCGGAGTGCGGTTGTGAGAATTAAATGAAATTAGGGGAGCATCTGGGACCTAGCAAACTCTCTGAATATTCAATATTTCCGGCACTGTAAATGCCCAATTGAAATGTATGTCTACTTCCCTCTGCCAATAAGTTTTTTATTGGATAAAGCACCTGACAGCAGGAACTTTACAATATAGTTTTAAAAAACACAATAATATTTGTGATGAAATACTCAATAGTGGTTCAGAGTAAATATTATCAGAGAAAGGGAAGACAAGAAAGGTATAATAACTATGGAATGGTTCTCCGATGAATTGAAACTTAACCTTGGCCACGAATAGCACATAGAATTAATAATGTACAGCAAGAGGGGGAGCCATCGTAGTGAAGTAAACTCCACTAAAGATTGTGTGCTGACCAGAACAGTAAGATGCTGTGTTAGGGACAGTACATTTATGTAATGCAAGCAGCACTGTGAGTTGGAATAAAAATAAGATTGTTACAGAAGTTTGGACAAGTTTATGGGAGAATTTTTTTTTTTTAATGTTCATTTTTGAGAGACAGAGAGAGGGAGACAGAGGGCAAGTGGGGGAGGGGCAGAGAGAGAGGGACACACAGAATCCAAAGCAGCCTCTAGGCTCTGAGCTGTCAGCAAGGAGCCTGAAGTGGGGCTTGAACCCATGAACTGCGAGATCACGACCTGAGCCCAAGTCGGATACTCAACTGACTGAGCCACCCAGGTGTCCCAAGTTTATGGAGAACTTTGAAAACTTTGGAGGAGAGCTTGAAATTGACAAGGTGAATTGATGGGAGCCAATTTGATTCACTAAGCAGAAAATAATCTGACTATACTTCAATTCTTACATTGGCAAATAGCAAGTGAGGCAGCGTTTGCTTAGACAGCTTTAATTTCAGCTTCTACTGCCAGGGAAGATTTGAAAGTGAAAGATGGGAAACTACAGTGAAGAAATTCCTTGGGCTTGTACAATAGAAATTATAAACAGAAATAGTTATACTTAGAGGCATAGTTGTCAGGCTCTGAAGCACAGAGAAAAAGCCTCTCTTTTATGTACTGAATTTCTACAAATTCCAGACAGCTCCAAATGAGTTAGAACATATGGGTCCCAGAAGTAGACAAAGTGGAATAGATACAGGAAACAGAGTACTGGAAGATGGAGCTCCAGAAGAACTAGGATGCAAATGCTAGTAATGAAGGATCTCTCTAGTACTAATGTGGGACAAATATATTGTCAATAATTGAATTACTTGGTTGTTACGGCCAAATATGATTTGTTCAATTTAGTGTGTGTGTGTTGGGGTGTGTGTGTGTGTGTGTAGTGGGAGAAGGAGAGGCAGGAAGAGAGGGAGGAAGAGAGGGAGGAAGAGAGGCAGAGAGAGGCAGACAGAAATTGATTAAATTAAGCATCAATAAACAGGATAAAACTTATTTTCAATATTGAATTGTTTTCTTTTGGCATTAATAAGTTCTTCATTCAAAGAAGTTTTTCTTGAATGTTTATTTTGAGAGACAGAGAGAGCAAGACCATGAGTGTGAATGAGTGGGGAGGGGCAGAGAGAGAAGGAGAGAGAATCCCAAGCAGACTCCATGCTGTCAGTGCAGAGCCTGACATGGGGCTTGATCTCATTACCGTGAGATTATGATCTGAACTGAAATCAAGAGTCAGATGCTTAACAAATTGAACCACCCAGGTAGCCCAAAAGAAGATTTATTTTAGGAAAATGTATTTGAACCAGGTGAGGCAAACTGCTATTGTTAGTCATTACCTCTTTTGATAAGAAAAGCAAGATGAAATAGAACTTTGAAAAAAAAAAAGTGGAGAAGGAAAAAATAATATATGTGAAAAAGATATTTAAGAATAAAATACAAGATAAAATGGAATCCAAGTACAGGAGCCATGTTAAGGATAATGTTTTGAAAAATGAGAGGATCATAAACCTTGCCAGTCCAAAGAGAAAGAAAACCTGGGTGGGGCTGGGGACAGGGGAGTTGGTGGAGATATTGATTTTGATGAAAAGATCACCAATGGCCTTCCTAAAAGCAGTTACCATATATGATGGGACTTAAGTGGTTAAGGGGCCAGAGTCTAAGAAGTTACAATTGTTGAAGAAATAGAAGTAGCAAACTTGTATTTTAACTCACTAGAGGTAGCAGTGTTTAGGATACCACAGAAAAATATTTTTGAGGGGTGAAGCGGTGTTTGTTTTTTGGGAGAGGAGATCTGAGTAACTTATAGGAAGAGGGAAAGAAGCCAATGAAAACCATATTGAAAATTTAGCGAGGGGATAATTATTGATAAAACTTGCTCTTTTGTAGAAGTCAGGATGAAAGTGATTAAGCATTGAGGTATTAACACCGGAAAACAGGAGAGTCATTATTTTCCTCAAAAAAGAAAAGAAATGACAACAAGAGGTTGGAAGAAATTTAAAAAAATATACATTAGAATAACAACTGTAGACTATTAACAGAACAGGAATAGAACAAAAGATGAATATATGGACAACTGAGTTACAGCTAGGGCTTTCTGAGCTTAGTAATTACTATAGTAATTATTATGTGTGATCAGTCATATGTATGGACTTTATGCATCAATCGTCAACAAAGCGGGAGAGAAAACAGAGGATACTACAGGTATATGTGATTAAGGGTTTAGGAATGCAGTACAGGCCAAAGGTATGAGTGATTCTAGGGTGTCTTAAAGGGGACCTTGAGATGACAAATCACAATACGCAACCAAAGCAGAGAAGTGAGTGGATTCAATTCAGTTTAACAAATATTTATGGGAGGTCTCCAGTTTCAAGCCTGATGCTAGATCCCAGTAAGTGAGGAAAGAAAAAGACCAGGAAAATGAGCAGGTGCTGAAGGATCAGAGGCCACAACAAGAGCAAAATGGTAAAAAGCATTAGAACAGAGTGGAAGTGGAAAATTAAAAACTGTAAATCACAGAAAAATAATGCAAGTTCCAACTGTAGGCAAGCTCTGAGATGGGGCTTGCTGGATAACTACTCTTTAATTGTAAGTCATTGTAGTTGAAAAAAAATCTAGGAACTGTGGTGCCAGGATGCCTTATAGGTGATCAAAGTAGTTGATAAATGTACTAAGTAGAAAGACATAAAATAAAACAGGGAAGAAAACTTGTAGATGAAATCAAGGTCCATCTGGATAGCAGTAAAGGTTAGCCACAGGATTTAGAGATGAAGGAAACTGGAGAATGTTAAGGAGTTCAGAACAGGTTTTTGCATAATAGCAGTAATGAAACTGTATTCTAAACCAGCAATAAAAAAGTAAGTTATGTTGACCCTTCCTCCTAATCCAGTAATACAGAAGGGTCATAGAGAAGATGTGTATTTCATTTGATAAGGAATTGCTAGAGGTAGTTGTATCATTTTATAATACCACAAATAGCGCACTAGGACTTTATTTGCTCATCAGCTTCACCAAAATTTGGTGTTTCCTTGGGGCACCTGGATGGCTCAGTTGGTTAAGTGCCCAACTTCGGCTCAGGTCATAATCTCAAGGTTTGTGGATTCAAGCCTGACAAGTGGGTTCAAGTGCTGACAACTCAGAACCTGAAGCCTGCTTCAGATTCTGTGTCTCCCTCTCTCTCTGCCCCTCAGAGCCCCTCTGTCTTTTGAAAACAAATAAACATTAAAAATTTTTAAAAGTAATTTGGTGTTCCCGTTCTTTTGCATTTTAATTATTCCAGTGGCTATGTAATGCCATCTCACCGTGGTTTTAATTTGTTTTTCCCTGATGACTAATGGTTTGTAAAATTTTTCATGTGTTTATAACCATTTATATAGCTTCTTTTATAAAATAATATCTGTTCAAATATTTTGACCGTTTTTATCGAGTTGTTGGATATTTTATTGAATTGTATGATTTTATTAAGAATTTTAGATACCAGTCCTTTGACAGATAGTATGTTTGTGAATATTTGCTCCTAGTCTGTAGTTTATCCATTGCTTTTCCTAAGAGGATCTTATAATGAGCAAAATTTTTACATTTTATAAAGTTTAATTTATAGTTTTTCTTATGTAATTTTTGCTTTTGGTGCCATCTATAATAAAACTTACTCTACATCTAAGTCACAAAAATGTTCTATGTCATATGGATTTAGCTATATAGTTTTCACTTCACATTCAAGTCTATGATTCATCTTGAGTTGTTTTCTATGTATGGTATAAGTTGGGAGTCTGAGTTGATTTTGGTTTTCTTTCATCATGAATATACTTTTCCCATTAGATTATTTTAGCCCCTCTGTCAAAAATTAACTGAATTAACTAAAAAATTAATTGAAGAGTGGGCTATTTCTGGGCTCTAGTCTGTCAATTGATCTTGCTTATCTTTAAACTAGTACTACACTTTACTGACTACTATAAATTTATACCAAGTTTTGAAGTCAGTCATCCAACTTTGCTCTTCTTTTTTGAGAATGTTTAGAATATTCTACATCCTTTTTATTTTTATGTAGGTTTTGGAATTAGCTTGTAAATTTCTACAAAAAAAAAAAAAAAAAAAAAAAAAAAAAGAACCCTGATGGAGTCAGGGTTGTGATTCCATTGAATCTACGGTTTAATCTGGAAAGAAGTGACACCTTACCAATATTGAGTCTTCTAATCCATAAACACTGTGTATATATTTTTATTTAGATATCCTTTAATTTTTGTCAGCAGTACTTGGTAATGTTTAGTATAAAACTTATTTGTACTTTTTTATTAATTTATTCTTTATATATTAGATTTTTATTCTTCCATGAATGCATTAAAATAAATTAGCTTTAGAGTGCCTGGGTGGTTAAGCGTCTGACTTGATTTCAGTTCAGATCATGATCTCACAGTTGGTGAGACTGGATGCTGACTCCGGCTCTGCACTGACAGCACAGAGCCTGCTTGGGATTCTCTCTCTCTCCTTTTCTCTGCCTCTTTCTCTCTCTCAAAATAAAAAAAATAAACTTTTTAAAAAATTTAAAAAATATATATATTTATACTGACCCTGACCCAGTGACTAGGTGACCCAGTAAATTCACTTAGTTCTAATATTTGCTTCATAGACATCTTAATATATTTTACATTTACATCATATCAAGCATGCCAAGCATTTTACTACCTCCTTTCTAATCTATTTTCCTTATATTTCTTTGTTTTGCCTTGGTGCATTAGGAAGTAATTCCAATACAATGTTTAGTCTAAGTGATGTAGGCAGACATGCTTGTTTCATTCCTGATCTTATGGGAAAAGTGGTTAATCTCTGACTTTTAAGTATCATATTAGTTGAAGGTATTCAGTATATTCTCTCCATTTTTCTGATGTTTTCTTTTATTCTTATTTCTTGAGAAGTTTCATGATGCTACACTTGATCTTAGCCAAAAGGTCGAGAAGCAATAGAGAAATTTCATGATGAATGGGTATTGAAGATGTTCTCGTTTTTTCTTATCTTCTGAGAACTTTCATGATGAATGGACTTTGAATAGTTCCAAAGGCTTTTTCTTTATCTATGAAAATGATATGATTTTCCTTATTCTATTAATATGATAAGTTATATTAACAGCTTTTTTGTTTTTCATCTGTACCTCACTTCATGGGTGTGGGGTGGAAATGAGAGTCTTTTAGCTCCTCTAGTTCTCAAGGATCTCCCCCTTCAGCTTTTCTGAATTCCGGGTCAGGTGCATATGCAGCTCTGGGTGAAAGATACCAGCTTCTCCCAGAAGCTCCCCATGACATGAAAGTTTGAGGTGGTAAGAGAGGCATGAGTGTCAGTTCTCCATCGACTGTTTAAAATATTAAACCAGCTTTGCATTCCTGGTATGATTATCCTCTTGACCATTATGTTGATTTAACATGTATTGGTGAATTTGATTTGTTTATATTTTGTAAAGAATTTTCCTACCTATGTTCATGAAGGATATCGGTCTGTAGTTTCCTTTCCTTGTAATGACTTTGTCTAATTTTGTTATCAGGAACTTATTGTTTTATTAAACAAAATGGAAATGTTTCCTATTTAATTTTCTTAAAAATATATATTTTAATCTTTATTTTTGAGAGAATGAGAGAGAGAGACAGAGTGAGAGCGGGGGAGAAACAGAGAGAGAGGGAGACACAGAATCTGAAGCAGGCTCCAGGCTCCGAGCTGTCAGCACAGAGCCCGACGTGGAGCTGGAACCCACGAACCTTGAGATCATGACCTGAGTCAAAGTCGGATGCTTAACTGACTTAGCCACCCAGGTGCCTCTCCTGTTTAATTTTCTGAAACAGTTTGTACATGATTATATTATGTTTTCCTTAAATGTTTGATAGAATTAACCAGCGAATACATCTGAGGCTGCAGCTTTCCTTGTGAAAATTTTTGATAATTAATATATAATATATATTAGTTTTAATATGTATAGGGATGTTAAAGTTTTCTACTGATCTTGTGTAAGAAATGGTATGGTAATTTTCAAGAAAGTTGTTAATTTCATTGAAGATTTTCTGTCACAATTTGTATTAATCATTTGTATTTTTGACCCCTAATTTTTTTTAATGTTTATTTTCATTTTTGAGAGAGATAGCGAGTACGAGCAAGTGGGGGAGGGCGAAATGAGAGGGAGACAGAGGATCTGAGGAGGATTCTGCACAGACAGCAGAAAGCCTGACACAGGGCTTGAATTCACAAACCCTGAGATCATGACCTGAGCTGAAATCAGATGCTTAACTGACTGAGCCACCCAGGCATCCTTTGTGCCCCCTATTTTTAATGTGTCATTTTTTTCTTTGGCTAATTAAAAATTTTTCTCTTTATATTTCAGCCATTTGACTTCCACCAACTTTGGGAAATTTTTGCCATTATTTCTTAATTTTTTCTTTTTGTTCCCCATTATTTATCTTCTTTCCTTTTGAGATGTCAGTTACATATCTGCTACACTCTCTCTATGCCTTCCTCCAAGATTAGACTCCTATCCAATTTCTGCTTACTTTTGGTTGTTCTTCAGTGCTTTCAATTAGTTATTATTTTTTTCCCAGAGTTTATAAGTGCCGTTATATTTTAAAATGTAAGTAAGTGATAATATGTATGTATTATCTGTGGATTTTTTTTTCTTTTTAAACACTTAGTATAAACTATGAGTAAAAACCACACCCCCAAATGATTAGGTGATTTAAAAGATTGTACCAATTATATTAGCAATGTGATTTCAGAAATTTCTGAGAGACTTCTCTAAGCATGTATATATGCACATAGGAATAATAATATTATGCACCTCAAAGAACCATTATTAAACAAAATCCATAGAACTGTGTCTTGCCCATGCAGTTCTTAATGTATACATTATGACCAACACTGTTAGTATTTTTGAAAAGCAATACTAATCTACTTCACAAGCATAAATTTTTAAACTTAGAGTAGATTTCCTTAGAAACATTATAGGACCTTGTGTCCTTTAACATTATTTGAACCTATCATTTACAACTCAGTGTGAATTAACTTATCAAATTCTTTTCTAAAAGCAAATTCTTCTAGGGTAGATCAGACTAGGTAAGTTTTCAGTGTGTGTCAGAAAGGCTAAGTTAAAAGCCAGGGTCAAAAAGCTGGTTTATTTTTCTTTTATTAATATCTCTACTTGTTAGTGTTGTCATATGACTCCTTAAGACCATATTCTTCATGTAGCAATCTCTCTGCCCTATACAATTATCCAACTACATGCACACACTCAATGAAGTGGCAAAGTTTCACCAGAATGATGAGTTGGAGGAAGGTCATAAAACTTCATGATAGATTATAAGCCAAGGACAAAGGAAAAAGAATATGCTTTACACAAAACTTTATCTTATTCAAGTAATCTGCCAGAAACAGCCACAGTAGACAGAGTCATTAATTTCTTAGTTTAATAGTTTGAAGTGAATTGCTTTAAGGGATGTTCTGTTCAGAATAGAAGCTATTGTATGCCTTTGTAGGCAGCATAATTAAAGGTAGAATGATTACCTCAATGGTAATAACTGAATTTTGGACATAGCAATGAACAAATGATTTTGTGGATTGCTATCATCACATGAAAACATATTTTAAACAATAACTCTTTAGGCTAATGAGTTTGTTAATGGTAAATGAACAAATGACCTGAAACAGGGTGGGGAGATCTAAAGTAATTGGTATTAAATGATCTAGCAGAGAAATAAAATTAATTTCAGATCCAAACAGCCTTAAGGTATTATAGACTAGAATGAGTCTAAAAGTTCAGTTCATTAAATAAACAGTGAACAAAAGTAAGAATTCTTAGGGCACCGGGGTTGTTCAGTTGGTTAAGCATCCATCTTTGGCTCAGGTCATGATCTCTGGGTTTGTGAGTTCAAGCCCCATGTCGGGCTCTGTGCTGACAGTTCAGAGCCTGGAACCTGCTTCGGATTCTGTGTCTCCCTCTCTCTCTGCCCCTCCTCTGTTCGTTCTCACTCTCATTCTCTCTCTCTCTCTCTCTCTCTCAAAAATAAACATAAAAATAATAATTCTTAAAATTGTAACATGAAAATCAAATTTATATAGGTGGTTGTAAAATGTATAAAACCTCAAAAATTGGAATCCTTTTGTACATTTTAATAATACACATGTTATATTTGTATTCATTATGACAGGTATGATTTGTAAGCCTGGTGCAAGTTAAAATCATTTTATTTTAAAAACATTCCTTTTGATGCATAGATAAATTTTGGGAGTTGTTACTAACGCAAAATGCAGAATAAATTTCTTTTACTAATTGTAGAAAAACAGGTATGCTAAAAGAAGGCTCTGAAAAGATTAGCCACCCTGTGTAGGATCCCAGTATATAGGTGAAAAATTTAATTCAGCAATTTATTTATAAGTACAACTTCTGTCCATTAGCTTCAAATACTTAAACTGAAATTTCTCTCACATTGATTTAAAATATTTTTCAAAGAGCTGACACCTGACCAAGAAAATTAGTTTTAAAAAGTAATAAATGTCAACTTAAAAAAATCCTTCTGTCATCAAGTGATTAAAAAAAGGCTTATTAATAATAGCAATAAAGCATAGTAAATATTACATTGCGATGAAGTATTACTGATAAGAAAAAGACTATTCCAAACTTTGTCCTGTGGATATTTTGGTGGTTCAGAACAGATGTTCTACTATGCGATGATTTACTAAATAATAAATTGTTTTCAAGTTGATGTAATCATGTAACAATAATAATCATTCCTTAATTTGGAACTTTTATAACACAACATTCGACAGTCATTGCTCACAAAGTAAGATAATTACACAAAAATCAATTAACAAAAGTACTTACAATTAAATCTTAATTTAGGTGTGCCAAGAAAGGGGCCCTGCTAACTCAGAGAAGAAAGCAATTGCAAGCATGTTTTTGTTGTTATACAACTTTATAATTCAGATTACTTAAAAAAAGTGACTTTTCTCTTAGAAAATATTCTCCATTTTTGTTGGTTTCCTTTAAGTGCTGCTGCACCAAGATATTAAAGATATTTCCCATAGGATTCAAAATTGTCGATGCCAACACATGTATTAAAGGCATTAGGACAAGGGGAAGCCTCCTTTCTTCAAATATCAAGACAAGGAAAATCTTCTTTGATACCCCAGGGAACTCAGAGAATGTTACTAGAAAGCACAAGCTACTTAATGGCCAGGAAGGGCAATCCAGAAACAGGTATTCATTTCAGAACAAGGGTCCTTATTTTGAGCAATGGAGATCCCTGTTCCACTAATTAAGCTTTTGAAAAATAATCATTAGGGGTGCCTGGGTAGCCCAGTCAGTTACGTGTCCAACTCATGATTTTGGCTCCGGTCATGATCTCATGGTTGGTGAGATTGAGCCCTGCCTCTGGCTCTGGGCTAACAGTGCAGAGCCTGCTTGGGATTCTCTATTTCTCCCTCTCTCTCTGTCCATTCCTTGCTTGCACTCTGTCTCCCTCTCTCTCAAAATAAATAAACTTTAAAAAACATGTATAAAAAAAGAAAGAAAAATAAACATCAAATATACATTGGTAACAACTATAGGAAAAAAAGATTTTTCTGAAATTCAATATTCTGCTGGTAACTAAAGAGTACCTTGATAGAATTTAGCAAAACTTAGGCTCACAACTTTAGAATAATATGCAAATTGTATTTGTCTCTAACAGTTATGGGATTCAGACTTATTTTTCCAATAAAAAACTTTAATTTTAATTGCATAGACAAAGATTTTGTTATTACATTTTAGAAAGATTCTTTTGGGACTCTTAAAAGTTGTACTCGAAATTATTTAGTAATTTTTACAAAGGTACAACATGGAAGTATTATAATAGAAATGCAAAATCAGATGGCAGGTACTCAACAATAGTTTATAGAATTAGAGGTTTTATTCTGTCTGAATCTGAGTTCATATCTTTTGCCCTATACATTTAGCTCAGGGCCCCAACACCAAACCGAACACAGGAATGAACAAAGAAACCCAGGAGGCTTCATGTTCTCAATTTCCCAACTATCTGATCAGAGTATAGGTTAACTGGTAGATGATAACACAAAGGTGCTTATGCAGGTTAATTGGTGATTAAATAAGACTATCAGTGTGTTTCTTAGTGAATTTCTGTCATTTTCAAAGTATTTTAGGCTGGATGGAAACTTGCCAAGCCTTCAAGCTTATGAAACTACAATTCATGGTTATTAAGAGAGAATGCCCTAGAGAGATTAATCTGTGCTATCCCAACAAGCTGACCTTTTCCCAAAGACATAGCAATTTAATTATCTACTTTGAAAAGCACAATTATAGTAAAATTCAAAACCTGATTTATAGACAGGTTTTATATTCTCATTTATAATGCATGTAAATAAGAGTCTTTTGAGTTTCTTTTTTCTAGGATTATTATGTATGTAGCTAATAAGTACTAAATAGTTCTTGCTTTATGAAAGTATGGGCTTGTTTTTTGATTAAGTATCAGTTACTAGTAAAAAGAATATTTTAAGTTGTGATTGTTTTACAACAGGTCTTCACTTTAAATTTTACATGTCATTTGCACTATTATAAATAAACAGGTGCTTCCATCATCTGTGAACCTGAGAAACTTGACCTGGATAGGATTTCTATTTAAGTACATGCTTGTGAAAATGATTTCATCACTTATTTTCTACTTCATGATTCTATATTTTATCTCATAGAAGTACAAAGTAGAAACTCCTCATAAAATGAACTTTATGTTGGAGCTTACCATCATATGGACTTGAAATAACCTAAATTATGTTCTTAGTCAGCTAATCAGTTTCAAATATTTGTTGAAGATCCATCTACCTACCATCATAAGCCCTCTTCAGAGGAGGGAGATATTTGAAGGCACACACATACACATACACACACAACAAAGGACAAAGACCAGAGATATCAGTGAGATATCTGTGCTTGTTTGTTTCTTTGTTTCTATGTAGGTGTCTTGTTTATACCACAATGCTGACTACGAATTGCTAGCCATGTACAATGTCAATGCAAAAGGGATTCTTTGGAATTTTTGTTTGTTTGTTTTTATAATATAACATTCACATTCCCCAATGGGGATATAAGAGTGATTATTTTTTTATAACTTTACTTAATGTAAATGTGAAATTTTAGCACCCCTTGTTTTAATGGAACCTACTGTAGAAATGTAGATAAGAAAAAAGTTGGAGGCTAACAGTCATCCATGAGAGCAAGCCAGGAAGCTGGCTCAACCAAGACCAGATGGCAGACAATGCTCTCCAAATCCAGAGATGTTGTGAGAAGCAAGAACGAATGGAGAGAATGATGTCATAGAAATCAATAAAAAAGAAACAGCAGTTTGTGACTCATAGAGCCTAGTAGCATACTGTAAGCCTGAACTACACTATACAGTTAAAAACCAAACCAACACTTATAGGGCATGTAAAAGAGTTCCCTTACTTCATGTTAGCATTGCTGACTGTCAAATAGTTTCTTCTTCCTCAGTCATCAAAGTGTTTATATATAAATAAACAGATGTGTCTCTCTATAAATAAATATATGTAAATAAGTATACATAAATAAATGTAGACACATATTTGAAGCTAGATACTGTAGAAAAATGCAGAATAACAAAGGTAATAAGATATGTTCTTAGTTAGAACTTATAAATAGAAACTTATTTGTTATTTCTAAGATACAAATGCAAAAACATGTGCATGTATATGGCAAAATTGAACAGTGTTACCCAGGAGATACTCTCAGCTCAGAAGCATAATCATGGAGGTAACAAAAGTTTTCACTTAGAAATCTCTGAATATTGGGGGCACCTGGGTGACTCAATCAGTTAAGTGACTGATTGTTGATTTCAGCTCAGGTCGTGATCTCACAGTTGTGAGATGGAGCCCCTTACCTTGGGCTCCTTGCTGGGCATAGAGCCTGATTGGGATTCTCTCTCCCCCTCCCATTCTGCCCCTCCCCCACCTCTCTCTCAAAACGAACACTAAAAAAAAAAAGAAATCTCTGAATATTGGGAGCATATATTGAGCATCTAGTATCAATGGGAGATTCCAGGAAGAAAGATGGGACCTAAGAGTCAATTTCTCCTGCGCTTTACCATATGCTCCACATTCAATAGTATCAATTGATTGAGAGTTTGTGTAGTTTCTGGAAGTTCTGATATGATCCAGTGTTGTGAGAACCCTTTCCACAGGCACATATGTCCCTTATGCTTCCCCCCCCCCAGAATTTGAGGTTTAAATATTAGAGGAAAAATTAAAATATAATAAAAATAGATGAATGGATAAAATGTGAAATCAATTTAGTTTGAGCTATTCCAAAAAAAATTATTTATAAAAGATTTTTATTTTAATTTTTTAAGTTTATTTATTTATTTTGGAGAGAGTATATGCACATGTATGCACAAGTGGGGGAGGGGCCGAGAAAGAGGGGGAGAGAGAACCCCAAACAGAGTCTCTATTGTCAGTGCTGACAGCACCACGTCCAATGTGGGGCTTGATCTCATGAACTGTGAGATCATGACCTGCGCCAAAATCAAGAGTCCAATGCTTAACCGACTGAGCCACCCAAGCATCCCAAGAAGTATTTCTAAATACATGCTAAAAAGCGATGATTTGGGCAAGTTTATATATTTAAAAATACTTTAAAAGCCAGGATAAAATTTCAGTAATTCTGAATTGATTGGAGATGGGAAAGGCCAGATGGAGATATTCACTTTAAGAAAACAAACACTTTCGGGGCACCTGGGTAGCTCAATCAGTTGAGTGTTGGATTGTTGATTTCGGCTCAGGTTGTGATCCCAGGGTTGTGGGATCGGGTTCCACATTGGGCTCCACTCTCAGAGTGGAGCCTGCTTAGGATTTTCTCCCTCCCTCCCTCCCTCCCTCTCTCTCTCTCTCTCTCACCCCTCCTTTCCCTCCCCTTCCCCCTCTGCCTCTTTCTCCCACTTGTGTTCTCTTACTTTCTCTCTCTGAAATTAAACAAAAAAAAATTCAGAAATACACTAATTTCAGAAATACAAAGTGTCAAAAAAGTTTATCTTCTTTGAATAATTTCTTAAAAATTACATATATTATCTAGGAAAAAATACAAAAGAATACCTAGAGAAAAAAGCACAGTATGTGTGGAAACAGAGGATCTAACGTGTGAAAAGAAAGCTTGGAAGGAGAGCCATTCGGCAGATGTAGAACAACTAAAAATCAATTGGTCTAAATTCTAGTGAAATCCTACAGATTATAAAGGCTCAAAAAAGTATGCTTTCAGGAAGGAGGTGAATTCTATTAAACCTTATAATTAAGAAGATAGAATATCTTGGGGTGCCTGGATAGCTCAGTTGGTTAAGCGTCCAGCGTCAGCTCAGGTCACGATCTTGCTGTCCGTGGGTTCGAGCCCTGCATCTGGCTCTGTGCTAACAGCTCAGAGCCTGGAGCCTGCTCTGGATTCTGTGTCTCTCTCTCTCTCTCTCTCTCAAAAATGAATAAATGTTAAAAGTTTTTAAAAAGAAAATAGAATATCTTAACAATATAATGAAGAAATCATAGTGTATTTTGTTAATAAAGAGTGAAAAAATTATACAAACTCCAGATAAGATTCCATAAGGTTTGGTCCAAATTAAATTGGCATTACAACTGGGGTAAACTAACCTTTCTGACTTATGTTTTATTTATTTATTTATTTATTTATTTATTTATTTATTTATTTATTTCATAAACATGATAGATATTCCAAGACACCAAGAAACAGAGATGAGTCCAGTGTACCGTTGTTTCTTCGTAAAACAAGGAGACACAAATCAGAATAGCCTGGCATAAGCCACCATAATAAACCCTGTGGTTTCATGACTTTTAACATAATGA
Organism: Lynx rufus; assembly: GCF_022079265.1. Lineage (NCBI taxonomy): Eukaryota > Metazoa > Chordata > Mammalia > Carnivora > Felidae > Lynx > Lynx rufus. The sequence goes on from NW_025814867.1 coordinate 127,849,488, forward strand.
ACATTTATGTCTTGGTTTTATCACAGATGAATGTTGGTCAGGTTGTCCTTCTGTGTGCCTTCTTGCAAAGACTGACCTTGAGAACCACACTCCTTCCATCATGAGGTTCTGAAGTTTCAGGGTTCTTGATTTTTGGTGACCAATGTGGAAAATAGAATGTGCAGGACATTGTAGGGGCCTGTCCTAGAAGTGGTAGCCATCACTTCTATCTATCTTCCATACAGTTCCATGGCCAAACTGCAGAAACACATGGATGTAAGTGAACATGACAGTTTTAGCCACAAATGTCAGGCAACATTACGATACTATCTGTATTATTTGATACCTTGTTATCTAAGGAAAATGCACTAAATGGCAAGGCTCACTTGGTCTTAAAAGGACACCAAAGGGTTTACACTTGCCTTGTCATAAAGCTTTGTGTGATCTACAGGGAACTCTTGAAAATGGAGAAATTATTCTAATCTTTTATTACTCCCTGGGGCATAAATTATGAGCCATAATATCCAATCATAACTCTATGACCTCATTTGAGACAGTGTCACTGTGCAGATCCCTCTCTATTCTTTAACAGGAAAATTTAAAAGAACACAAATATAACATTTGGATAAAATAAGATGTTTTACATGATTTCCACATACTTTTTATCTTATTACCCCCTCATTACAAATATGTAATGTTTCTTCTGGAAGAGAGGCAGTTTCACTGTGACATATTAAAAAATATGAAGTTTTCAGCTCCAATCTAATTTGCTTCCCATGAAAAATAAAAATATTATTGATTATAGTGAGTGTTGGGGAACTTGGATCTCCCAAATCAGCATTATTTTGAGGAATTGTAAGGATAAATAAATCTATGTGGCATTGAAACTTGCAACATTCTCCTTTGAATGGCACATAGATTGCCTAATTTTTTTTCTCCCTGTCCAATCACTTTATGTAGTGCCAGTGTATGATGTGTAAATAAACACCAAATTGAAATCAGAATTTATTGAATTTCAATTTCTAGAATCTGTAGGCAAAGCACAGAAGAATTCATTACGGTAACAGAGTAGAATATAAATACTATACGCTTTGTTGGTGTACAAGTAAAAGAAGGAAGTTAAGGTGTTTATTTATTCAAGTGTGAAGGTGGAGAGTGAAGTTTGTTTAAAATTGATGGAACACTAACTATAGGTTAGAACTGGAACAGAAGGTAGCAAATAGAAGAACTAAATTACAACAACTTAAATGCAAGATTGGGAACAGTATACAAGTAATAGTTACAAATTCATTATTTTTATTGGAAGGAAATCCATAGTGTCTAAATATAGTAAAGACTATAGACATAAACATATTCTGATTTGGGTTAACTAAAAATATGAAACATTGATGGTGAGATCTGATATTGAGGAGATGAGAATGAAGGTAAGGGACAGATAATTCATTTTTGCTTAATACTTTTTATTACTTGAGCTTTTTTTATGATGTGAATGCCTTACTTTATATGTATTACATTTATGGCAAAGAAGTAACTTTGCATTTATAACATATTAGTAAAATACATAGCACTGCCCTAGACATACAATCTTGATATGGATTCAAATATGGCCATGAAATGCTGGCATTCCAGATTCGCATGTAATATAAGGTATGTTGTCCAAGCTTCTATCAGATATGTGAATCATTTCTACATTCTTGTCATTTCTCAGCCATGCTTTAATGCTTCTGGTAAAAGGAAGCTCACTATATTTTTAAGTATAGCATGCTATCTTGTTTAGTAGGTCCTTTTCTATTATGCATCAAAGCTATCTCATTTTTACCTGGCTCATTTCTATTTGAGTTAATTACTGACAAAGTAATATTTGAATTAGGGGAGATTAAATATTAGAAATTTAATTTATAGAAATTTTTTTTCTCAAAAGTGGCAATAAAATACATTTATACAAATTATACGTTTGTTAACAATTCACTAAATCCCATTTAACCACTGTAAATGAGCACCAAGGGATGCATCAAGTTTGTCATCTGGAAGAATCACTCTCCCCCTGTTTACAATAATAGACCTGATTATTAAAGTGTACTATGATCCGTGAAGAAGTGCCTACAGCTTATTTTAATTCAATAGAAAATTACCTCTGTTACCACTGTAAGGACAAACAAAACTAAAAAAGCACTAATCTAAAGCTCCATACTGTTGATAATACATGATCATTTATGAGAGATTTATGTTATGGGGTGTAGGTTTTACAAGCTCTTTCAGTAGCCCTTTTGGTCTTGGGTCTTCTTTGTTATTATAAATTCATAATCATTCTCATTTCCTTGTTGTTGAATTTTTTGTTGTTACTTTCTATTTGATGTTTTTATTCCAAAGACAAGAGAATATGGCAGGGCATTTTTATCTGAATAATGCATGTTTACAGATTTTAATACAACTGACCCTTGACCACACAGGTTTGAACTATGCAGGTGCACTTATATGTACATGATTTTCAATATTAAATTGCAGTCCTATAAATGTATTTTCTCTTCCGTATGATATTCTTACTAATACTTTTTTCTAGCTTACTTTATTGTAAGAATACAATGTATAATACATGTGTGTTAATCAACTGTTTATTTTATTGGAATGCTTTCCAGCCAACAGTAGGTGTTAGTAGTTAAATCTGGGGGAAGTCAAAATTTATGTGTGGACTTTCAATCATGTGTGATGTCAGCGCCTCTAACCCCTATGGTGTTCAAGAGTTACCATGTATCTGTTATATCCATTATAATATATCTGTAAACAGATATCTAAACTCAGAATAATTTCTATAATGATATATCATCACAATCTTTTGCATTCGAGTATTTTAAGTTCCTTCTGAGGTGAAAGAGAATAAGTAAATTCAAAAGTTTGTGACATACTCTCTTGTCTAACACATAGGTGACACTGTGTGATGGTACTATGTGGCCCAGCATAGCAAGGCAACTCTGACTGTGGCTTCTGTTACCTGAGGAAGTCGTCATGGGACCCCAGACAAAAGCTTGCTGTCACACAGGTCCTAGACTCTTAACCTTTCAAAAGCAACTAGACAGGGCATGTGCACATTCACATACAAGTCTTTGAGATAGAAACCTAAATATCGTTAAAAATTGCTGGTTTCCGAACTTAACATCCCCTTCCCCATTTATTTCTTAAAACAAGCAACATGCTATGTTCTCTTAGACAAAAAAAAAAAAGAATGTATCTAAGAAGGACAATTTCTTCTTTTCAAAAAAGAACAAAGGCGATTCTGGGAAGAGTAGCTGGTAGCTACTGTGGAGAGATACTTTTTGAATCTTTCCAATAGCCCTGAGAAAATAAACAGACAGACAGCATCTACAACAAAACTAGATGGAAGTTATCCTCACTAATGACAAAAATAAAAGCAATTGACCCCTGGTTTCCAACCCAGGCAGCGTCACCCCACAGCCCAAATTCTTCCCAACCACACTATGTTACAAAGTGTATGTGAAGCTACCCTCCCACGGTTTTCATCTTCATGGGCTTGCAAGGTTACTGTTGTTGTGTAAAGGTGATGCTACATTGACAGCAGAATATGGATTATTCCCTTCTCACTGTGTCCTAGACACAAAGAAAATTAAGCTTTTTAAAAGTCAGCTTTCTCTTAGGAATGGCATTTATCTATGTTTCTTTGCTCATTTTTGCTGTTCTCCCTCACCTCCAACAGTGAATACTGGAATCTGATCTGTGATCCCCTAGAGGGAACTCCTAAGGCACATACACATGCTACAGAATACTACAACTTACTTGGTGACAAGAAAAGAATTGGTTGAGGGGCACCTGGGTGGCGCAGTTAGCTGAGCATCCAACTCTTGATTTTGGCTCAGGTCATGATCTCACAGTATTGGATCAAGCTCCACATTGGGCTTTGCACTGACAGCATGAAGCCTGCTTGGGATTCTTTCTCTCTCCCTCTATTTCTGTCTGTCCCCCACCCACACATGCCCTCCCCCCCTTCTGTCTCAAAATAAATAAATAAACATTAAAAAAAAGATTGGTTGAAAGTGACAGAATCTAACAATTTAGAGTGTAAATTCTATAGTTTTAGCATAATTATATACAAAACCCATAAAGGATATACTGTGGAATTCTGGTTATAAAATTGTGTGATTTTTTTAGTTCAGAACTGTAACCAATATACATAAAAAACTGCATCCAATTTTTCATTCTTCCAGGAACTATATATTCCTTTTTGTTGCCTCAAACCTTCCACTCCTTGACTGGTAATTCTTTCTTTCAGTGTTGTCATTAGTAGTTCTTGGTCTGTGTTTCAAGACCTTAAATCTCCATGATTATGTTATAGGGGAGGAACAATTTCTTTAATCTTTCAAGATCATTCTACCTGAACTAAGAATCAAACTGAGGAGACATAGCAACATAAGAAAATCAAATTTAGTAGCATATGTATAAGGAATCCACACAGACATGGAAATTCCAAAGACATTCAGGCAACTTGAGGTTTATAAGAGCCAAGGAAAGGTGTAGGGGTCTGAGAATACAAAGTAGAGAAAGATCATTAACAAGAAGGTGAAAGGAGACATTTGGAAAACAAAGGTTGCCCTGTTAGATAAGTTTCTTAGGCAAAGAGAAATCTCTGTTAATAACACTCTTCCTGGTATAAGCAGAAGTTGAAGGGAAGGTAAAGATCTTCTGAAGCTGCTGGGTTTTGATTGCTTTTAACTCAAAATAGCATTCATGTGAAAGTGGCCCATCTTGAGGCAGACTACCCTTGGCCCCTACAATGTCCTGCTTTTAGGTGTAAAAAATCACCTACTGTCTGCCTGTCTTATTATTGCAAGAACAGCCTTTTCATTTGCAAATTTGTACCCTTTCTCTGCATAGGTATCCTGAAAAAAATCTGCTCTCCCTTTGCCCCTAGGAATGATGGTGTTGTACTCTGTTGTCTTTGAAAGAAAGGGTCTCCTAACCTGAACACTGAATCTCTCTTGAGGTATTTCCTGTGTTACCCACCCCACCCCCGCCCCCAAACATCCTCCTAGCAACAGTACATTAGCATTATTTCCCACTTTACTCACAAAGTCAATAAGGCAAATGAAAACATCAACATGCATTTTCAGTACATTGTTTCTTCACACGAGACATGAAGGGTCTGGATGTAGAGTGTCCTCAGATACTTGGGCAGTGGAACAACATCAAAAGTCGGAATTATGCATCATGAAACTCTGAGAAACAAATGCCAGTGCAACGTGCCGAAGGATGCCAGACTGGCAGCAGGTACACAATCAGGTTTTAAACCCATAGTGCAAACCAGGCTAGGCAAAAACGATGGTTCCTGGGTTGAAAACAAGCAAGATAAACACCAGGAGGACTTAATGATGGAGAATTTCCAAGAAGACGCTGGTGATGAAGTGGTAATTTCCAAGAAGAATGTGGACAAAATAGCACACAGCTGTGGGAGCTTGTTATCTGATTCAAAAGTATTTGGGCCTGGGAGATCTAGAAATGTTTATGCATGAGCAACAGGACAGACATTGTTGTGCTTTCTTTTTTTCTTTTTGACTCTTTACACAAGGAAACCATTTAATTAGGAAGATACCAGGGTGAGACCTTTGTCTTGAGTATTTAAATTCCGATTTGGCAAGACATGTGAAAAAAATACTATTCTGAAATCTGGTAAAGTCAATATTAAAATATGATGATATAGTTATTCCTTTCTTATAAATTACATTTGGTAAATTGAAGATATGTGTGTATTATGGAACCTTACAAATGTTGGTTCTTCATTTTCAAAAATAAATTTGAGCAGCAGAGATTGGAAGAATTTGTATATCTTCCAAAATAGATTGCTAATTTTCAAATATAGTTAATATCTTGTGAAAAGAAGGATTTGAGTTTTATCATACCTATATAAACATATCATGGGACATAATAATTACTACTGTCTTTACATGGCAGAAGGAGATGGTGTATTTCTTGGACTTCTTATTAACACTCAAAAATTTCAACACTTCCCTGAGTCTCATAAACAGACTTTAAACATTTTATATGTACTTTTAAATATATGTCAGTTATAAAACATTTGCATTTGAATAATAAATTTTAACTTTCTAGAGTCAAATAGAAAGAGACTCTTTGAATCCAAGTTATTGGAAAAAAAAATATATAACACATGTTTCTTTTGGCCTAAAAAATAGTAGAAAAAAAATAGCCACCATAAACATATTCTTTAAGTGTATGTGTTCAAGAGTAAGAATAAGAATTTAATTTAAATTTCAATTCATTCTAAAATTTTATTTTATTTTATTTAGGTAGCAGAAATAAACATTTCTAGTTAGTTCTGAATTAGCATTAAAAAGCTTATTCTCCTCACTAAATCCTCATTAATTTTGCCACCATCGTAATGTCCTCCCATCCTGCTTCCTACAAGGAACATAGAAAGCTACTGAGTCTACCAGATGGGACTCTAGCTTTAATGGTCTGTTGAAGAATGGGCGGCAATCCTTTCCCTCCAGCAACTGAGCAATCTGCTGCACTCCGAGGCCTGCATTTTGACAGCTAAGGAAGTGAGAGGCCAAGATCTGAATTACATATCAAGTGAAAATCGCCTACCTGGCAAGATGGCATTGAAAGTGCCTGCTGAGCTATTTGAGTCAGCTGTCGGAAAACAGTGATGTTTTCGGAAACATGAGTGCTTGAGTTTTAATCACAGCTCTCTGTACTGCTTTCAGCAGAAATAAAAACTGCATTGGTATCTTTCTCTTGGTCAGACCCCCACCCCAGCCCCAGCAAAGGAACAAGAAAGTATAAAGGGAAAATACAGAGCAACATCACAGATTATAAAGCAAGGTTTGCAGGCTTACCAGGTAATAACACCAGAAGACAGAAGAATACTAGGAAATGCTTCTGTACTATTGCAGATAAACTAATGCTTGAGGGATACCTTGTTGACAAAGAACAACAGATTATTATTATATACTAGTAGATATCTCCCAAGAAGATATATTCATACTATATTAGGTAGGAAAGAATATTTCTCCTTCTTATAAAAGAACATTAGGCCATAAATTTGACCTTTCTGGTCATTTGTTAAAAACATGAAAGAATCATTTTGGTTCAGCCCATATAATAATTCATGTATCCAAAGCCTAAGTGTATCCTTTGAAGGACGGGTACATAGTTGTTCCATTTCTTTCTACACAGACTTTTGTCACTGTATACTATAAAAATAAACATATTAATTACTGAAATTTAGGGACTGTTTCTAGACAATAATATGTAACCACACAGTTCCTGATTTTAATTCTTATCTAGTGACGATTCATACAGTTGTCCGAGTAATTCAACGAAAACAAGATTAAGAAATAATGGGTATAGAGAGAAATTTTCAGACTTTGAAAGAAGTTAGAAATACCTATGTTAACATCTTTACTCAACTATTACTAGATGACAATTTAATTTACATAGGCTCAATTTCTTCATAAATTTAGGATATTTTTAGCAGAGATTTGTGAGAACTAAAATGATAGATTTTAGGTTCCTAGCACAGTGAAGGTGCTCAATATATACTACCTGGTAGGTATTATTTTATCATGGGAGTAGGAGCCATGGTAAGAGGGTGTATTCATTTTATATTGCTGCTGTGATAGTATCATGCAATTAACTGCTTACACAACACATTTATTTAAATCTTCTAATTCTGAATATCAGACATTCAAATTTTTTTTTAATGTTTTATTTATTTTTGACAGAGAGAGAGAGAGAGAGAGAGAGAGAGAGAGAGAGAGAGAGAATGAGCGGGGGAGGGGCAGAGAGAGAGGGAGACACAGAATCTGAAGTAGGCTCCAGGCTCTGAGCTGTCAGCACAGAGCCTGACGCGGAGCTGGAACTCACAGACTGCGAGATCATGACCTGAGCTGAAGTCAGACGCTCAACCGACTGAGCCACCCAGGCGCCCCTGAATATCAGACATTCAACATAGATTTTACAAGGCTAAGATCTAAGTATTAACGGGGTGTTCCTTTCTGGAGGCTTTAGGGGAAAATCCATTTTCTTGCTTTTTCCAACTTCTAATGGATGCCCACCTTCCTTGGCTCATGGCCCTCTTCCTCCATCCTCAAAACCAGCATGTGAGTGGAGTCCTTTCTGTGCTGCTATCTCTTGGGTTCTCACTTCTAGTTCCCACTTCCATTTGTAAGTATCGTTGGGATTGTATTACGCCCACCTGTATAATGTAGGATAATCTCCCTATTTAGTGTCGGTTTATTAGTAATCTTCATTCCAGATACAACCTTATTTACCCTTTGCCATCCAAGGATTAAGGCGTGGGCATCTCCAGAGGTATTCTGCCTACCATAGATGGCTATAGATAAAGTCAGTGTCTAGATTGTGCACATACAGACAAAATCATGTATGTGATACCATTAGTCATAGTAATTACGTTGTCTGAATTATTGTTGAGAAAAACAATTTCGTTTAGTATGACCTGAAGCCTTACAAAATTAAATTCCTGCTTTCTTCTTTCTGTGGCTGGGTCATAATTCCACTTTCTAGTGATGTGCCTGTATTTACCATCTATTAATAATAGACCTATTATAAACATATATACTCACCTAAAGCATCTGTCCTTTCTTAGTGTAAATCAATATTAATTTCATTTTGGGGCTTTCACCAGATCAAAAAAAAAAAGGGAGGAATACAGCTTTTTCCTTTCCCTCTCTCTCTCTCTCTCTCTCTCTCTCTCTCTCTCTCTCTTTCACTCTCTCTCTTTGACCTTGACTTAAGCAAGCCTCAGGGAAAAAAGAAATCTATTTTATTTATATATCTATGACACTTAACTAAAGATAAATTAAAAGTCAGTCACTTTATTTCTAAGTGGAATGAAAAAAACAAATTTTTCTTATTCTTCAAGACACATAAGACTCTCCTTTCAATATTCAAAATAATCTTCATTAACAGTGATACAATTCATAAATAATAAGAAATAAAATTTGTCACAAATTTCAAAAACTAAATTGCTTAAAGGACATTATGGATGGCATTCAATTACAACTGGGAATTTCCCTCTAAGCAACTTCTACTTTCAGGCAAAAAGCAACAAGCCATAGTTCTTGTTCTATGCCCATTGCAAATAACACCTTTAAGTCTCTCACTAGCTTTTTTTGCAACTAACTTTTCCTAATAAAGAAAGGTCTTTCAGATTGCTTCACCAGATGCTTAAACTAAAACAACCCTCATCCAGAAATTGATCAAAATCCACAACTCAATCTTTGGAGTCTGAAAAACTCTGTAGTCTGAGACAACAGCAATCATTTGGGGTACTGATCACTGAGAAATTTTAAAAAGTCCCCCAAATTTATCTGATTTTTCCATTTAGCCATTAGAAGCCAATGACCCAGAGTAAATTAGATTCAGATATTTTGTCATTCTCCTCTCTGGATTGATGTGAGGTAGTAAGACAAACAAGAAGGGTTTGCTTCCTCAGTTGGGAGTTAAGCAATGGCTTTAGGATTCTTACAGAATTGTTTGACAAAAGGCTTGATGTCTTTAGCTCAGTGCTTATCAAAAGTAAATGGGCATATAAATCACCCTGGGATCTTGTTGAAATGCATGTTCTGATTCAGTAGGTTTAAATTGGTGCCTGGGGTTCTGCATTTCTGAACAAAGTCATGGGGAAATTACAGCAGGCCTGCCAGCAATAATACTCTACTAAATTCTCTTCTCTATAGATTTTCTACTCTTTCCATTTACATTCCTTCATGAATTTTTTGTCTTCCCCCAGTTCTCTCCACAATTTCAATAGTTTTACAAGACATACTCAATTTTGCTGGTGGGTTTCATAGCAGTATGGATTATAAAACATGTATTTATCAAATATTTGCTGTACTTAATATGAAGGAAATATGACTGGCCTCTACCCTTCTAAAGACATGAGTTTTGTTTGTGTTTTGTTTTGTTTTGTTGAATCTGCTTTCCAAGAATTACTGGCTTCAATCTGTAAATCAATTTATTTTTTCATCTCTTACTACATTAAGCATTTTAAGCCAGATATATGTTTTATATTTTACTTTATTTTTATTTTATTTTTTTTATTTTATATTTTATTTTTTCCAGCCTTATTGAAATATAATCGACATATAAATTTGAATAAAGTTAGGGTATATAGCATGATGATTTGATATATGTATATATTGCTAAATGATTACCACAGTAAGGTTAGTTAACTCGTGTATCATCTCAAATAATTACCATTTGTGTGTGTGTGTGTGTGTGTGTGTGTGTGTGTGTGTGGTGAGAACACTTAAGATCTACTCTCTTAACAACTTTTAAGTATGTAATATAGTATTGTTAACATAGTCACTAGGCTGTACATTAGATCCCCAGAGTTTATTCATCTTATAACTGGAAATTTGTACCCTTTCACTAACATCTTCCCATTTCATGCCCCCTCTCACCCCAGTCCCTGGCAGCCACCATTTTATTCACTATTTCCATGAGTTGGTAAGCCAGATAGATTTGAATATGTACTTTGTATCATGCATTGTACTTGACCCTGGGAATAAATAATGAATAAGTCCATTTTATTGTTTTTAGTGATTTTGCTACCAAATGCAAAAGATAAGCCATATTCATGAAGATGTGTTTTTCTCCCGGCCATGAATCTATTGTTATAAACCATTATACAGAAATCAGTTTTTATAACATTACAAATTCCTTCCAGAGTTTAAGATCTTAATTTTCTCATTTGCCTTCAAAATCTCTAGAGATACATCCCTGTTGTATCTTCTAACACTGTACTTGTCCCACATAAGTCGGTGTAAATGGCTAGAATATAGTGCAAAGAGTGTAAGTAAGGCAATGCTTTCTTTCCATTTTGGATATGTCTTTGCCTTAGATAGTACCTACCTACTTGATCATGTCAGTTTAGAACTATAATCTTCCATATTGTCCTCATAGCAAATCCATATAAATTATGAGGTGTATTTTTTTCTGGCTGACTTTGGAACAGATTAACCCATTCCTCCCATCTTGACCCTAATGCCCAGAAGAGATAAACACATTAATTGTCAGAAGAGCCTTTAGCTTCCACCCTGGTGCAGAATTCCCTTCCCTATCCTCCATCCACGGCCTCAGCTAGACTCTGGATCTTTAGAGTATGCTCTTTGAGAAAACCCCTTACTCATTGCACAGAAAGATAAAAGGGAGATGTAAGAAAAGAAAGCCTAGTGGTAACCATACGGACTTTGGATCTGTAGTATTAAGATTCATATCCAAGCTTCACAACTTCCTCGTTAGATGATGCTGGGCAAGTCAGTTACATTTTCTCTACAATGGAGATAATGACAATAAAAGTTCCTATCACACAGGGTGCTTGTGATGATTATTAAATTACAGACAACACATATGAGTGACTGGCACATAGTCTGTCCTTGAAAGTTATTATCAGGAGACTCCATAATAGATATGGCTATTTTTTCATCTATACATGGTCTATGCTACCTCTTCAGTCCCCTGAATTTTAGTTCCTAAAATACTTGGTTTTCTGTTATTCTTTTCTATTATTTGTGAAAACTCTGTTCTATTTGATGAGATTTGCGATACAGAGGCAAAGATTTCCCTCTTTTTCTCAAGTATAGCAATGAACGTCCATTTAATGTAGACACAGCTATTATAAGTATAAAAATTCACATTCAAACTAACACTTCTATTTTTATGCTTATGGTTAGAGTTGCCTATAGCTTGAAATATACCCTATTTGCTTTCACTGCTTAATTTCTTAAACCAATTACTTCTCTATCCTGGCACAACTAATTATCTTTGGTCCATTCTGATTTTCTCCTAGGTTCAAAGATATTTTGAAACCATACCTCTCTTGCACTATTCTCAAGTTAATTGTGTTTCAGAATACAACTATAGCTATGAACAGAATTATATCATGTAACAGACTAACTTCCATTTCCAAGAAATTACCATGATTGCACAAGGTTGCTCAATTCTATGCAGATTAAAAAGAGAGCAAAAACATAGAAGGACTTAGGCATAATACCTTTTTTTACCTGTTTTAGCAAACGCTATATTCATTTTTCAGGTGGTGGGATATATTTTTCATAAGATAGTGATCTCTATAATTCCTATTCATATACCAAGTTCATATCTTAGGAATCTATTAAAAATTACCAAAGATAAAAAATATTCAAAAATTATTGATCATAACTTCACATTCAGGTGCATGATTAACACACAAATCAAAGGTAAAATGTTTGTTGGTGCCTTTTAATAAAGTTACAAATCACAAGTAGCCAATTATCTTGTGAGATATAATGGAATATCAATACTACTACTAATAAAATGTTTAGAGACAAACACTTTCCTTCATTTGAGCTGTATTTTATTTTTTTTATTTTTTATTTTTTTAAAAATTTTTTTTTCAACGTTTATTTATTTTTGGGACAGAGAGAGACAGAGCATGAACAGGGGAGGGGCAGAGAGAGAGGGAGACACAGAATCGGAAACAGGCTCCAGGCTCTGAGCCATCAGCCCAGAGCCTGACGCGGGGCTCGAACTCACGGACCGCGAGATCGTGACCTGGCTGAAGTCGGACGCTTAACCGACTGCGCCACCCAGGCGCCCCTGAGCTGTATTTTAAAAGCAAGGCATATCTCATTTTGTTGCACTTTGGTCTATTGTGCTTTGCAAATATTGCATTTTTTACAAATTGAAGGTTTTTGTGGCAGCCCTACATTGAGCAAATCTTTTGGCACCATTTTTCCAACAGCATTTGTTCCCTTCGTGTCTCTGTGTCATATTTTGGTAATTCTCACAACATTTCAAATTTCTTCATTATTGTATTCATTATGGTGATCTGTGATCATTGATCTTTGGTGTTACTACTATTATTCTTTTGGGTTACTACAAATTGTGCCCATATGAGACCGCGAACTTAATCTATAAATGTACCTGTTCTGACATTCCTCCATCTTTCTCCCTCTCCTTGGGCCTTCCTATTATACCTTGAGACACAACAACATTGACAGTTGGCCAATTAATAAACCTACGATGGCCTTTAAATGTTCAAACGAAAGGGAGAGTTTCATGTGTCTCACTTTAAATTGAACACTAGAGGGACACCTGGGTGGCTCAGTTGGTTGAGCCTCCAACTCTTGATCCCAGGGTCATGGGATCAAACCCCACACTGGGCTCCACACTGAGCATGGAGCCTATTTAAGATTCTCTCTTGGGCACTCTGCCCCTCTGTGCAGCTTGCATTCTCTGTCTAAAATGAAAATTAATTAATTAATTAATTAAAAAATAGAAATGATTAAACTTGGTGAGGAAGGTATTCTAAAAACCAAGATAGGCTGAAAGCAAAGCCTCTTGCACAGTTGGCCAAGTTGTGATTACAAAGGAAAAGTTCTTGAAGGAAATTAAAAGCCCTACTCCAGGGAACATGTGAATGATAAGAAAGCAAAACAGCATTATTGCTGAAATGGAGAAAGTTTTAGTTGATCTTTTGGATAAAAGATTAAACTAGCCACATCATTCCCTTAAGCCAAAGCATAATCTAGAGCAAAGCCCAACTCTCTTAAATTCTGCAAAGGCTGAGAGAGGTGAAGACACTACAAAAGAAAAGTAGGAAGTTAGCAGAGGTTGGTTTCTGAGATTTAAGGAAAGAAGCCATCTCCACGACATAAAAGTGCAAGCTGAAACAGTAAGTTATCCAAAGATCTAGCTAAGATAATTAATGAGGATGGCTACACTAAACATCAGATTTTTGATGTAGATGAAACAGCCTTCTATTGGAAGAAGATGCCATCTAGGACTTTCATAGCTAGAAAGAAGTCAAAGCCTGGCCTCAAATCTTCAAAGGACAGGCTGACTCTCTTGTTGAGGACTAATGCAGCTGGTGACTCAGTTGAAGCCAATGCTAATTTACCATCTGAAAATCCCAGGGCCCTTAAAAATTATGCCAAATGTACTCTGCCTGTGTTCTAACAGTGCAACAACAAAGCCTGCATGACAGCACATCTGTTTACAACATGGTTTACTGAATATTCTAAACCCACTTCTGAGACCTACTGCTCAGAAGAAAATATTCCCTTCAAAATACTACTTATTAACAATACACCTAGTCACTCAAGAGATCTAATGGAAATGTACAATGTTAATGTTGTTTTCATTTCTGTTAACACAACGTCCACTCGGTAGCCCATGGATTAAGGAATGATTTTGACTTTAAAGTCCCATTATTTAAGAAATACACTTTGTAAGGCTATAGCTGCCATAGATGGTGATTCCTCTGGTAGATCTGGGCAAAGTAAATGAAAACCTTCTGGAAAGGATTCACCATTCTAGATACCATTAAGAACATTTGTGATTCATGGGAAGAGATCAAAATAGCAACATTAACAGGAGTTTAGAAGAAGTTGATTCCCACCCTCATGAATGACTTGAGGGGTTCAAGACTCCTGTGGAGGAAGTACCTGCAGATGTGGTGGAAAGCAAGAGAACCAGAATTAGAAGTGGAGCCTAAAGATGTGACTGAATTGCTGTGATCTCCTGATATAACTTGAAAAGTCGAGGAATTGATTCCTATGGATGATCAAAGAAGTGGTTTGTTGAAATGATTTGTTCACTACTCCTGATGAAGATGCTGTGAAGATTGTTGAAATGACAACAAAGGATTTAGAATAGTAAATAAATTTAGTTGATAAAGCAGAGGATAAACTCCAATTTTGAAAGAAGTTCTACTGTGGTAAAATGCTATCAAACAGCATCACATGCTACAGGGAAATTGTGAGATGATGAGTCAATCAATGTGGCCAACTTCATTGTTGTCTTATCTTATGCAATGATCACAATCACCCCAACCTTCAGTAACCATCACCCTGATCAGTCAGCAGTCATCAATCAACATTAAGGCAAGACCCTCCACCAGCAAAAAGACTATGACTCGCTGAAAGCTTGGATGCTGGATGAAAACATAATTTGTATATGTTCCGGGAAAATGAAAAATTCATTTGACTCATTTTATGGCGGTATTTGTTTTATTTTGGTGTTCTGGAACTGCCACGTATCTCCAAGCTATGCCTATACGTTGACATTTTTAATTTCTTAAGTATTGGATAAAATTTGTCATTGAGGCCATCTAGGCATAAAGTTATATTTATAAAAGAGACTTCTTAGATATGAATTCAGTTTTTTAATAAATTTAGGACAAAGTTTTCTATTTTGTGTGTGTGTGTCAGTTACGGTGATTCACAAATTTATTTCTCTCCAGAAATTTGTTCATTTCATCTAATTTACCAAAGTTATTGATAAAAAAATATTCATTTCCTTACTATTTTTAATGACTTTAGAACTATGTGATGTCCCCTTTTTTATTCCCGATATTGATCAATTATAAATGTTATTCTTTTCTTAAACCAGTCTACCTTGAGATTTTTTAGATTTACTTTAAAAAATAAGCTTTTGTTGGGGTGCCTGGGTGGCTCAGTCAGTTGAGCGTCTGACCTCAGCTCAGGTCATGATCTCACAGTTTGTGGGTTTAAGCCCCGTGTCAGGCTCTGTGCTGACAGCTCAGAGCCTGGAGCCTGCTTCCGATTCTGTGTCTCCCTCTCTGTACCCCTCCCCTGCTCTCTCTCTCTCTCTCTCTCTCAAAAATAAACATTAAAAAAGTTTAAAAAAATAAATATGCTTTTGTAAAATTTTTAAAAATAAAGTGTGCATAGGCTAAAGTGCATAATTCTTAAATATATCCCTAATGAACTTTTATAAAACAATACACTCATATAGCCACTGATGTGGTTCAGATATAGAATATTACCCGCAAGTAGAAGCCTCTCTTTTAATGTCTTCTAGTCAACATTTCTCCAAAGTTAACCATTATTATAACTTCTCCCACCCTCAGTTAGTTTGGCATGGTTTGAAATCTCTTATAAGTAGAAGTGTACAAAATACACTTTTATGTGCCTGGCTTCTTTAACTATATACATTTGTGAGATTCACCCATGTTACTATGCATAGCAGTAGTTAAGCTGATCAAGGAAAAAGAAAAAAAAAGTAAGTACATGAAAAATAGCCTCTAGATTCCTGTGCTTTTGTGGAACGTTCTCTACCACCATCCTTCCACTTCCTTTTGTACAAATATCCAGTTATGTTTTAAACCTCTAGAGAATAAAGAATATATTCTATGCTTCCCTTACAATATCTACACAGTCCTGAACATGTGGTTGGTTCTCTCTTAAGAACCAAATCAACATTCACTGACCTGGCTGGAACAGTCAGAATCCTTTAGAATGCTACCACAGAGCGAAACCGGAAGAGAATGAGGTTTGGCATTAAAGATAAAAATTGAGTCTCCTCTAGTATCATCTGACTGACTAGATAAGTCATTTTATTTCTGTGTCTCACTCCTCTCCAGAGTGGGATTATATTATTTGCCTTATGCTATTCAGAGAAACAGTGAGAATCCAATAAAAGCATGTGTATGAATTACTTGTCATCAGTAATCCAACAGATTCTTTACAAATATTTTATTAATAAGTGAAGCACTTGCTTTTAAGACTAAAATCTTTTTTTTTGTTTGTTTTTTTGTTTGTTTTGGGTTTTTTCTTTTGTTGTTGTTTTTAAAGGTGGGAGAGGCAGAGGGAGAGAGAGAATCCCAAGCAGGTTTCACACTCAGCACGGGGCCTGGTACATGGCTCAGTCTCATGAACTGTGAGATCAGGACCTGAGCTGAAATCAAGAGTTGGGCGCTTAACTGACTGAGCCACCCAGATACCCCAAGACTCAAATCTTAAAAGGTAACCAAATCCCTGGCTGTCATTTTCTGCCAAATCTGTGCCCAAATCCAACTGGGCAGGTGGTGGTAATGATCAGACTGGACAGAGTAACTCTATAAACATGTCGTTTCCAAACAAGTAGAAAGTTTAATATGAGGTATGTGGAATAGTTTGTAAACTATAACATAAGACACATTTTCAAGGTAGAAATTTGTATTCATTTTAATTTTTTTTTTAATTTACATACAATAAAACACCTTTTCTTGGTATAGTGCTAGCTTTTGGTTTCATTAAGTTTCTCTATAGTTTACTCAAGTTCATTTTTCCACTCTTATAAATATAATTTTCATCATTGTGTACTTTTCTCCTTCCTTCCTTCCTACCTCATTTCCTTCCTTCCTGTGTAGAAGCTTAGAACATTGATTTCAGGCATTTTTTTCTTTCTTAATGAAATATTTAAGTATATAAATTTCTCCCTAAACACCACCTTAGCTGTATCCCACTAATTTGTTACACTGTGTTTGCAATATTATTCAGTGTAAAATATTTTTTAATCCTCCTTGAGTTTTTTATACGTGAATTTTATAGAGCTGCAATGTGTAATTTCTAAATATTTGGAAAATTTTGAGATTTTTTTATTTGCTTCTAGTTTAATTTTTAGGTGTTATTGTAAATAATATTTGCTACCTCTTCATTGCTAGAATATAAAGATTTAGTTGAATTTATATAGTTTTTGCTAAATTCAAATATTTGTTCTAGTGGCCTTTTTTTCTAGATCAAGATTTTCTCTGTTCACATTGTTTTCTGAATATAAACACAGTTTTATCCATTTTCCAATTTGTATTTTTTCATGTGTGTGTCATAGAACATATTTGGTATAATTTCCACTCTTAAATTTGTACAGTATATTTCGTGGTCCCATATATCTCTTTTGGTGCATGTTCCATGTACATTTGAAAAGGACATGTATTTTGTCTTCGTTGGATGGATATTCTCTGTATGTCAATTAGGTCATGTTAAGCAATAATGTTCACATCTTCTAGATTATTTCTGCTTTTTTCTTCTTCTGTCAGTTACAGAGAGAAGAGTGCTATAGTCTCTGACTCTGATTGTAGAGATGTCTGTTTCTCCTTTCAGGTCTGTCAAGCTTTGCTTCATGTATTTTGAAGCTGTTTTTCCATGCATACTATTATGTATTCTTGATGAATTAATTCTTTTACCTTTATAAAATGTCTCTCTTTATCCTTGCCTATGTTCCTTTTCCTAAACTTTGGCTTTGGCTGACATTAATATACTCAGTTCAGCTCTCTTAGGTTTAGTGTTTGCTTGGTGTAGTTTTCTTTTATTCTTTTACTATTAACTTATTGTGTATTTGTAGTGAGTTCATTTTTTTCTCCTGTTAATGAATACAATTTTTTTTTTAATTTTTTTTTCAACATTTATTTATTTTTGGGACAGAGAGAGACAGAGCATGAACGGGGGAGGGGCAGAGAGAGAGGGAGACACAGAATCGGAAACAGGCTCCAGGCTCCGAGCCATCAGCCCAGAGCCTGACGCGGGGCTCGAACTCACGGACCGCGAGATCGTGACCTGGTTGAAGTCGGACGCTCAACCGACTGCGCCACCCAGGCGCCCTTTGAATACAATTTTATGTTATTTTCCAGTGTCTGAAAACAGCTTTTTTTTTTATAAATTTTGGCCAGCTTTATATACGTGAACATTGTCTGGTACCATTATTCCCTCATGGCTGAATTGCTTATCCTTTGGTTATTGTGTCTATGAAGTTAAGGCTATATATATTGTCACCTTCATGTTAATTACTACCCTACCTCCATACATAATCCCTTTATTATTTCTTGGCAATATCTCTCTACACAATGAACAAGAGTTTGTATTTGTTTTTATGATTCCAACTGAAATGCATATTGCCTATATATAAACAAGATTTTTCATCAAGATGTATTTGTAAAAACCTCTAGGAACTAAAATACATATCTATCTACATACTTCAAATCATGAGCCACAATATGGATGAAAATCTAAGCTTCTTCAAACTTGAAATACAGGAAAATGAGGTTTAGCATTTCTTAAATATAATAGTATGTACCTTCAACATTGAACTCGAAGTTGATGATTGAAAATTACTAGCAACTGGGACACCTGGTTAGCTGAATCAGTTAAGCATCTGATTTCCTCACAGGTCGTGCTCTCACAGCTCATGAGCTCAAAACCTGCATCAGGCTTTCTGCTGTCAGAGCAGAGCCTGCTTGGGATCCTCTTTCTCCCTCCCTCTCTACCCCTTCCCCACTACCATGTGTTATCTCTCTCTCTCTCTCTATCTCTCTCTCTCAAAACTAAAATAAACATTAAAAAAGTTGCTAGCAACCAATTCCAAATGTAAAACAAAATTGATTAAGCATAGACTTAAGTGTTAAAAAATAATTTTTTTCCTATGTGATATTCAGATACACAGAATAAAGTCTCAGTTATATAAAAAATTTATGGATTTTATACTAAAAATCTTTTGGTAACAGTCTTATTAAGAGGAATGACACAATCACAAATAATTTATAGCTTAAAATGTTTTACATCACTGTAATAGGTTCTACCAAATTTCACTCAAGCATAGCAGTAGGATGTCTATATATTTTTTAAGTCTTTTTAACTGAGCTAGTGAATTTAATCTATAAAGATTAGTTTTTTTTTTCTTTCTTTCTAATTTGTGCCTTAAACATCACTAAATTAGGCTTTTTTCATTTTTTTTAAGTAGGCTTTATACTCAATGTGGGCCTTGAACTCACAACCCTAAGATCAAGAGTTATAGTCTCTACAAACTGAGCCAGCCAGGCACCCCAAGTTTTTTCCAATTTTAATAAAAGCTCTTAATGAATGATTCTCTATATGTTAGAAAATTCTACTAGTTTAGTTTTTGTCTATCGTCTTCATGTATTGGTATACTCCCCTCTTAATTATCTCCTTTATGTACTATAATGTTTTTATATAGTAGAAGTTGGTTTCTTCCCACCCTGAAACAGATTCCCAGAATACCTCACACAAACAACACTGGTTGGCAATACATATACACAAACATACATGCAGAGCTATATTATATACACATACATACAGTTTATATATATATATATATATACACACACACACACACACACACACACATATATACATATATATATATAAATATATATGTACCCAAAAGTAGGTATAGACATTCATAAATAGTTATCAATCATTATTTTAATTTCAATGTATGAAATCACCCCCAAAATATTACTAAATATAATATTATTAAATGTAGTTATTACTATAAAAGTTATCTATTGTGGATTATTTATTATCTACTATCAATGAAGAGAATATGATATAAAAACAGGTAATTGCACCTAACTAATTCTAATATCAGGCAAAAGAACAGTTTTATATACAAATTAATGTATCTTCACAGCAAGACATTTAAGTGGTAAAAAGAAAATTCAAGTTCTAAGTGACCCCAAATTTCTTATATAAATGTCCTGTATTTTGCCTAGGGCCTATAATTTTATGGGAACTGAGCTGAACACTTGGGAGTAGACCAAAAATATTGAGTGAAAGGAATTTAATTTTTTTTTTATTTTAAAATATTTTAAACTAGAGTAAGTTCAATAGAATATGTTTACAGATTAATTTTCATGGAAATCAAAAATCAAATAAATATTTTGCTAGTCATTTTTGTTGGATGTAGGGACTGAAATGATATATTTGTTTTAAGCTTTAGGGATATTTCAAGGAAACTCTGAAATTATTTTACAGTACATGCTATTACAGTAGCTAAATCTTAGTCACTAGCAATTAATAATTGGCTATATGTTCAGAATTCTCCTTGATTCAATAATCCTGGTTTAACCATTAAAGTCGAGTATTATAATTCTTCTACAGGCTATATTATTTATACTTCTTCCATAACAACCTTAATAATAAACATTTCTACTTTCCACAGTAAAAATACTGTGGAAATTTTTCATGATAAGTCTTGAAGGCACCAAGTGGAATGTTTCATACTGCTGAACATAGCCTGCTGACTTCTCAGTATCATGCTACATTTCCTTCACACTGGGCTTCCCATTTGATTTGTGTTTCTTTTAATCCCAGGTTGCTCATATGCTATCTTTGGTCTCCTGAGATAGATGCTGTTTTCTCTTTCCACATTACCTTCCCAGTGTGTTCCATGTGTTACAAAAGAAACATGATTAGAGGGACCTGAGGGTTTTATTCCCCAACTATGATGCAACCATTTAATGCAGTGACAAATACTTATCTATTTCAACCAGGTCCTCTCCTGATCTGATTAATCAATCATTCCCAAACTTAGACATTTTTAACTACAAAGGAGATAAATATTTGAAAAGTCTTGATCTAGTCTCAGACATTTTCTGAATGCATTTTCTTGGGTTCAGTGTTGTCTTATATGATAATGACTAAGAAATTGAATATATTATTTATAGTAACATAATTCCAATTTAATACTTTGAGTGTTTAATTTCCTAAATATTTAAGCCAACAGGGACCACTGAAACTTCCTAATATCAGTAAGATGACTCACTGTTTTCATTCTCTGTGATCCACACACTGATCTGTATTAAATGCATTAGTCCACAAAGAATTCACTCAACAAAATTTTCACAAGCTGGTGAATTATACAATCATCACACACTGAACAATGTAGCAAATCATTATTAAATTGTTACAATGATCTTATGAAAAGTCAGTAGATATTCTTAAATGTCTTTTTTGCACAATTCTGCTGTTTGGATTTTTTGTAATATTTCCAGATAAATAATATGTATTTTAGAAAATCAAACTCAGCCACTGCATAACATAGTTGATCGTTTTGAGCATGGGCTCTGGAACCCGACTGCCAGAAAGGAATTTAGGCTTGGTTGTTCATTCCAGTATTGTTTATAGTTGTAAAATATTGGAAGCAATCTAAATACTCACACATAGGAGAATGGTTGGATAAGTTATATTATATTCACACAATGGAGTACTATGCAAATGTTCTTTGTGAAATGGTATGGAGGTGTTTTCCATGGTATACTGTTAAGTAAAAAAAAAAAAAAAAGTAAATTGCAAAAGAACATAAATAGTATCCTATCCCTTTTGCAAGAAACAGGGAGATACAACAAAATACATCTATCTATCTTCTTGTTTGTGCAAAATAAACACAGAAAGAAGAAAACAGAAGCCTAAGTAATTTGTTACCTATAGGGGTTGACTGAGAAATGAGCAGAAAGCAGGATCTGTCTTTCTCTTGGAAGGATACATATGATTGCATTTAGGATGTACTCGATAATCCAGGATAGTCCCCTCCTCTTAAAATCCTTAGTATAGTCACATTTTTTGGCTATATAATAAAGCACGCATATGTTCCAGGGATTAGGATGTGGTTACTTTTTGAGGGGCTATTTTTTAGCCTCCCACAGTATCCATGAGTCCCTATCAATGTATGTAATTACAATAAATACATAAATGGGGAAAAGGGACAGCTCTTCATTAGAGATGACTTCAAATATTGAAAAATATAGATGGAGGTAAGGAAATAGAAAGTCACCATAGGCAAACACTATGTAATAATAATTGCAGAAGAAAACCATTAATGAATGCTAAAATCAGTAGGCAAATATTTGAAGAAAAAAATAGATATTTGCATAATCTTAAGGTATTTTTCAGTAGTATCCACCTTATTAATTACAAAGTGAAAAACAGTAATTTTATGTGGAGAAACCCAACAGACACCACTATTACCAAGAAATCAAAGTGAACACCAATTGTAAGACATATAAACATCATGTATGCCCAACCTGATGTACCAAGAAAGACACATAACATTTTTTTTGTAGTATTCTTGCTAAAATGTATGATGTCAATTTAATCACAAGCAAATTTCAGACAAACCCAAATTGAGGGACAGGCTACAAAATAACTAGCTGGTACTAGCTGACCCTAGCTGTCTCAGTTGGAGGAGACTAAGGAGACACACAACTAAATGCAATTTTGGATCCTGGATTGTTTTCTGGAACATAAAAGGGTAGTAGTGAAAAAAAGTGGGTGGAAGTTGAAGAAGATCATTTCAGTTTATAGTATTATATCTATGTTAATTTCCTAGTTTTGATAATTATATAATGACTCTGTAAATTCTTAATATTAGGGGAAGTGTGGGGAGTGGTGTATGGTATATGTGAAAGCTCTGCCTTAGCTTGTCACATATCTTTAAATCTAAAATTATTGCAAAATAAAAAGCGAAAGAAAAAATAAAGAAAGAAAAGGAAAGGAGGGACAGGCGAAGGAAGCGGGGAAAGAACTGTTTAGGTTTTATATAAACACATGGGCCCAGGGACTTTTGGGTGGCTCCGTCTGTTGAGCATCTGACTCTTGCTCTTGATTTTGGTTCAGGTCATTATCTTATGGTTCCTGGGATCCAGCCCCACATTGGGCTCTGCACTGATAGCACAGAGCTGGCTTGGGATTCTCTCTCTCCCTCTCTGCCCCTTCATGCTCGTGCACTTTCTCTCTCTGAAAATAAATAAATAAACTTTAAATAACAACAAATAAATTAAATAAATAAATAAATAAATAAATAAATAAATAAATAAAAAGACCAGCTCCTGGCCAAAAGACCCAATGGACCTAGGTGCTGGCCTATCAGCCATTTTGGTAGAGAAGTGTGATATATGCTTTTTGATGTGCTACAATTTAACAAAGGCCACATCACCATTCTACACACTAATACTAAAGGATGGATGGATGAATGGACAAATAAATAAGCAATCAAGGAAACTGTTTTTATTGCCAAGAAATATCTAAAGCAGACATCCTCACTTCTTTGTTGAGTCCATCTCATCCCTGAACTCTTGTTGGTATTACCAAATTCGTAATTAATCATGATGGGTAAAATTTTCTTAGAAATAAGCCCAGTTATAATGGATCAATAGTAATGATTTTATTATTTTATGATTTTAGTATTTTCTCTTTCTGATTACCAAAGTAATGCATACATGATTTTTAATTGTTTTAAAAAAAGAAATAAATGAATAGAAACGGACTGTATCTCTTTACAGAGTTAGCAGTAGGAAGGTTAGAGTTGTGTTGCTTGTATCCATTGGTAACCAGAAACCATAATATTACATTTTGCTTTAAAATCTTGCCTATCTTAAAATGGTCACAACTCTTTCAATATTGTCTTGTCAGAGTGTTCTTCTTCAACTCAGACCACAGGCTTCATATCACATATTACTAGTATAGTTGTTTGGGGAATCTTCCAAAGGACAGGTGGAGGTAGAATTTTTCTCTGTGTTAATTTTCTCTGTGTCTCTACTCCTGTATGCCAAGGTACTGCCACTGCCACCAACTACCCATAATTCCCAGACTGTTGAGAGAGAAACAAAGGTTTTTGGCACAGTGCACATCTCCTTACACATTTATCTCTGGACGTCTATTCAGCGAGTGGTAAAATTTGGATAAATTGTTCTGGACTCTTGAGATCTCAGGCATTGATGAGTTTGGTCACTACAGTCTAAAAGAGGAGTAATACCAGGCAGAGACTCAAGACCTTAATGCAAAAGTTCTGTCAAAGTGGCTGTCAGGTTTCCTTAGGGCCTAGACACTTTATGATGAACATGTGGGCTTTAACTGCACATTCTCAGAGAGAGCCTGATGCCAGATCAAAGGCTACAGAGCAGTCAGGCCACTGTCCCTTAATTGTAATGGCATCCTTAGCAACTATTTAAATCTACTTTGTGCATTCAAAATCTTTCTGGCTGATATTCTTTCCAAAGAGCAAAACTAACAGAATCATGGCATCAATTCAAAGAAACACTCTCTTATAATCAATTAATTTAATAACACTTGAATATTCAATTCTTGTGATATATAATTTATATCCAGATTATAAACAACTTGTTTTACAATGCTCAGGCCTAACAAAATGACCTCCTAAAAAGTGCTGCAACGGTTTCCTCCCCACACACCCCCACCCCCCCACCAAGGACAAACTCATCATCAAAGATATTCTAGCATGTCCTTTAGTAATACACTACATAAGCTCATATTCTAGCTCTGCTGCTATAATGTAATATGAAATCAGTTTATTGGAATCTTTTTTATAACCTTTTAAAATTAAGTATCTACCTGAACCAGTTAACTGTGTCCTAGATGCTTTTACATACATCGACTTAAGTAATCCCCCAGTGGTGTTAAACTGCACTTCCAGAGGTTAAGGATTTGCTCAGTTGCTCCTCAAGTTTATCAGAGGCACAATCTGAGGGTTTTTTTTTTTTACTATAAAATGTCTTCTCTTGTCCTTGTACATTGTCTTCTATTTTCACATAAGCTGCGAACCCTATGGTTGGTATATTTTTCAGGTGATAAAATGCAAAGAGTAAAATAAAGGCAAATGAGATGATTTCCACATAAACAACTTCCAGTTCCTCCTTCCTTGGTTTCCACAATGAACTAGAGCATATTCTGCCCCATTCCAAAGTGTTTCTCTGTGTTGGAAGGTCCCTAAATTTCTGTAAAACTCTGAGGTCTTCCAGAATCCAGAAAATTTGGTGGGTGAGAACTTTCTATTGAAAGCCAAGAATAGGTTGTGGCTTTGCCAATATATACAAGATGCTCACAGGTGGTAAACTCATTTGTAAAATGCATACAGTCTGGCTTAATGTTGCATACTGTTAAAGATAAGTGAAAACAAGGAACAAAGTTCTGGCAAACTTTACCGAGGCTTTGATCCCTCTGCTTTCAATGTATAGTGGCGTTTTTCCACAACTGTGGAAGGGAAAGATTATTTAAAGTTACATAATTTAGTCATAATTGGATACATGTGATGGTGCCTTATTTTAATGAAATTCAACACATTTTTCTAGAGGATACTTATGGTTAACTCCTTCTACCTTATGTTGTTTGGATACATTTCCTTTATATAGGATTTTATTCTAATAAATGTGCAGGTGGTAAAATAAACCTGATGTTGTGGTAAGTAAATACTTCCTGGGGAATAAGCTTTCCACATCTTTGCAATGAATGCTTACTTACACACACACACACACACACACACACACACACACACACACAAATGCTCTGTGTGTGTATATCTGGCATCTGGGCTGTATTAGTTCACTTGATATGGACATACAGTTTACTGTCATAGAGGAGACTATCCAACATACGACTAAACCATCCGTAAGAGTTATACTGTTCCTTAAAGTGAAATAAATACATACAATGCTTCATAGAAGAGCTTTCTGTTGCAAATATAAATTCTTGATATTTATTGGCAGTTTCAAAGTATGGAAGAAAAACCAGCAGCTGTGATTGTAAGTATAGATGCACTTACAATAAATAGGGGCTTGGAGCTAAACTGATGATTTAAAATTTATCAGAACATGATAGGAGTCCTCATTAACCATTCTGAGTTATTTGTAATAAATAAACTCAAGTAATTTTTGTCTGTGTTATGCTTCATCATGTTACTCTAATTCCTGGCAAATCCCCCTTGATTGTTTTGCTCTGCAAAGTGTTTTATTAATGTCCCTTTTAACATTCTCCACATTGCCAGTGGAAACCTAGACTTAGTAAAGAGATTACATTTCCACTTTTAGCTGTTCACAGAAACTTAATATTTGGATTCTAAGATGTCTCCATCTAAATTTGCAAAATTGATGCCTTTATCTAATCTAGCACATGGAAAAAAATCAATCAGCTGAGTTATATTCCTCTGTACAGGAAAAATGTATTATTAAATTCATGAGACCCATTGTGTTATAAGCAACCATATATCATATCTATATCTGTGTATAGATATATCATTTACAAGCAAACAAGTAGGTAATCGGCCATATATTCAGAAAATACTAAATGTTTTTGCCTCACATCTTGTACAGTATGGTGTGATGAGAATGTAACCTTAGTGTCAGAGATTTTGATTCAAATCTCAACTTTATCACTGAAAAAATTTGTAAACTTGGGCTTTATTTTTTGGTTTATTCATTTATTTTCCCAATTCAAACATTAGATTTTTTATCAATTAAAAAATCATTGACATGGCAGGATTGTCTATAGATTTTTAAATGGCAGAAAAAAATGTCTAATGCAGTGAATGGAGCATAATAGAGATTAAATAAGTCCCATTTTCTCTTCTCTTCTATGAGTATGTGGCCTGCAAATTTTCCATGGTAAATACTCAGTAAATATGTTTTCACTTGATTTACTTATCAGTTAAATATATACAAATTGACCAATTTACTTCAAATAGGTTATAAAGGCATTTCCAGAAAATAACTTTGTTTTTTAAAGTTTATTTATTTATTTTGAGGGAGACAGATAGAGTGTGAGCAGTGGAGGAACAGATAAAGAAGGAGAATCTCAATCAGATTGTGTGCTACGAGCCCGAAGCCTGATGTGGGGTTTGAACTCATGAAACGTTGAGATCGTGACCTGAGCAAAAATCAAGAGTCTGATGCTTAACCAATTGAGCCACCCAGGAATCCACAGAAAATAACTTCTAAAAATATGATCATAATTCCTCAGATCAGCTCCCAATATTTAGTCAATAATTATCATATATTGTTAAGACCTACTTAGGTAAAATTAGCATATATAATATTAATATAAAATAACATGTACAATAACATATATAATATTGCTTATTGATACATACTCATGTTTTTTTTTTTTTTTAATTTTTTTTTTCAACGTTTATTTATTTTTGGGACAGAGAGAGACAGAGCATGAACGGGGGAGGGGCAGAGAGAGAGGGAGACACAGAATCGGAAACAGGCTCCAGGCTCTGAGCCATCAGCACAGAGCCCGACGCGGGGCTCGAACTCACGGACCGCGAGATCGTGACCTGGCTGAAGTCGGACGCTTAACCGACTGCGCCACCCAGGCGCCCCTCATGTTTTTTAAATTAAAAAAATAAATTTACCTGAGAGTGAAAAATTTTGCCATAAGAATGCTTATTATGATGTTATGATTAGTAGTAAAAAATTGACAATGATCCAAGCACATACACATACAGGCACAGAAAATAAAGTATAAAGATTATTGGGAATGAGAGGAAACAAGTTTCTTTCACAGTATGTACAAAATAGAATTCATTTAATGCTGCATTTTGTTAATAGTAAATAAATGAAAATATATGTAGAAAATATAGAAAACAACAGAAATTAAAAACAGCTCTTGGTAAGGCAAGGCACATTATGAGGACCTTCTCTTCCTATATTATATATTTCTCTAGTGTTTGAACTTTGTTTTATATAGTGTATGTTAATATATGTTAATATCCTACAAGGAAAAAATATAACTTCCTGATTAAAAATAAGAAAATCAGGGAGCTTCTCCATAAAGACAAATAACCAGGGTAATGTAGCTCTATATTTTTCAGTTTTCTCATCTGACAAATGTCTAATCTACTTTACAGAATTGTGGGAGTAATTTGAAATAATTTAGGAGAGACTGCTCTGCAACTTGTAGTGCTATCTCATAATTTAAAATCTGAAGAATTTGCTTTGAACCATTGATAAGATTATCTCGCCTACCTCTAATTCCAGGTGGAAGACAGTGCAGTAAATGGCTCTTACAGAGATAAGACACTACCTTCTGTAGCAGCCAAGTTTAACTCCTTCAGAGACAGGCTATCATCATCAGTCTGTATTGCAAAACAAATCTCATACTTTCTGAGAGGAAAGCTCATTTACCAGCTTGTTGAAAAGCCTAAAGAACGGTTCCAAGCAACAATGGTCATTTGATTCTTTGTTTATTCAAATGTATTATTATGCATATGGAAGACACTTCGAAATATTTGCATTGACAAGCTAGAGTACTGAAGCAAGACAGCCTGAGCCATATGGTTATGTAATTATCATAAAGTTATCTAGAAGAGCATAGCTAAACCATTACGGACTATGTCAAAGATAGCTGGCTCATTTATAATGAATGTTGTTCTTTTCTTGTTTTTTTCATATATATATATATATATATATGACAGTAGATGGCAGCGTCCTTAGCAGCATTTGGCAGATTGAGGCAGTTAGTACCTAATAAAATAAGGACCACATTAGTTGTACTAATATTTGCTGCCCTTCATCCAAAGAAATTTCCATAATTATTATCATGTAGTTACATCACCAAATGAAGATCCATATTTGAATTGTGGTTTAAAATGCATACTGATTGTGATTTGATTAGTCATTAGCATACCAAATATGGAATCCACAAGCTTTTGGAAATGTGGGAGGCTAGATTTCAGTATCCTCAAACTGGATGATTTTTACCTTTCTTTAAAAAAAATGTACTTATGATAACCTCCAATGCATTCATTTCTCAGATTTGCCTCTAGATAAATGACTATCTAGGTTTAGACATTAAAATAATGTTCTACATTTCACTTCACTAAGCAGTGCTGAAACTTTCATATGAACCATAATCTGTCCATCCTTTAAGTAAATCTCAATTACAATCAGAAAATCAATTACAGCTTTCTTAGGAGAGTGTCCTTTCTAAACTTAATGATATTTAGATCCTTAAAATCTCATAATTTTCTTTCCAGGTATTTTCTAAGGAATAGATAGGAATTAAAAACAGAGTATTTTAGAAAAATCTGAGAAAAATTAAAATATGACATTTATTAAGATGAAATTATAATTTTTTACTTAAATTCAATGTGCAGAAAGTCTTGAATGCCAACAATATTCCAACCACATAGAACTTCACAAAACGGGGGGGGGGGGGTGGATCCTTGACCTTAGGGGGTACTCTTTGGTAGAGAGATGCTATGCAAAAATATCGATAATATAAAAAGCTATAATGGATTATATGCGCATAATTTTTAGTACTACTCCTACTACTAAAATATCAATACTAATAATAATTATTTTTTTAATTTCAGAATGCTTTATGTACTAGGCACTATCCAAGATACTCTAAACATTTACTTGTTTAACCTGTCCACACACCTTATAAGGTTATATGCTTTTATCATGGAAGAGAAAATTGAGGCTTGAGATGTTAGTTAAGGTAGAAAATGACAAGATTTGTCTCGTTCCAAGATTCTATTGAACACAGCAACTCATAAAATTATAAATAATATGTACAATACAAGACAAAATAGGATACATTATGCAGGAGAATTCAAGATATTAAGCAAAATTCAACGGAGTAAATTTTCAAGATCTTATTGGTTTTATTCAATGATTCATAAATCAGGAACATTCAATTTAGCAGACAGAAAATAACTTCAAGGAGATGTACAAAATGAAAAACTTATCGGCAGAGCAGGAACAAAGAAGTTATACCAGGTAAAAAAAGTGGTTTGGTAACGGTAAGATCACTTTTCTTGAGGGGATGGCAGGGTTCTATCAGCAGATTAGCTAACTACTGCTGATTAGGCAATTCTTGATTGACTAGTTTAAGATTCCTTTTCTGGGATACCTGAAACTGTAATTAAGTATTGGTTTGGTGACATGAGGCTTAGCACGAGTGACTCCATTTGGGGGTCTGTTGTCTTATTTTTAAGAAAGCAAAGGATTTTAATGTCAAAGTGGCAGGCAACTTTATCTGCTTTGTTCACAGATGTATGCCAAGTTCCTAGAACTATGTCTTGTCAATAAAAGATCCTCAAAAAACATTCATGGCATTGAATTACATCTCAAGGAAGTAAGTTTGCATTCATTAGATGTGGGGGTTGTGGTGTGAGTTGGGAAAGGATTCAGATGAAGTTATTTGAAGGAAATTTTACTGGTGTCCATGGAATAGTTACGTTCCTTTTTGTCAAATCTCCCACTCACTGTAGCTTCCCTGATTGCAAAATGAGCATTCAAGCTCTCTTGGAACCCTCTTCATGTTAAGAGAATTTCCAAAAACATTATCTAAATGTAGTAATATTTATATCAGCATGCTTAGATGCAGAATAAGAATGTGTCATACATGAGAAAAAAAAATCAGTGTTTATGACTTTGAAAGGCTCTATGGTCGTGCTTGTGGCCAGTAGAAATTAAGTTACTAGAGTTGAAGAGGGTGAGTACCTGTGAACTGATTCAATTCTACCAGATAGTCATAAACTTTGCAAGAGATAAGGCAGAGAGTGAAAATGTAGACCAGGTGCTGAAATCACTGCAGAAAGAAAAAGAAAATCTGAGCAACTTACTAAGGGACTGTATTAAAGGACAGAAAGCAAACCTTGTCAGTATGAGCTGACATGGGTGGAATGACTGTATTCTGGCCACTTGCAGGGAGCAAGGAATGTGCAAATGGTTTCTGTCGCTATGGATTCCTGGGGGAGTGCATTAGAAGCCAGATACAATCTGTTTTGAGGGAAAGGCAAATAAATGGAAGTGATATTTAAGGAAAAGTCCGAGAATAAATTCCTTCAGCATTTATTTACTGATTCTCTACATATACCAGTCTCTTTGCAGGACGCTATAGATGCAGAAATGTTTCTATTATCAAAATAATAAGCCTTGAAAAGGGCACAATTAAACAAAGGAACAAATACAAATCTGGTGAGTTTGGTGAGAGTAGGACTGAGCTAGTTTGGATCAAGTAGGGAGCCAATTTGGGGGCAGGCAGTAAGCAAAGGAAAGAAAAGGAAACAAAAGGTTTAAGAAGTATGACCAGATGGGATGGACATGTTGCAGTAGAAAATGAAAGTGTAGAATTTAAGGAATATAATAAGAAAAGTTATCTTAAGTAAAGATGAGTCAGACTAATTTTGATATTTGGACAGCTACTAGATATAACCATAAAATTATTAGCTAGCAAATACCTAGAAAAGCACAGTATTCAACCATAACTTAATATGATTTTATGAAAATTAATCACCCCAGAACAATTTAATTTCTCTATGACAGTGATAGCTAAAATCGAACAAGACATTTAATATATCTAGGTTTTAGAAAGGCCTGATGCAGATTTGCATGTCATTTTCACCAAGAAATTTGGAATATTTTGTAAGGTTAATGTATAATTGTATGAAAGTTTATATTCATAGGTGGTTATCAGTGAGTATGTGACAAACTAGGGTTACATATTGAGAGCCATACCACTGTGGTCTCTGTTCTAAGACCCAGTATTTTTCAAATATTTAATCAATGATTTAGGAGATAGCCCCATCCTCCAGCTTAGTGAGAACATTGCCCATTGTCCTCTTGGAAGACAGCCAACACTACAAGGTACAAAAATATAATTCAAGTCATAAAAGTCTGACTTAAAACATAAAGATACACCCTCTAAATTTAGAGACTGAACACTATTTGAATATATGCATTAATACACTAGCATAGCTCCAAAAGACAATAACTAAAAGCAGAAGTTCTTTTTTGTCCACAGAAGTCCAATTTATTAAGAATATCCACAATGCCTGCTATCTCTTAATTGGAGTATTTCTTCTCTCTCTCTGTCTTTAATTTTAAACAGGATGCCACAAACAAGATACCTAACAAAGGTTAATAGATACAATATGAAAACTAATATGTCAGATTTTTTTTTATTCTATATAAGCTATTCACATCCTCTTGTTCCATATTTTGCTCAAGTATTATTTGTTGAATGAATTGATGACTTGAAAGAGAAACTTTAGGGGCAATAGATAGTGAAGTAAAATTCATTCATTTCTATTAATTTGTTCATTTAAAAGGCACTTATTATGTTTTCACTATTTTCCAGCATTGTGTTAGGCACTGGGAATACAGTAATGAGTGAATCATCAAACCTGCTCAGAGTAATCAGCAAAGAAAAAAAAAAAAAGAAAGAGAAAGAAAATCAATAACTCCAATTATATGTCACAAAAACCATAAGAAATGCATGGCAGGACATTAGAGGAAAATAGAGAACAAAAACCTGTCTAAACTGATGGTGTTCTGACTAAAGCAATATTCGAATAAAGTTTGCAGTGAAGTTTCAAGGATGAGTTACTCTTCACTATGGTGTGTGTGTGTGTGTGTGTGTGTGTGTGTCTGAAAGTGAAGAGATGGGAAAACATATTCCTTGCAAGTGGAAATTGAGAGAGGAAGGATAGCTATACTTCTATCAGACAAAATAGATATTTTTTTTTATGTTTATGTATTTTTGAGACAGAGACAGAGAGAACTCTCCTGCGCATGTGCACACAAGTGGGGGGAGGGGCACAGAGAGAGGGGGGCAGAGGATCCAAAGTGGGCTCCGCACTGACAGCAGCAAGCCCCATGTGGGGCTCGAACTGGCAAACTGTGAGGTCATGACCTGACCATAAATCAGACACGTAACCAACTGAGCCACCCAGGTGTCCCTGGACAAAATAGATTATAAGTAAAAATCTGTAACAAGAGACAGAAAAGGTCATTATACAATGACAAAGGGGTCAGTTTATCAAAAGAATATGTTTTTGAATTAAAGATATTTGAATTAAATCTGATTTTTCTTGGAGAGTAGTAATGAGTGTTGAGGCTGGATAGGAACCAGGGTTCTTACTGGTATAAAATTTAGAGAAGCTTAATATAAAAGCTCCTTGTGTGTCAAGTAACTACCATCAATTTCATAAATTTAAAATAAGTGAATCTGAACTAGCATATGGACAAAGTTCCTTTTAAGTTGAACAAAGATTAAAATGTAGGGGAAAGGATCACTTGGCAAATATATTATTGGTTTTGAAAAACTTCCAAGTGTTTAAAAAGTAGTCTTCAAATCAATGATACCCACATGTCCAAGCTTTCTCATGCTCACTATTGAAAAATGAAAAGTAGAAAAAAATGAATAAATTTCAAGAAACCTACAACTTAGGAAGAATGAATCATGAAGAAATAGTAAATATGAATAGATATATAAGAAATCAATAATCAAAAATCTCCCAACAAAGAAAGGCCAAGAACCAGATGATTGCATTGATGAATTCTACCAAACATTTACAAAGTTAATGCCAATCCTTTTCAAACAAATGAATGAAAAGGATACTTCCAAACTCATTTTAGCCAAATAAGCCAAACAAGGACACTACAAGAAAAGAAAATTACAGGCCAGTTTCCCTGATGAACATAGATGCAAAATTTCTCAGTATAACACTAGAAAATCATAGTCAGCAGCACCATAAAAGGATTGTACACTGTGAAAAAATCAGATTATCCCTGGGATGCAAGGATAGTTCAACATACAGAAATCAATTTGATACACTATATTAACAAAATGAAGGAGAAAAAAATGTATGATCATCTCAATAGGTGCAGAAAAAAAGTCATTTGATAAAATTCAACTTCCTTTCACCATTCACCAACTCTCAGCAAACTGGGTATAGAAGGAACATACCTCACATAATAAAGCCATTTGTGTCAAGCCCACAGCTAACATCACACTCAATGATAAATAGCTGAAAGCTTTTCCTCTAAAATCAGGGGAAAAAAAAACAAGGATGCCCACTCTTGCCCCTTGTATTTAGCATAGTACTGGAAGTTTTAGCTAGAGCAATTAAGTAAGAAGAGAAACAAAATATATCCAAATCGGAAATGAAGGAGTAGAATTGTTTCTGTCTGCAGATAGCATGATCTTATAAATAGAAATCCCCAAAGACTCCACCACAATCAGTGTTAGAATTAATAAATGAATTCAGTAAAGTTGCAGGATACAAAATTAACATACAAAAATCAGTTGCATTTCTATATCCTAGCAAGAAAAAAAACTACCTCAAAGAGAAATTAGGAAAAGAGTCACAATTATAATAGCATGAAAAAACAGCAAAATACTTGGGAATAAATTTAACGAAGGAAGTAAAAGATATACATACTGAAAACTATAAGATATTGATGAAAGAACATCAATTATATTTCAATTAAAAAAAATCTGTCTTTGCCCACTTATTTGGAAAAATAAGTATTTAGGACCTAGAATTGATATCTAAAGTTTCTTCTTACTTTGGAATGAAATATATTATTTGGACTATGAATTACAAAACACATTTATTGAGCATTTATTTCATGCTTCCTGTGTCCTAAGTATTTACCTGTAGGACACTTGTTTCAGTCTTCAAAACTTATCACTATTTTAATCCTGCAAAAGTTTATTTCTCTCTCATGTGACCAATCTAGATTATTAGAATATTTTACTCACTGTGTTTATGTGAAGAGCCATACTGAAAGAAGCTTTCAAAATGATCAGAAAGGGGGAAAAAAATCATCAGTAAGAAGACAACTTGGCAAATTAAGCCTGGGTTCTTCATTCATCACTGTTGTTCACATTTAGAAGCAAGTCCCAGGACCAAAACTCATGCTAAAACAAAACAAAACAAAACAAAACGAACAAAAAACAATGGAACTATGTAACAAAAAGTGGGAAAGCTAAAAACATTTGGTGACCACAAAATGACAATCTAGATTTCTTGATTCTTGACTGTGGGCAATATCAGAAGACAATCTGGATTAAAATTTTCAAAGGTGAGAATATAAAGCCCAATGCATTATAATAGGATTCAAATTTTTTTCTTAATCATAATTTTGTACATTCATTTTTTTTCTAAAGGGCACAAGGTTACAACACCACCCCATGTTTTCTAAACATAGTATAATTGTATGCTATTTTAATGAATTTAATGCCTTTATCTGACAATATAGTACAAAGTATTAATTAACATAAAATAATACAATATTATGTAGGCCCAATATTCAGGGATTTCAGAAGTCTTGGTGTGATTAGTTGACTCAAATTGCTTAATGGGGATGCTTGCTTTCAAATCTGAAAGGGGGCACGATGAAAGAGAGAGACAGAGACAGGCAGAGGAAAAGAGACAGAGAGAGAGGTGATATAGGAAGGAAGTACGTTTTTAATGAGGGCAAAATCTCAAGGAAATATGTAATTTGATGTGCTTGCAAAGGTGAAATTTCAGGGGAGCCTGGATGGCTTAGTCAGTGGAATATACGGCCCTTGATTTCAGGGTCATGAGTTCAAGCCCTATGTTGGGTTTAGAGATTGCTTAAATAGACTTAAAAAAAAAAAAACTTAAAAAAAGGTGAAATTTCATTAAAAGAAATTGACCTTTGAATTAAAAGAAATATAATACAAATATATATGAAATGTCTCTATTGTTAATCATATTTATCCATATTCATCTATGTATAGATATTCCTGGGAAAATCACATACAGGGATGAATTTTGTAAACATATGAATATTTTTCTGCATTTCAATTTATTTCCAGTAATAAGAGAGACAATGTCCCTGAATTTTTTTTTTTTTTTATCAAATTCAGGACAGAACATCTTAGGCAATATGTTGCAGTGAGTGTTCTGATCTGGGAATATAAGGGACCCATCATTTCTGACATCATATCATATTTTAAGAGACAACAGATGCTAGATAAAATTATTACAATATCTCCCAAAAGAATCACCAAGGCAGTTCTTTATCATCTCTATCTCCTTTAAACTGCTTTTCACACTTCTATACTTTGCTTTTGAAGTTGTCTTCATTTTACCCAAAGCAATTAAGATGTATTTGGGAGTTTGGAAAATGTAATATATAATTTCCCTGGCTTCACTACTCTCTATTGATAATAAACTTAAAATTTGGATGTAATGTCTGTCAAAGACATTTTTAATATTTATGGATTTCTGCAAATGGAAAAATCTCAAAAATGCATTTACATTTTAATAAATGACATGTTTATTTATATATGCAACAAACTATCTTTTTTAAAGAATATAACTATATTCGATTAAGATTGTTCTGGATAATTCAAAACATTCAGTAGTCATGTCTATGGTTGATTAAATACTCCAGTTTTAAGGATAGCCATGGACAAGATCAGAATGAATGTATATGTACACAAAGAGAAAAGTTTACTGCTCTAGGTTTGTATGTGAGCTTTCTCTTTTACATACTTAACTTCCTTTAATTTTGAAAATGTACATGCCTATATTTGTGTGCATACCCATTTGTCCCTAAGCCATTGAAATGCTATTCTTGGAACTAGAGCTAGTTTTTCATAGCTGTGACTGTTTGAGTAATTGGGAAAATCACCCTGACAGAAAATCCCTTAGTCTATGTACATCAGCAATTATATCCATGGTGACATGACCCAAGAAATAAAACTTCAGGAGATTAAAGACTGAGTGATCTTGAATCCTGCCTCCAGCAGCTAAAGATCATAATTTGATATCTGGCACAGATTTTTTCTTGTGACCTACACAAAACAGGTTAATGATTTTTATGCCTCAGTTTCCTTATTTGTGAAATGTAGTATGAAAATAAAGCTGATCCCAGGGGGAAGAGGTGTTGCTGGGTTTACATGATGAAGTGTGATGTACATGCTGAGTGAATTCTCGTTATGTACGTTATGGCCAGATTATTTTCATGTTATGTAAAAACTAGCCAATTTATAGATACACACAGGTATTGTACTTCATATATAAAAGCCAAGGTCAGAAACGTTTTTCAATTATTATTTTTGAGAGTGAGTAAAAGCTAAAATTAGCTAATGTATGGCTTACAATTTTCTGCATTTTTTGAACAGGCTGCTCTTAGCCAATAATATGAGATATTAGTCTGACTTTAATTTGTAATAAAACAGAGCTAAATATACCCAGTTCTTCATTTCTATTATTTATTGCAGTGCTTGTCACATGAATGTATTGATTTTTGTGCCAACTTCTGTTCTTGTCAAATTTTTGTCATGCAAATTAACTTCTCTAAATGCAGTACCCTCAGTGTACTTTACAAAATATATTGGCATGACATTATAATTTGACCTTTACATCTTAGACTGAGGAACCAGGCCATTTTGGGTCTGAGAGCCATATTCTGTGCTTCATTTTATCCCATTAATTTTGGACTTTTATTGAGCTCTCCACAAAGTAAGGCATGGATTCTGCATGAAACTTTCTTTGAATGTTATGATTGAATACAGGTAGTTCAAATATACATTTTACATTTTTGAAACATGGCTGAACCATCTTTTTGAGCATGTTTAAACTAAGACCATTTATTTAAAGGAAAAACATGAGTAGAAGAGCAAAAATTGCATCCTGAGTTGACTGAAAATTCAGGAACTTACTTGAAAGGTTAAT
The DNA here is from genome assembly GCF_022079265.1 of Lynx rufus. Taxonomy (NCBI): domain Eukaryota; kingdom Metazoa; phylum Chordata; class Mammalia; order Carnivora; family Felidae; genus Lynx; species Lynx rufus. The sequence goes on from NW_025814867.1 coordinate 127,887,318, forward strand.
TAATTAAAACAGCAACAACAACAATAAAAAACTTGTTACTAATTCAGAGAGACATTGACATTATTTTATTTAAAATTCTTCATAAATTTAATATCCACAATCTGTGGAACAATGTGGAAACCTTAAAGTGCATTTATAAGGTTCAATAAACTATATTGTGGTTGCTCATCTCACCTGGGTTAATAACTAGCTAGGAAGAACTGGCCCATGATACAGGCCAAGAGGTAAAATGTCTCTCAATCACCTGGTCCTTCATTCATTTAGAAATATTCATTGAGCACCTTATATTTGCTAGGCTCTGCTTGTTTGTTTCTTTACATTATTATTTGTTTACATTTGAGGAATTTTTATACTTTTAGGCAGAGGAGGTTTTTTTTTGTTATTTTAGATTTTTTTTTGCAATAAGAAAATATTTCTGAAACTTATAGACAGTATTCTTTCCATTGAATCACAGCCGAGTTTTAAAATCAAAGACAATTGATAGAGTACTTTTTGGGTAATATTCAACTATTAGATAGTGTAAGGCTGTTATTTTTACTTTTTCATCATTTTCTGGGAATATTACTGCCCCTCTCCAAAATCAAACTTGATTATGCTCAAAGAAACACATTTGGACTAAAAAGAATTAGAAAAGATGATCAGGGTTCCTGGATGGCTCAGTCATTTAAGCGTCTGACTCTTGATTTTGACTCAGGTCATGAGCTCACAGTTCATTAGATCAAGCCCCGTGTCAGGCTCTGTGCTGACAAGACAGAGCCTACGTGGTATTCTCTCTCTCTGCCTACTGCTTCTCTCTCAAATTAAATAAAAAAACTTGAAAAAAAAAGAAAATATGATCAAAATCAGAAGTTTTCCAGAAAGAAAATCTCCATAAACATTTAAAATATATATTTAAGGGTAAACATTAAAATGACAAGCATCAAAATAAAAATGATATGTTTATATTATTTATAATATGTGTTATATATTATACTGTATGTATTATACTTATATATTGTATATAATGTTATTATATATTATATTAATATATAGATATAAATCTATATCTACATTTACATCTATAATGAATTGCTGTTATCAGGTATGATAACAGGTATGGGCCCCAAGGCCCATAAACTTCCTTTTGAAAATTCTTTAGAGAAGACTTGCAACTCTGAGTAATTTATCATGATCACTCTCCAAGGAAGTTCTGAGTTCACAAGTCTTTTTTCTCAATTTATTTCTGATGTCATTTCAGGTGATACTCGGAATAATTCTACTCCTAGAGCAGAGTCTAAGGAACAAGATGCAGGATTATAGGTTCTATAATGGAGCCTGCATTTTATAGTTTCCTTAAAGCCAAATAATATTAATCAGAAAGTCATGCAGGCAAGCCATTGTTGTAGTTATCAAAATTCTGAGTAAAGCAGAACCTAAGGAACCCAAGTATGTAATGAAGAAGAGGGGAAGGTAAAGAAAGAGATAAAGAAGATAAAGTGGATAATACCAGCTATGCGGGCATTCAGAATCATATGAACATCATTTTTTTATTTCTCTTTACATTAAGTCATTATAAGCCAATGTTGGTCCAGAAAGCAAAATTGTGCTTTTCAAGATTCCCGGTAGAGTAACTCCTGATCCCTTTATTCTATTCTTTCACAACCCAAAGTGGTAATGAGCATTAGAAATTATAGAGATGAAATGCTTCATAGAAAATGCAAATATGTCTTTAATTTTTAGCTTAGTGATAGCTATCAATGAATAAAATCTTATTCAAAGAACATTTTATAGTCGTCATTTTTAAACTGAGAAAATGAAGTACTATCATCATTCACTTTAGTGTTGGTTAAGAATTGAAAATTGGATTCAGTCAATGATAATGAAGATAAGTGTTAACAGTAGCTTTCATGTACAAGATAGGTCACTCTCTGTCTCACACACACACATGGAATGAAGAGTTAGGCAGGCTAGGATTGGATTTTTGCATCTAGAAAGACATCTAAGTTTGCCCTAGGTTCCACCCCCAAAATCACAAGATAGCCATCTGTGCAAGAAAGAGTTAACTAAGCAGGCCTATATTGCTCAAACCTTGCACAGCAGGCCCAACACTGGACCTGTCTGTGAATGGATTGGCCCTCAGCTGCTCCTAACAAATGAGGTCTTTGAATGTTCTAATTGATGAAAGTGTTTTGTAGGCTTGGAGCCTTTAACCATGCTGTACCAGTTTTTCCAGATAACCTGTGCAAGTGTGATTTACAGTGAACACCTGCTTTGGGGATCTGGAGGAACTGTGGCAAGTCCTGTAGGCATTGTATGTCCACGTGACCAATCCCCACTGAAAGCCCTGGGCTCCTAGGTCCAGGCACAGGTGAGCTTTCCTGATAGAAAACACTGTGTGCATGTTTTCATATATTGTTGCTAGGGAAATTAAGCACATGCTATGCAACCCCACAGAAAGCAGAATCTGGGAAGCTTCAGACTGGTTTCCTTTAGACTTTGTCCCATGAACCTTTTTTTTCTTTGATAATGTTGTACTATATCATTTTGCTATAATAAACTGTAACCATGAAAATAAGAACTCCTGGCTCCTGTGAGTCCCTTGACAAATCAACAAATCTGAGGGTTATTTGGGAACTCTTAACACACATAATATTCTCATATGAGGCATTAGAAAGGAAGATGTACAGGGGGAAGAAAAAAAATCCTTATCTTGAATCTTCACACAACATCTGTTTAAATCTCCATTTGCTCTCTTATCTTTATCTTCATCTGGGCACAATGCCCAGGGTTCTGTTGGCAAGAAAAGGAGAATGAATATTGGGCAGGCAACCAGCTGCATATTTGCCCACTCAAACATCAACATGCCCCTTATTCCACCCCCCCCATATATGGAAGAAACACAACCTTTTCTCAAAGAAAACCACCCCAAAATTCTCATAGGATTTCTACACAGACCTCAAGGCCCAGGATCTCTGAGTTACATGAAGATCTGTGCACATTATGTTGGGGGTGGTTCTTGTGACTTGTAGATTAAATTACTATAAGGGAAGAATGAGAAATACATAGCAGTCAAATGCCACCTAATAAAAATAGCCTTGAGACTTGGCTCTAGCAGTGGAATTTGTTTCTTGATTAGCCAGTATGATAGGCCTTGATTCATCTCTTGCATAGATTATCACCTGCTCATTTTCCTCCAAGGCCCTGACTTTGACCTCTGAGAGAATTTTCCTTGCCCAAGATCTCCTGATTGTATCCAAGGTGAGTATTGAACAGTATGCCCTTCTTGGGGGTTGTATAAAACCCATGGCTTGCTTCTTACTGTTACAATTTTAAAGGCCCAGAGATTTATTTGTAAATTGAACGGTCATACCTCCTTGAGACAAACATTTGGGATTTCAGCAACACAGTTGCCTAAAATTTAATATGCTTCTGGTCTATTTGTGTCCAATCATCATGACAAGTGTCCATGTGTAATGATTATTTTGTCATTGTTACCATATTTCATTCATTATTTATGACACTAGTGCATCAAAGAAAATCAAAATATTGTTTGTCTCCACCCTTCAGGGGCTTACAGTCTACTGAATGAGATGATACTTCAAAAAATGAAGCATTAGGAAAATAAGAAGCAGCCTATATGTATATATTTAAAAAAAAAGTAGAGCAGGCGATAGGTGCTATAAATACAATTCAATAAATACAGAGAGTCTCTGCTGGAGTAGTCCTGAAAGGCTTTGTGGAGGAGATTTAGAGGTGATCCTATGAAGGACAGATATTTAAAATAGCTGGAGAGAAAGAGAAAAGAACTGCTAAAGATTCAGACCAACCCACGTATAGGATGGCATAGATAATGAATACAGAGTATTTCCCTAAGGAAAAAGAAAGCATGATGAGATATGGACCTACAGATTGGTCTCAAAGATGTCTGTGTTTAGAGAATAAATATAAAATGGATAAAACGTAAGGGATATGCTATCCCAGATGGAGATTTGGCTACACCTGAACTGCTGTTGTTCAAATAAGAGTAGTCAACCTTAAGGAGTCTTGGGATACTCGGGCAGGATGGTAGGGAACTGGGTAAGGTGTCTAGGCATTTGACACTACAGGAGGTAATGGAGCACAGAAGTGATCCAGTTAGTATCTGAATGCTATAAGCAAGTTCTAATAGCCTGTGACCCCAAATTTAAAGGCAGCCTTCTTTTATCACCAGCATCAGTTAATATGATGGAAACTTTTCACCAACATTTCTGAGGCTATCGCAATGCCCGCAACTCCTTATTGCTTCCCCCAACTCTTTCCATCTCTTTTTCCACCTCCTCTTCTCCTTCCTTCTAGGATTTGGCCTTCCTCTACCCACCCTCATGTCCTTAGGGACCAACAAGGCATACTCTTTTTAATCCAAGTGTAGTTTTTAGCCTAAATAAGTTTATCTTTCATTATTAGCCTCTGTCTTTTGTTCTCTTTCTCTGGCTAGTTTAAGTAGAAAGAGGTTTATTAGAGTGCTAGAAGAATAATCTACAATAAGTCCAGCAACAATAAAAGTTAGGAAAAGCTCACCCTTTTTTTTTAATGTATTTTGAGACAATGTGTGCAAGCAGGGGTAGGTATAGGAGGAGAGAGAGAGAGGCAGAAGGAGGGAGGGAGGGAGAGAGAGAGAGAGAGAGAGAGAATGAGAGAATGAGAGAATGAGAGAAAGAGAGAGAGGGAGAGAATCTTAAGCAGGCTCCCCACCCCGTGTAGAGCTGATGCAACAGGGCTTGATCCCACAATGCTGAGATCATGACCTGAGCTGAAATCAAGAGTCTGACACTTAAAACAATTGATCACCCAGGTGTCCCATATTTTTCTCTTTGATAGTAAGCTCCAACTCTGCTCATCATAGCATTAGGCACTTAGGATGCTAGAAACTGTATATTAGAACTTGTACTAAAGATGAAGATAAGGCATTAGTGCAGTAAGTATCTCCCAGTCCCTGACTATACTTGCTTCTTTGTATGTTTTTCATTGCTCACTTCCTCCTTCTAAGTTCATGTATCTGTACCTACTTAGAAGAACCATAACTGCAAGGAAATCCACCTTCAAGGGAATCTGAAAATATTATCTATCTATCTATCATCTATCTATCTATCTATCTATTATCTGTCTATGTAGCTATCTAGCTAGCTAGCTATCACCTATCTAATTTATTTATTTACTTTTAGTTTACCAGTTTATTCATTATAGGAAATTTCATTAGAAAGGGGTTGAAATATTATTGACTTAACTCTTAATTCTCTTAAAATATCTCACTTCAATTTGTTGGAAACTATTATTTAATCCTAATGAATCTTAGAAAAAGTTATGTGAAGAAAGATTAAAATCATTCCCAATAGCAAAAAATAACCAATTTGATGAACCATATATGTGTATATGTGTACTATATATAATACATGATATATAAACATGTATATGCTATCTTTGAATTAAATATAGAGAACTTTACAAATATATTTAATCAAATTGTTCAAATCAAGCATTATTCAGAATATTAAAATATGTTTCATTTGTCTTGTTCGCAGTTGCCTAAGTACAGATTTAACATTAAGTTCAAGGGCTATTAGGCCCATTCATACTTCCAGGATAAGTATCCTTGAAGACACATAATACTGGTTTGTTGTCAATTATTTTCTTTCTGGACCTGTTCAGGTTGCAGGAGTTACCAAGTTTAGAATAGCATTAATAAAGGTTGAAGAAAAAAGACCACAAACATGAAAAAGTTCAATGGAAACACCTATAATGTAGAATTAAAGATAATAATGTTGGGGCACCTGGGTGGCTCAGGTGGTTAAGCAGGCAACTCTTGATTTTGGCTCAGGTCATGATCTCACAGTTGGTGAGTTGGAGCTTGTGTGCTGACAGCGTGGAGACTGCTTGGGATTCTCTCCCTTTATGCCCCTGCCCCACTCATGTGCGCGCGCGCTCTCTCTCTCTCTCTCTCTCTCAAATAAATTAAAAAAACATTTTAAAAAGATAATGTTAATAAAGGGACTTGACCTGAAGCATTCATATGAAACAAAATTTTGAAAGCTATTGTATGAGCCCTAAAGTGATCGGTTTACTTTTTCCCATGGTTTGCAAAATGTTGCCATTTTTTTCATCAGTACTTTTACAGACTTCGGAGCACAAGGGCATGAACATTAGGTGATTTATAATTTCAAAGACCATATTCACTATGGTGTTTGCTTTTCATTTTCCTACCCAAACTAAAATACAAACATGCTAGGCCACTTATTTTCAGAATAAATCCCAAAACAACAGAGTTTTAACAAAATAATTGCTCAATTATCAACACAAACTAAAGTTGCAAGTTCTTATTAAGAACTGAATATTCAAAATAAAGTCCAGAAAGAAAGAATGTGTAGCTACAGACATCTATTTCACTCAAGTATCCAGGTCTCAGGTCGTTGGTGCAAGGGGTTATGAACAAGATTGTAAGCCAGTGGACCAAATGGAGATATTAGGTTCTATATGTTTGTTTACTTTCATATAATTAAAAAAATATTATAGACCCTTTTTTGGGTTCTGTGTTTTTACATATGCTTCCTGTTTCTTTCTGCCAAAGTTTTCTCCAGCCCAGTTTTTAATTCATTATATTTTCTCTCTTGATATCTCAAAAATTGTAACACTATTTTATTTTTCAACCTAGAAATCCAAAACATAATGATCTTTTTCTGCTTCCAGAAATGTGGTTTTTGCATTTGGATGTATAATCTATAATCTATAATCTATAATCTATATATATGGATATATGCTCTGTCCCCCGTGTGTGTGTGTGTGTGTGTGTGTGTGTTTTCTTTTCCCCATCTTTCCTTTCCCATCGTCTCTATTTTCATGGATCTTGCTTTATGGGTCATCCTATAATTCATCTGTGGCTCTAAATTTCTCACTCAATTGTGTCTTTCAAGGAGTAAACATTTTCATCATCTCCAAAAATAAACACAAATTTTTATTTGACCTTTACATAGTTGTAATCTACTAGAGCTACACCATCTTTCTCTTTCATAGCTAAGGGTCTAGAAGCAGTATTTTCCTCTTCCTGTATTTACCACATTCCAATTCCCATTTGTTTTTCAGCTCACTACAGTGTGGCTTCAACTATTCAAGTGGAAAATGTCCTTAGAAAATTACAAGTCTCCCACATTGCCAAATCTCAGACACACTTTTAAGTTGGGATCCTCTCTCTTTTCAATGGCATATAGTCTTCTTAGATTGCTTCATATCCTGACTCTTGAAATGTACTCATTCCTGGCTCCCAGGAAATGAGTGTTTCATGAAACAGCATCTCAAAAATTTTCCTCAATTTTTCTGAACGTTCCTTCTCAATTAGTTTTCTGGGCTCTTCTTCTTGTACATATTATTTATAGTTGGTGTCATATAGCATTCTTTTCTTGGTTCAGTTTTCTTTTCACTCTACAAATTCCCTTCTAAGTGATCTTATGCATATCTGTGTACTAATAAGTGATAAATCTATGGTTGTATCCATATAAGAAATAGTTTCGAGTAGTGTATATAGAGTTTTAGATGTACATAGTTTAGAACTTGTATATAATATATATATACATATATATATACATATATATACACCTACAGTATATATGTGTATGCATATATATGCACATATATGTGTGTATGTATATGTGTGTGTGTGTGTGTGTGTGTATACATGCATTGAGTAGCATTGATTGGGTTTCTTATATAAATCTCACCCTTAGGCTGTCCAAAACTAAATTTAACACTCTCTTCCACTATTGCCCTCATTGCCTCTCTCAACAATCTTTTTTTCTCTGTACTAAGGGGATTGTTAAGCAATTATTCAGTATTCCAACCACTGGAAATAATCCTATTTATTTATTCTCCCCTTGTCCTACACATGCAGTCTTAAAAATCATTGAAGCTCATTTCCAAAAGACCATTCCATCCACATCTATTACCATTTCCTTAGTTCAGACCCTCCCTACTTCATGCCTAAATTACCATGGCAGCCATCTGTCAGGTATTCCTGTCTATATGCCCCAAATATCACTTCACTGCTCTTCTTAAAAAGTATGTTATCAATTCTTATTAATTACTGAGTCTTTATTCCCAACCAGTAAGTATTTTGTCTGGAGCTGGGAGGGTGGGGAGAAGAGAAATATAGAATTGGAGTATGGTTGAGGAATCAGGGCTCAAGTAAACATTCCATGTTGATTAAATGCTTACAGCGCACTATGTATTTTACTCATATTATCTCATATTAATCTTTTCAGTATCCCTATGGGCAAAGTATTATGATCCTCCAAATTCTACAGATAGAGAAACTGAAGTATGAAGACATTAAATTTCCCACCCAAGGTCACATATCTACTAACTGGAGTGAAAACTGAATCCGAGAAGTGTCAGTACAGGGCCATATTCCTTAGGGCTACATGCAATCATGAAATCACAGTAAGTGACACCTTTTGTCTTCCTGGATGAATATAAAATATCAAAAATCTAGTATAACAGACTGTTCTTTGAAAAAGAACTGCACTAAGATAGAGTGAGTTAGAGGAGAAGAAAGGTAAATGGAGCAGAATAAAACATAAAAAAAAAAATCAAAAAAGGAAAATTTTCTTCAGAGAAAAGGATGTGACCCACAATGTTAAGACTACTAAAATGGTAGACACAAGCTATTTCTTAAAAAGCTTTACAATTTTTCTTAGACAATAATTCATTACAGTTGGAAGTACACTATTATTAGAGTGTGAATTGTTTTTAATAACTATGGGTTACAACATTTTAATATTTTATCATAGTTGATAATTTGCAAAAACAAAATAAAGGAAGCAGTTTTCCAAAATTTTCAATGTGGCCTTTTATGCTAACAACAAAACACTTTATTTGCTACTAAAAAAGCACAAATACAGAGAATAGAGAAACTGTGTCATGTTATTTTAATAACTATTTCAATATGAATAGAATGAGACATAATGAAGAACACATGTTTGCTTGGTGCTAATGACATAACATTTTACAGTTTTATAGATAAAGCAAAATGCATAATTTGAACCAGATGTTGAAAAACTTTAGGATTAGTATCTAAGGACAAATATTTCAGAAAATATGTGGAAAGGTTACCACACATTTGCTACTGGGAGTCTTCTATGCGAGTGTCTTTATATTGAACTTTACTCTGTTTCTCAAAATAAAATTGCAATCTGTTCTCAATACTATATGTATTTTTTAAATCCCATAGGAGAAGCAGTTAAGCAAAGTGGTTAAGTGCTCAGATTCTGTAGTCACATTTTTGGCTTCATCATTTTCTGGCTGTGGGATATTGTGAAACTTAACCTCTCTGAGCCTGATCCATCATTCGCAAAATGCAAATGAAAAGTTGAACTTACCTCATAGGAAAATTGTGTGGCTAAGATTAAGTTAATACCTGAAGTACTCTCCACTAGAATATAGCACTCGATAAAAAGTAGCTAGTATTATTGTCATTGTTATTACTAGTACTTTTTTTTTTCATTATTACTGCTAGTAAAACATCCTTCAAAATTATTTACTGCTAAATCATTTCAGTCTTGCTCAGTTTCAGTATTAGTTTGGATCCTGAGAAGTGTATCGATTAGGCTTAAAGTTTGATGGTACAGAATCACATTAGTTATCCTCAGGTAATTGGGGCTTTTTTTTTTTTTTTTTTACAATATACAGGGAAGTTTGAAAAAATAGGAAGTGGCCTTAGAAGCCATTCCAGACCTAAAATATAATTTATTCCCATTCCTTATACAACTCTGGTTCTGTGCATCTGGCTATAGCTGCACTGATCCAGAAGCATCTCTACTGGTGATTTTTGCAGAAACAGGTACTGCCTGGGCTTTAGGGAAATGCTTCTGCCTATCAGGCACCCAGCTGCTTCTGCTGAGCCTGCTATCCTGAACTGACTCTAATGTCAATGTGATTTCAATTCAAGCTCATCTAGAAGGACTGCCTTGAAAGATTGGCCACCATAATCTAGCATGGTGTGTCCCTCCTATGTGGGGTTCTCCCCTTCATTACTACATAAACTGCTAGGCAGTAATGCTTTGTTAACCATGTAGCTAGTGGAAAGGGAACAGGATGTGGCAAGACAATACAGACATGTTTTATTATTTTGAGGCTTCTCAAATGGATCAGTGTAACTGGTAGATGTGTTGTGTAGAGTCACAACACTCTTGTTTAACTCAATGGTTTCTCTGATAACTCATTGGTTTTCTCTACAGTTTTAAGGCAGTGTTTATATTCATAACAGATTGCTCCAGGGAAGTCATTTGGTCCCATCTTTCCATGCCATCTTTGGGGACCACCTTTCCTTTGCTTCCACAGCTTGGCCAGGGACAGTCTGGACAGACATTTTACACACCATGACCTTGTTCTCTCACCAGGCCAGGCAGGCTCATCAGATTCTATTCCCTAAGGATAATCACTTTGCTGAGATACTTATGGTTCACTTCCTGGGAAATTAAAATTGGGATTGAGAAAGAAAAATCTGCTAAAGGGTACAACATGTCAGCTCAGGATTCATCAGCAGCCATGTTTTCTCTGATTTTATTTTGTGTTTTGTTTTCCTTTTGTTTGATTGTTTGTTTTAATTTGCTGTATTTATGGTCAGGAAAATAAGAATAGGCTTATTTTGAGAGAGAGAAAATTGAAGCAGCCATAAAAAGAGGCACAAGCCTTGAAGTTCCCATTCCCAGGCAATTCCTGAGAGTTAAACGTACACCTGTTGTCAGTTATGTGAGGTATTCTTGCACCATAGTAAGATCCCACTTGCGTAAGCTAGTGCCTGTTAGTATTTATTGTTTGAAACTAAGAGTCCTAATGACCAGTACAAAGATAATTTTTTCCTTAAATTAGGCACTGAAATGGCATAGATTATATATAAAATTTCCAGAACAAATTTTGCAACCAGTTTTCTGTCATAAAAAGGGGGAAATCTTTAATTATAAAGTTACGGGAATAATATGGTTTCTATGACCTCAGCTTCTCATTCTACCTTTAAGTTTTTTTGTTTCATCCTTGTTATTGAACTGTTTATACTTTTCAGTAACATACAATAAAAAATATTTAATTATCTTGGATCTTCAACTCAAATAGACACTAATTCTCACTGTTTAGAAATATAGATATAAATGTAGACAATATAAGATGGTATGTGGTTTGCACTAAATCTAGGATATATGTTAAATTTTTAAGATGAGTATCTATTACTAAATCCAAACTTTGATGTAAATTTTTTTTTTGGCCATTTGCCTTTTTCTCTAAATAAGTGTGTCTGTGTATGCATGTGTACATGTGTCTTATATATATAATTTTTGTATTATAAAATTTTTGTATTATACATATATTCACATTCTAAGACATAGACACAGAACTGGTCAGGTGGGTGATATTTAGTACAACCTGGCCTTAGTCATCCCCCAATCACAGTCCTAAAGACATTTCAAATTCCCTCTAATAGCTGTTTATAAATATTAGAGGTTTACTTTTTAATAATCTATCCTGAATGGTTAGATCCAGATAAAACCTACAGAACTCCTAAAAATGATATACATATCTAATAATTCTCTTTCTCAGGAATTTTTTTCTTTGTATGATTCATCTGATGCCTAACCATATTGTTGGAGACTAGGGGAAAGTTTTTTTTGATTTCCCTTCATCCACACTTTTTCTCCAGCTGTTCTAGTCATTATTTCTGGAAAACAAACTATCTCTAACTTAGTGGCTTGAAACAATCACCACCTGGTATGTGCACAGGTTCTGTGGGTCAGGGATTAAGATAGGGTCTTGCAAATATGTCTAGTCTCTGCTCCACGATTCTGGACCCTCAGCTGAGCAGACGCAAATAGCTGGGGATCACTCAAGTATTTTGGTACTAGATTATTCTGGAGCCTTCTTGGGATAAGAGACTTAATCCTGGGCTCAGTTTTACTGTCAACTGGGCTCTGAGACACCCAAGAGAAAGCATCTGGAGAGTGAGTGTTCAAAGAGAACAAAGTAGAAGGCACGTGGCTTTGTTATGCTATAGCCTCAGAAGTCATATAGCATCACTTTCCCACTCAGTTGCTAGGGGAGGGTATATAGACATCATTTTTTAAACAATTTTTTCATGTTTTTATTTATTTTTGAGAGACAGAGCATGAGTGGGGGAGGGGCAGAGAGAGAAGGAGACACAATCTGAAGGAGGCCCCAGGCACTGAGCTGTCAGCACAGAGCCCAAAGTGGGGCTCAAATTCAAGAACCGTGAAATCATGACTTGAGCTGAAGTTGGACACTTAACCAACTGAGCCACCCAGGCGTCCCTAGACATCAGGTTTTTTTAACGTTTATGTATTTTTGAGAGAGCAAGTGAGAATCAGTGGGGGAGGGGCAGAGACAGAAAGAGATACAGAATCCAAAGGAGGCTCCAGGCTCTGAGCTGTCAGCACAGAGCCCAACACAGGGCTCGAACTCACAAACTAAGTTCATGAACTGAGCTGAAGTTGGACGCTAAACTGACTAAGCCACCCAGGCACCCCAACACCAATTTTCAATGGAAGGAATGTCAAGGAATTTGCAACCATTCTAAATCCAATCAATTGAAAGTGGACATGAGAAGCCAAATGAGAATCTAAATATACATCATTGGTAAAACTAGATTGGAAATACTGCAGGGACATGTTACTTCCTCTTTCTATTTGAATTTGCATACCTAGTTGCAGTTAAAATCTCAGAGCATCAGCCTCTTCCATATCTCTCCATTCCATTATAGAGGAGGATAGGTCCTAGGATATTTATTACTTTGGAAGAGGAATGAGAAAAGAATTCATTCTGCTTGAAGGCAGGCAAGTCAGGGAAGAGAGCTTTTGATACACCAATGGTTTCCATGGACAAATTAGATGGTTCTCTGACCCAAATTCAGTGAAAGAGGAATCTCAAAGAGATTAATAGTAAACCAGTCTTCAGTTGAGTTCATGTGCCAGTTAAATGAAGTTGTGCTTTAATTTTCATGCTTTTGTGGTCATGATCCTCAGAAAGAGACCAAAATGTTTACAAACTAAAATAATATAGGTTAGATTATAAATATAATACAACAGAATAGAAAATATGAGGCTGCATCAAATCAGAATAATTTTTGTTGTTTGGGGAGAATTTTGTTATTCACTGTGTAAAACAAATTTCATATTATGTGCCATGGTTAAACATTATTGAAAGCCACTTCAGGGGCACCTGGGTGGCTCAGTTGGTTAAGCGTCTGACTTTTGGTTTTGGTTCAGGTCATGATCTCATGGCTTCATGGGTTCAAGCCCCACATCGGGTTCCAGCCCCACATCGGGTTCCATGCTGGCAGTGTAGAGCCTGCTTGGAATTCTCTCTCTCCCTCTCTCTTTGCCCCTTCCCCACTCAGGCTGTGTCTTTCTCAAAATAATTAAATAAAAACTTTTAAAAAGAGAGAGAGAGAGCCACCTTACCAGGAAAAATCCTATATATAACCAGAAAAAAAGCATGAGAGCATTCAAATAGCATTGTTCACTTTAGAAAAACAACCAGACACATTCAAACATCTGTAAGAATTTACAAAAGAATGGTAAATAAATTGTGGTATATCCAGGTAATGGATACTATGCAGCAGAAAGAATCATGAATAACAGTGAAAAGGACCAATATGGCTAAATCTTAGGGACAACGTAAAAATCATGCTTTTGAAGAATATTTATAGTATGATTTCATTAATATGCATTAAAACATGCAAAATATTAAAAAATAAATATAAAACAGATGCAATTAAACTTTAAAAATGCAACACAAATTTTACAAGGCTCAACAGGCTTGCATTTTCTTGAATCTTTGCTTACCAAAGTCCCTGGTTTACTGATGCCCTAATATTAAATTCACCCAATGTGATTGTAATTTCTGTGTGTTATTTTGGTCCCTAAGTGCCAGATCTTGTCTATTTCTTAATGTTCCTGACAAAGAAAACAAGTTATAAAGGTTTGGGTGCCCCAAAATTAAAGATCCCTCCTCCCACTTCATGGAACTTATTTGCTCCAATAAGCACTAGGTAGAGAGGGAAAATCAAAATTAAAAACCACATCAAACAAGACTCCCTGACCTTATTGTAAATTCTGGAAAAAGGGCAACAATTTTGTAAATTCCATTAATTCTTTGACATGATAACAAGTATTGATGATCTTTCCCCCCTCTAGCTATGATAAAACATGACACCCTGGTTATCCCTGATAGACAGACTTATGTCAGCTGAGCTTAGGTTCACAGATCAGGGGCTCTGGATAACTGGCCCTGAATAACTGGCACATTAGCAAAAGTAAAAATCAAGATTCTCCTTCCCTCTCCACCCTTCATCCTGCAGTTGTTCTCAGGCTCTTTTTCTTTGGTGCATCTCTTGTTTCTGGGAATCAAATTTTGCTTGAATGACTGCTGAATACACAGTTGCTACCTCGTAGAGCCAAACCATGAATAGGCAGACAGAATCAAGAATGTAGTAATCACTATATCATGGAGAAAACATTTTGTTTTCTGGGAAAATGTACTTTAAAGCTCACTCCTTCCTTTTATAATGAAAGAAATAACACTGGTTATATTTCATAGCATTTTCATGTTTTATGGATTTATTAGGCATAAAATAGCTTTTAAAAGGAAATTATCAAAGTGATGAGTCAGCTTCAAGAAGTTCAGTGTTTTGGTTCAACTGAGTACAATTACTCACATTTGATAATTCATTATAAATTCCAGGCTCCATATCTCATTTTTCTTCCAACTATTCAAATTTTATGTTCCTCCAACAGCTGTATTCAAGGTAAATTTGCCAAATGTGAAAATCATTTTCTATGCTGCGGAGACCAGTTGCTAGGAATGATGCTTCATTGTTTTTCTCTTCAATGGCATCATTAAAACTCCAGTCAGTTAATCATCAAAGGAATTACACAAACAAGTTTTTCAATTGCACAAAACATAACAAAGCTTGTCAAATTTATTTTTATACAAAATTTCCATGACAATAATGAAGCAAACACCAATGTCTGTCAGGCATCACAGTTTCTGCATCAGTTTTACATTTATCCATCCTCAACTTGTCAAAATATCATGACCATCCCCAAGCAAATGTATTTGCTTGAGATTTTTTATATACTTTTGCCAAAACAAGTTGTTTAAACACTGTGCATATCTGTGAGAGCTCAAACCTAAATGATAACTAAATATAAACAGGAATGGAAGTGGGTGCTTTTAGCTTTGTGTTAAATCTTTTTAAAAAAACCTCTCACTTGCATTAATGCTCTAATATAGTCTCATCAATCATCCATTACTAACTAGATTATGAGCTATTTCTCTGATGTTGCACTTTATTTTTTTTGTTTATTTATTTTAAGAGAGGGAGATCGAGCAAGGGAGGGGCAGAGAGACAGGGAGAGAGAGAATCCCAAGCAGTCTCCACACTATCAGCGCAGAGCCCAATGTGGGGCTGGAACTGATGAACTGCAAGATCGTGACCCAAGCCCGAGTCTGATGCTTTACCAACTGAGCCGTCCAGGCACCCCTGATGTTGCACTGTAAGCGGATACCTAGATGCATTTCTATGACATTAGAAAAGAAAAGGGAAAGAGGTTAAGTGAACTTCTTTTTTTCCCTTCTGCCAGGCCCCACCGTTTTCTCAATTAGAGAGTCTCAGACTGAAGGCTACAAAATACATAACACAGGGCTCTGAGGTAGTAGCAGAAGTCCTAAGTTTAGACATATACCAAGAATATCTTCTGATTTTATGACTCAAAGTTGAATACACAGGAGGGTGTTTGAATATAATAAAGATCTGTCCACTAACTGGTCCACAGGCTGAGCAACACTGATCTTGGTAAATTATTTGCCTTTCTTTATGATTCCAAAGATTATTTCTAGGTTTTTTATTCCAGTATGAATTAACTCTACAGTTCACAGGTGAGCTTTTTATCAGCATGCTCCAAAGAGGTTTTTTAAAATTTTCTTTTTAATAATATTCACCTAATGAAATATATTAAGATATATAAATATATATATTTATATATATTAATATATATAAAAAAACTCTGTATTTTTCTTGCTTTCTTCTCCATCCCATTAAAAATTTTAAATATTGAAAAAGAATCTCTACCTTGAAATAATAAAATTACATTTCCAAATGCATTAATAGAGTGAAAAACAATTTGCTCCAAGTTATTCAAAATAGTGTACTAACAAATCTTAATACTAAAACTAATGTGTTATAATCAAAATAAATCACAAAATAACAGTAATTAAAGCAAAAATGAAATATAGTACCAGATATTCACAGCAGTCTAATTAGCTGCTTCATCCTGCTTCAAGATTTCTAAAATAACTAGCAGTGCAAGTCCTAAAGCTTTAACAATTTGGTTAAATTTGCCACTAGCAAATGTTCAGTAGATACATAATGTTCAATAATAAACAAATTCTTTTTTTTCGGTTTTTGTTTCAAGTTTTGTTTTGTTTTTTTTAATTCGAATTAGTTAACATATAATATAATATTGGTTTCAGGACAGAATTTAGTGATTCATTACTTATATATGACACCGGTGCTCATCACAAGTGTCCTCCTTATACTCATCACCCATTTAGCCCATCCCCTACCTACCTCCCCTCTATCAACCCTCAGTTTGTTCTCTATAGTTAAGAGTCTCTTATGGATTGTCTCCCTCTTTTTTCTTTTCTTCCTTCCCCTATGTTCCTCTGTTTTGTTTCTTTTTTCTTTTTTTTCCCTCTAATGTTTACGAGAGAGAGACAGAGTGAGAGTAGGGGAGGGGCAAAGAGAAAGAGAGATACAGAATCCGAAGCAGGCTCCAGGCTCTGGGCTATCAGCACAGAGCCTGACATGAGGCTCGAACCCACCAACTGTGCGATCATGACCTGAACTGAAGTCGGACGTCCAACCTACTGAGCTATCTAGGCGCCCCCTTTGTTTTGTTTCTTAAATTCCATATATGAGTGAGATCATATGATATTTAATAATAAATCTAATGTGCTTGTTTTACTTTGATATTTTTGCTTTAATATTCTATGTTGTAATGCATTATTAAATACATAAATAATATATGTAAGCTATAAAAAAATAATATGAACCCACTACCCAATCTTCAAACTAGACCATTTCCAATAATTTGCATCTACCTTTAGGCCATTCTCCTATTCCACCCCATTATGTCTCCTTTAGGGATAACCACTATTTTTCATTCTGTTTACCACTTTCTAGATTTTCTAGTTTTATTGTGTGCTGAAGTAGATATTCGTGTTGCATTTTTTTTTTTTGAGTTCTGTCATTATATATACAACTGTTGTAGTCTTTCAGGACCCATTATGTTGTCCTGATCTGTTTCTAAAGGTCCATTCCTGCAATCATATCTAGCTGTAGTTTCTTTCTTTTTATGGCTGCATTTTATCCAGTTGTGTGAATGTGTCCCAGTTTCTTTATCTACTTTCTTGTCAATGTGATTTGAATTATTACAAGTTTACAAGTTTTAGAGGGACATGCCTTTCTTTTTCCCTTTTTTTTTTCTTTTTTTATCCTCACAAACATTTTCTTTATGTTCTCTAGGGTCTATGTACAAGCTGCTCATTAAATATATGTTTCCCCTTTTTACTGGGCACACAGACGACCTTTCTCAGATTTCCTTGGTATAGGCATGTGACTGATAGCCAAATGGGATGTGATAGCCAAAGTACCTTACATTTGGGATACAGCTGTTAAGAAGAGTGTTTGTCTTTTCTTCAATCTCTTCCCCCTGTACTACTGGTCACAGAAAATAAGAGGCTTCAGAAGATGGTCAAGGCTCAGTATGGAAAGAACCTGGGTCCCTGTTAGTTCACAACCTTGAGAGTTTCCCCAGATGAAATTTGGAACTGTCTCCCATACATGGAGAATCAGGCAGAAAAGAAAGAATCTTTCTTTTAGAAAGAAAGAGGCAGACCACTCCAGACTGGCAGGTGGCAGCTTCAGTTAGCAAGGGAACTTACAAATGAGGCTTTCTGTGGGTGGCATCAAGGTGAATAGATCTTCCCACCTGCCTTCCAAAACCTTAAAAGTTTTTATAGAGGCCTTAATGGGGTCCAGTGACATTTTCAACCTAAGTGGTCTCTACTGCATATTACTTTCTCAAGGATACATATTTGAAATGGCTCAGACTGTGGGAACAGTAGGTGGAACTCATATTCCAGGGACAGGGGAGGGACTAAGGAGCCTCTCCAGTTGCCTGGGTCCAGCATACAAGTCAACAGGCAATAATCCCGTCCTTTGGATGACCTCCTCTGACAGGAGGGGAAGTGGGGCAGAAGCACTGTTAGTGCAGAGTCCGATGTGAGGCTCAATCCCACAAACCATGAGCTCATGACCTGAACCAAAATCAAGAATCAGACGCCACCTAGGCACCCCTGTTTTGCTTTTTAAATTCCACCTATGAGTGAAATCATATGATATTTATCTTTCTCTGACTTATTTCACTTAACATAATACATTCTACTTCCATCCACGCTGTTGCAAATGGCAGGATGTCATTCTTCTTAATGGCCAAGTAATATCCATTGTATATATATGTTCCACATCTTCTTTATACATTCATCAGTTGATGGACATTTGGGCTCTTTCCATAATTTGTCCATAATCAATGGTGCTGCTATAAATATCAGGGTTCATGTGCCCCTTCTAATTAGCATTTTTGTATCCCTTGGATAAATACCTAGTAGTGCAATTACTGGTGGAGGGTAGTTCTATTTTTAATTTTTTGAGGAGTCTCCATATTTTTTCCAGAGTGGCTGCACCAGTTTGCATTTCCACCAGCAGTGCAAAAGTGTTCCCCTTTCTCTGCATCCTTGCCAACATCTATTGCTTCCAGAGTTGAAACAATTTTTAGCCATTGTTGAATTTCAGCCATTCTGACAGGTGTGAGGTGGTATCTCATTGTGGTTTTGATTTGTACTTACCTGATGGTGAGTGATGTTGAACATCTTTTTATATGTCTGTTAGCCATCTGGATGTCTTCTTTGGAAAAGTGTCTGTTCATGTCTTTTGCTCATTTCTTCACTGGATTATTTGTCTTTTTGGGTGTTGAATTTAATAAGTTATTTATAGATCTTGTATACTAACCCTTTTTCTGACATGTTGTTTGCAAATTTCTTCTCCCATTACGTCATTTGGAATGCCTTTCTTCTCTTACCTAATCTTCTATGTTACTATCTGCTATATGTTTTGTTTGCTCTTGTGCTGTTCATATTGATTCATTAAACAAATGTCCATTGGGTGCCTACTATGTTCTATTCTTGTTATGACAATGAACAGAACAGATGGAAATCCCTGCCTTCATAGAACTTAAATTCTAGTGGTTGCTCTACCCATATCTTGACTCACAAGATTGTTGGTTTCTTGATTTCTTTATGGTTGCTAATGTGATTTTCTCACCTGAACTCTTAAATGTGTTGTTTTGCTATCCTCAATATTCCTTCTAGCCCTTTCAGCTACAAACAGATGAAAACAGCTGACCAAGTCTTGACATTGGTTCCAGCTCCATGCACTATAAAAATCACTGCACAGAAATGAAAAATAAAGAAGTCCCGAGAACTCATTTGTCTGATCCTTGAGACAGATTTATTCTACATTTCACCAGAGTAGGAGCAGATAAAAGTAATAGAGATAAGAGACCACATAAAAAGATCAAGAAGTATCCAGAGGAAATTTAGCTTGGGATCTTAAACACTGTGAGTTACTGGGATCAAAATGAAAACTTTTTGTATGCCATTGTACATAGAGCTTTTGGAAATTTCTTGATCATTCATAGATGTTCTAAAGGTATTCTTAGATCTCTGAAATTGTTTTTCAATGTTATTTTTGTTTCTAAAAGATCAACACAAATGCCGGTCTGTTTTTTATTATATTTTTTGGTGACTATGTCAAATACAAAAAATGGGCTGAATAGACTGTGTTTGATAAAATGTACCAATTCTTACATAAGTTATATTTTATTGAGGAAAATTTCAATAATGGAAGGTAGAAATCCTTTGTTATTGTACAGCTATGTAAGAGTGAACTTCATTTCTTACCTATGTTCTATGTATTTTAATGTTTTAATTTAAAAAATAACCTTAGGTAAATTACACAGCAGGCTTTAAAAATGAATAATCACACACTTTCTACATCATGGATATAGGGCCTTAAAATTATCTTTGAAGCGAACAGAAGATCTTTAATTCACTACTGACTAATGCCATATGCCTTTCAGTACACAAGGGAAGGATTAATGATGTGTAGGAACATGTAAACGGAGAAAATCAGTCACAGGTGCTAAAGGCACCATAATGATTGCTTTCCTATGAAATAATAATCCCGATGTTCTTCAGATAGAAAATGGGATTCCTTTTGGGAATATAAAATCAAATTTTGTAACAGTTAAAGGCTATTTTTGTGAAGACATTTTCAAGTGGATTGATGAAAGAACCACATATGCTTTTGTGATTTATATCAAAACAGTTGTGTTACATTTTCTTGTGCACAAGAAACCTACTAAGTGAAACTTCTGAATTTTAAGCAGGAAATAGTAAGTCAAACAATGTTGAGCAATAGTATTTTTTTTGCTTGCTTGCTTGAAGTAAAAACTACAGTTTTTTTCTGTCATATTTTTATAACTTTTAAATTAGTCATTTTAGCTTATATGTGGAAATTACTTTCTAAGTGAATGATAGGGCTCAAAACTAGCAATATTTAATAACATTAGATTGTCTGATTAAGGTGCAGTACTTTATAATCCCACATAGTTGAAATATATATATATGACAAAGACTAGACAAACTTGCCTCCCTAGTTCAAACTAGTTCAACAATGAATTGTATCAATTCTTTCGGCAGTGAATTAATGCATTACTGGAAGAGTTTAGTCATGTTCAAATACTCGTCAGCCAAATGGCTGTCTAAGATATGACATGTGAATCTTTTACTCTGTCAATTACATAAATTGTTTTTAAATTATACTGTGGACCTGGAAACTGTCTTACAAAGATCAGTAAGACACTTCCATCAGCGTCAGAGGCCACTAACTATGGATTATGTGATTTAGTTTTTAGTAAAAGCAGATACAAGAAGGTGGTACATCCAAAGCTGTTTTTCATCCCATACAGAAAACCATATGAATTTAATCTGGTTTTGGATATTCATGTGAAATTTGAGCAACCTAGGTTACATACGAGCCTATAAATCTATCTTTGAAATAAGAGTCACAATATTTTATTACAAGGACGTGTGAAATTCTAGAACCTTGTCCATCTAGGGTCTGATTTTGGCTCATTGCGCAAATTTTAAAAGCACCCCATCCAAAATACTCTTAGATGAACAGCCTTCTCCACCCAACTGAAAATTATGGATGCAACATTTAAGAGTGTCTCAAGAACAATATATGTTTAGTTAGTACTTCTGTAATTCCTGTAAAACACTCAAATTTTCAATTTTTTTAACTAAAAATAAACAAAAAATATTTTTTAACAGAGTCCCTCTTTCATTATTTTACTAACTGGCAAGGAAGAGTTCTTCAGGTTAATGAACTTTCTCTTCTTTAGTGAAAGATTGGGCATAAACTATTGTCAATAAAGTATAGGAGACTGGCTTCATTCAAACACAACAGCTGAAGCCAATAAAGCAGTTTAGAATGAAACTATTATACCTGCCTTTCATTGCCTTTGATTTGTCTCAATAAAATTTGCATTTAAACATGGTAAGATTAGCTTGCTTTGCTACACTTCATATAAAAAACACTCCCCACCCCTACAAAAAAAGTTTAATTTATTTTCCAACTTTTATTTCCATAGCTTGATTGCTACTACATCTGTTGACATTTTGTATAAACATTCAGTAGCTATAGTACAAAAAATATGTGTGTGGTCATCCTAAATAAGAGGTAAATATTTGTTTCAAAAATACCACACATAGTTTAATTTGTGTTAAATATTTATCTCATATATAGCAACCAGATGTAACTGAGATTTAGTTTCTTCCTAGTATTTAATTTTTAATTAGAATGCTTCCTTTAATGTCTACTTGTCCATAAAAAAGTATACCTTCCAAATTTAAAATATCAATTTAGATTATATTTACTGAGTTGTTGATTAAATATGACATGTCTTACTATTTAAGCCACTTTAAAGGAACTGCATCGGTGTTGTCACATTATTTACATTAAAGAAAATCTGTCTTCAAAGTGAGCTACTTAGCTTTCTCTAATCATTTTGTAGATTTAAATTTTTTATGAAAGAATTAGTGTCCATAATAGTAATATGACACTCTTCCAGTAGAAAATATTCAATGGGTATGTAATAAAGGTAAACCAAAACAAATCAATATCAGAAATGAAGATATTTAAACATATTTTCCATATTTCCAATGTTAAACTAATTCTAGATTTACTAGAATAAAATTAAGACTGGTGTAAATTACATGAAACAAAATGGCAAGTTTTCAACCATTAATTGATGTTTCCACTTGTGGAAGAAGGGGCAGAGAGTGTAGAAGAGGAATAACTTACCTACTTTGACTCCACATGGCTGAAATTTACTAGGATAATTGACAACTTTCCCTTTGTAGTGCCCAGACTGGATCTCAAATCAGTTTAAATCATCCCATGTGGTGAAGTTTATCCATTTATAACACACTTAAATCTGGGAAATCTACAGCTATATGGCATTAACAGCAGGTCAACAGAAAATCACATCTGAAATTCAAAATAAACAAGAAAAAGACCAGTCAATCTCAAGCTTGTTAAGTGCATTTTTATTGATTGTATTTTCTTCTTTCGGTGTGAATCCAAAGGACACAAACTGGTCCTGTGGCTTTTACTCTTTCATTTTCCCAAACAAGAAAGAAAGGATGGTATAGAGAACAGGAACATAAAATAGCTGTTTCTGCAAAAATGATCACCTTCCTCATAGCTTCATAATTTACTCCCAGTCCATAAGGTCCTCAGTTCCAGTGATTGGGATGATGGATGACTCCACTTCAGCTACAACCAGCAAAGATGCTGCAATGCATCACTCTGCAGGATATACAATAGAACAAACGAACCAGCAGGACAGAATGGCAAGCAGGAGCGCCAAGGGAATTCTTTTCGGTGGAAGAGTGGATACTTGTTCCCTGGAATTATGTAAAATACAGCTTGTAAATATCGCTCCCATTGTGGACAAGTGCATGTGCATCTTGACAGAAAAGGGCAACACTGGCATAGAAGAATGCAAAAATATTCTCCACTTCAGTGCCCATATTTTCCACATGGCCAGATTTTGCATTAAACAAAGCTCCAGGTCTATGCCCAGTGAATTGTTGAGAATGTAAATATATATATATATATATATATATATATATGTGTGTGTGTGTGTGTGTATATTTGAGTACAGATAAAACCATTTATGGTTTTATCATTGAGATCTGATTTACTCTAAAGCTTGTAATTCAATACTAAAGTAATGCTAAATTGTTTGGTAATACTTGGTTAAATCACCATTCTAGGAACATCCCTTATGACCCCTATGTCTTTATGAGACAATATTAAATTCGAGCTGAAAAAATTAGGAAGTGAAACAATTTCCAGCAAATGTTAGCTCCTCTGCCCTTCTGCCATCAGTTAACAAAAGGAGCTTTGAATTTCCAGACTACACAGACAGACATATTCATTCCCACCCTCGTCCTGTGCAGCTTGCATAGGAAAGAAAAATCCTAACTATATTTCACACATTCTCACATAATCTAATAGAAATCTGCTCTGTACAAAATAAGGCTAAATGCTTATGTCCTGATAGGATCGTAGCAGCTAAGGCCTCATATCAACAGGGAATAAGAGTGGTTATTAGCAGTTCCTCTGAGTTAATAGCAACTAGCAAGAAGAAACTCCTTGAGAGATTCTTTTTATTCATTTATTTTTTTTTAATTTTTTTAATGTGTATTTATTTTTGAAGGAGAGAGAGAGCATAAGCAGGGGAGGGGCAGAGAGAGAGGGAGACACAGAATCCAAAGCAGGCTCCAGGCTCTGAGCTGTCAACACAGAGCCCAATGCGGAGCTCGAACTCACAGACTACAGGATCATGACCCAAGCTGAAGTCAGACCCCCACTGACTGAGCCACCCAGGTGCCCCACTCCTTGGTGGATTCTTAAAGCCAATTTACAGATTGCTTTTGCCAAGTTCTTCTTTATCTTTTACATTTGAAAATTTCTATTCTACAAGGGACTCTATTTGGGAATTTGTTTGTTCATAATTTTTATGCAGGAAGCCTGCTCTTCTACTTCCATTAATTACTAACAGGAACAGGGTCAAAATCATTAAGTACAACTCATAACAAGTAGTGTAACAGAATTTTGGGCGCTCAGGTCTATACTGCCCTGACACACTTAATATATATAGCCATAAAACAGCCTGTGTGTGTGTGTGTGTGTGTGTGTGTGTGTGTGTATGTGTGTGTTAGGGATAGTGGATAATCCATAATCTTAGCTAAAGTGATTGGCCTCATGACAGATGCAATGTCCTTTGTAAGCAAATGAAAAGATGTGGGTTTCATTTTTTACCTATTCTAGTAGACACATTTAATGTATTTCTTAAATCTCATGCAGGTCTTTAATTTGGTGGGGGGGGGCATTGGAAAAGGAAAATTGAAGTAAAGGAGAGATATTAGTCACAAAATTATATTTTGTATACATTTTATTTTCAGGAAAGAGATTCAACAATACTTTTGTTTGATGATGGATAATAGAATTCCTTGCTTTGGCTTCTCGGGACATAAGCTACATACTAAATCAATGTTTCCCATTGTGTTCTATAAAATTATTTGTAAAATAAACAAAAACAAAAACAACAAACAAAACAAAACAAAAGGTTCTGTAGTCAAATAAGTTTGGAAATACTTGGAAAAATAGTTAAATAGGTGTCTTTAGTGTACAACTTTGCAGAGCCTTTCATACTCTCACATGCATTGTAAATATCAAAAAAAAAGGGATATTGTACGCATTTTTTCCTCAAGTATATTTGTATTTGAAACTTTTGTTTTCACTTAAGGCTTCTTAATATTCTGAAGACCTTACATTCTGCAAAGCATATTTTGAAAAATAATGCTTAATGTTGCCTGCATACGTACAAGAAAGAACCTTTGGTTGATCTTATGTTTGGATCATTGTTGTTAATATCCTGAATTAGTGCAGTGTTACAACCTGTGCAGACTTCTCTCTGTTTATGTATTCTATTTTATTTTCCTTCTGCTGCTTTATAGAGCTACAGCCTTGTCTAAGTAGCCCATTTCTTTATTTGAAAAACTTCCAAATAGGTTGATGACGGTTGGTTACTTAAGTGACCTATGTTGAAGGAAAGAACTCCTTGATAACTATGACTGTGTGGCTTTGTAATCTAGAACTCTGAGTTGTTTCCAGCCTGCTTTATAAGAGAGATGCATTGTATTACAAATTATAAAATTATATACAGTTTATAGCTTTAACTTACACTTAGTTATTAAAATTCACCTCCATGTGACATTCAGACTCAACGTCAGTGAAGGAATGTGGAATCTTGCAGTAGAAATAGCACAACAGTAAGGTTCAAGACACCAGAGTTTAATCACTAATAACAGTATAATCCCAGACAAGTCATTTTCAGGGTCACAGTTTCTCATATGTAAGATGAAGAGTGTGATTCATATATTAGAATCTTTCATTCTGAGCATGGATTGGGAAATGAAAACTTGATAAGTATGAAGTTATGATGGCAATTCCTTTCTTGCACATGGGCCATTGCAGATGGAAGTCATTGAAGACTAAATTTGTATTTATTGTTTTTTTTTATTTTTACTCAAAACGTATAAACAAAAATAGACTATGATATTCTGTTTCTTTATCAAAACCTTGAACAATTAAGGCTACATTTCTACCCTATGTAGTCAAAGTATTATAGGTAAAAATATGTGTTGTTTACTACAAATTGGGCAAGGAAATCAGAGACTTTTGTTTCTAGCATAAGTATTAATCTATAGGCTCTTTTCTCAAAAATAGCTGTTAGCCTAACAGATTCAGAATTGACTTGCAGCTCTTTCAACACATCAATCTACCAACACAGAGCTTTTTTAGTGTCTCTCTTTTTAAAGATGGATGTGTACCTACTTGTTAGAAATCTTGGTACCATTTCTCTTAGGTATGTAGAAGATATAATAGCTTGACATTAAAAGAACTTAGCTTTAACAAAATATACCCATTAAGTGTCACAGCCAATTCTTCTTGGCAGGGAAGAAAAGGTATGAAAGAAGAAAAGTGTGAGTTCGTGAGAAGAACACAAATTAAGCCTTTTAAAATTCCTTTGGTTTAACAACCTACATGTCATCCATTGTTCAGTAAAAGACATTCATTACATTTTTTATGATTCATTGCTATATATATTATTTTAAATGTTTTAAATGTGTCAATTTTACCTTCCTCACATCCATGCGAGATGCTTTATGCCATTAAATACCTTGAGGGAAAACACAACCTTGAATATTTTTGAAGCTGTTCTTCAAAATTCATGCTTAAAAATACATTGTGACAAAAGCATATTTAAATGTTTACAACTTCCATGAATTATGAAAAAAGCCTTAGAGAAAATATAAATGTAAAAACAAACAATATTTCCTCTTGAAAAAGAATAGAAAAATATTTTACATAATCTGCTGGATAAAAACAAGTATTTTTCGTTTTGAAAACAGAGGGCAAATGTTCTACTTAATTTGTTGGGCCACTGTATTGTGGACTGTTCTTGTTTATCACTTTACTTCTACATCACTGGGGCACAATTGCCCGGATTAGAGACTACAGTAAGCTTGGTGAACGGGATAGGTGTTTAGTTAGGACTTTAAGGCACACAGATGGACTCCCCAGAGCCCTGAAACACTGAACCTTTTTCTACCTGCAGGGACCCCAGCAGGTTTGTGCCGCTGATGGGGCTGCTCTGAATGGAACATACCACAGGTCATGCTAATTAAGGAAGCTCAGGGAGGGACTGGGAAGGAGCACACAGTTTACTGCTGATGGTGGAGTGCCAAAGGTTAGTGAAAAGCGGGATTGTCTGCTGGCCCGGGAAAGATAAGAACACAAAGGGCAGAGAAATGGATTTGAATACAGACACTTATCAGTGTGCCTTTTAAACTACATAATGCTGCACATAATGGTGTGCTTTTAGCAGTAAAACTGGGAGTCCTGGTATGAATGTACCAATTTATTAACATCAATTTGTGTTACCATTTAAGTAGTTATTCTTTTTTTTTTTTTGTCATGAAGAAGCAGCATCGAGAAAACATTAGGTTAACTTCAAATAAGCTATGATTATAATGAAAGTCAGATGTGTCATGTAATTATAAATAGTTTTATATAGCGCAACTTTACTACCACATTAAGAAAAAATCTTTTAATTTCAATAACATATGAATGACATAAATCTCTATCTTTCCATGATTTACCAGTTATTTAAAAAATGTATGTTTACTTCCAGTTATTTTAAAAATAAATATGTTTATGTTTTCAAAATAGTTTTAAAATACACTTATGTTCATGTGGAATTAAACACCATATTCCACATAACAATATAGTTGCATTTTTAGTGGCCTTGTGATCAACTAACTCTGAAAACAATAAACCAGAATTAATTCATGTTAAATCCATTGTAGATAATTTTAAATTTAATAATTTTAAATTAAAATTTAAATATTATATATGCTACTTCATTATTAGTTACACTTCATTTGAATTATATTAGCCAACAAGTAATATTGCCTAAAGAACAATGACTGTTTAAACAACAGAAGACCCGTAACATGAATATTACAGATTTCAGTGTGTTTTACCGTGGAGCAGCTACTTGTTGATAAGCTGTGTGCAGTCACCTAAAGTGTAACTGGTGATATAATTGATCATTATGCAACTTAATTAAGGTAAAGTTTGTTTTTGTTATCTGCTGTTGCTCAACAAACTACCCTAACACTTAGTGGCTTAAAATCAGAATCATTGTGTTTGTGCAAGGGGTCAGGAATTCAGGGAACAGGTGTACTTGACTAGACATTTCTTATGTTTCATATGGCGTTTCCTGGGGTTACTCATTTGGCTGCATGTAGGAGGGTTATCAGCTAGAGACTGGGTTCATTGGAGGCATTAAGCTAGCAGGAGCTGAAAGGCCCAAGATGTATTTGTTCACCTGCATGGTGTCTCCATTTCAATGACTGGAATATCTGGGGGCCCCTTGGATATCTCTCTTTCTCTCTCCATGTCATCTCTTCAGTAAGGTAGCTGGACCTTTTCCCTGGCAGATAAGGGCTCCAAAAGAGAGGAATTGGAAGCTGGAGACAAGGTTTGACCTCAAAAGTTACAGTGCCAATTTCATTTAATTCTATTCTTCAACACTAATTCACCAGAGTAGATTCAAGGGGAGGGCAAAATAGACTCCAAAACTTCATGTGGCAGAATAGGAGATATTATTGTGGCCATCTTTAGAAGGACAATTTAAATCAGCTTAATATCTTTTGGTTTGCTATTTAAAAACACCATATATTGGGGCGCC
This sequence comes from Lynx rufus, assembly GCF_022079265.1. Taxonomy (NCBI): domain Eukaryota; kingdom Metazoa; phylum Chordata; class Mammalia; order Carnivora; family Felidae; genus Lynx; species Lynx rufus. Next base: position 127,915,901 of record NW_025814867.1, read on the forward strand.
TGAGTGGCTCAGTAAGTTAAGCGTCTGACTTTGGCTCAGGTCATGATCTCATGGTTCGTGAGTTCGAGCCCCACATCGGGCTCTGAGCTGACAGCTTGGAGCCTGGAGCCCCTTTGGATTCTGTGTCTCCCTCTATCTGCCCCTCTGCTGCTTGCACTCTGTCTCTTGCATTGTCTCAAAAATAAATAAACATTAAAAAACAAATAAAATAAAAACATCATATATTTTATGGAATTAACATTTAAAATTATAAATCTTATAGACATTATTATCTCTGGAGGAGAGGTGAGAAATATTTTGGGAAAGTTCCTTCCTAAATATATAAAATTGCAGTCATCCTGAAGAACAGTTTAATAAGTCAGAATCTGCACCCTCATTGCCCTGAAGTAGTGTAGAGAGAGCTGTTTCAACAAGAAACAAACCTCAACACACCTGGCCTCCCAAAGAATCGAAACTGGAATGAAGGAGATAAACTGTTATGCATGAGGATTTTCACCACCACTTAAGAATGGCTTTCATCTAGGGACGCCTGGGTGGCTCAGTCGGTTGAGCGTCCGACTTCAGCTCAGGTCATGATCTCACACTCCGTGAGTTCGAGCCCCGCGTCGGGCTCTGTGCTGACAGCTCAGAGCCTGCCTGCTTCAGATTCTGTGTCTCCCCCTCTCTCTGCCCCTCCCCTGCTCATGCTTGGTCTCTCTCTGTCTCAAAAATAAATAAAAACATTAAAAAAAAATAAAAAAAAAAAAAAAGAATGGCTTTCATTTAGAAACAAACTACTGACGTCTTGGTGGGCCATATTGTAGCCTTGCTCATGGCAGTTGAAAGTGGCCATTTCAGGAATTTTATAGCAAGGTATTGAAAACATGGTAACACCAATTTCCTAAAGGGTATACAACACTCACTTCTATACCCAAAAGGTGAATAACATTTTTGTCTTAAGAGATTTTTGCAAAGAATAGTACTGAAATCATGAACTCTAACTGAAATAAAATGTCCTTTCCTTTATAGATACCAATTCTTAGTTCTGAAAGGTAATAAAACAAAATATAATGTAAGAAGAGGATTTGATGCTCATGTATTTCAACACCCTCATTTCATTGGTTGAAACAAGAAAGCATTGAGAGGTGGATTCTGGCTCAGAGTCAAAGGATTAACACGTTATCAAGCCAAGACAGGAAACCAGGTACTTAATCTGATTCCTTTCCACCTCCCATTGCACCAAATTGATTTACATGACTTGCCTCTAAGGCTCTAGATCAGGGATCAGCAAACCATAGACCAACTGTCAAGTCCCATGCACTGTTTTTGTAGAGAGCATAATAAGAATGTTTTTTTCATGCTCAAAATGTTGAAAAGATATTCTGTGATGTGTCTTTGTACATACAAAATTTAAATATTAGTGTTTGTAAAGTCATATTGGAAAATGGCCATACCCTTTCACTTATATAATTCCTCTAGCTGATTTTACACTATACAGACAGAGTAAAGCAGTTTTGAAAGAGCTTCCTTTTGGTACACAAAGCCTGAAATATTTATCATCTTTCCTTCTAGAGAAAAAGTTTCCCTCCCCCACACTAGGTTTTTTCTTCTCTTATTATCTATTTATCCTTTCTTTCTCTACGCTTTCTGTCTTTTCTCTTTCTCAATCTTTTTCTTTTTTTTTCTCTCTCACTTTTTCCTAACTTCCCTCATTTCTCTCCTTTGTTCCTCTCAGAACTTCCTTTTGTGTTACCAACTTTTTCTTTGACTTTTGCAAATTTTTATGTCCTACATATATTTATTCACATATACCCAAACAAATATTTTTCCAAGTATTTTTTTTCAAGATGACACTTTGCCCCATAAGCAGAAATTCATTTCCTTCTAGTATAGGGAGAGATGCAGTCATCAGTCTCTTTTTAATAATTGCATAATTCACCTAAACCAAAAACATATGAAACCTCTCCATTGTTCACTAAAACAGAGAACTATTTAGATTTGCACTTGGGCCCCAAGCATTTGCACAGCACAATTCTTCACTTTCTTCAGGTCTTGGCTTGAATGTTTCTCGTTCATTAGTGTCTTCCTTGGCCATTCCATTTAAAGTTGCATGGGCCCCCACAATTCCATTTCTCCTCCCTATTTTCATTTTCTCCACTGAGCATAGGTCTGAAGCACATAATTTACTTATTTGTTTGTTATATTCCCCTCTAGAGTATGAGCTTCACGTGGTCAGAAATTTTATCAGGTTTGTTTACTGCACATCCTCAGTGCCTAGAACAAAATAAGGAGTCAATCAATGTTTTTTGAATGACTAAAAGAATGAATCTTGGACGTTTATACACATATAAGAAAGTCTTAATGACACAATAACCTTGATTACTTGGCCAAGATTGAAGCCATAATTTTTAAATTTTATACTAAAGAAAAGTCATTTCCCAAACTGACAAACTAAATTGCGAGGATTTGGCCCAAAAGACAGCTCCATCTTCTAACCAAAATTTTATTTCCACTTTCTCTAGCAAAATAGGACAGAGAGGAAACTACTGAGTTGTTTTACGATAACTTAAAATATTTAATCCTTTAGGTGACAAGACAATGCTTTAAAATCCTTTGGCCCAGGGGCGCCTGGGTGGCGCAGTCGGTTAAGCGTCCGACTTCAGCCAGGTCACGATCTTGCGGTCTGTGAGTTCGAGCCCCGCATCGGGCTCTGGGCTGATGGCTCAGAGCCTGGAGCCTGTTTCCGATTCTGTGTCTCCCTCTCTCTCTGCCCCTCGCCCATTCATGCTCTGTCTCTCTCTGTCCCAAAAATAAATAAACGTTGAAAAAAAAAATTAAAAAAAAAATCCTTTGGCCCATTTTAGATGACAAAAAGTAGTGAAAGAAATGACACCTGTTAATGGAGGACAAGAGAAACTTATATAATCTCAAATTTACAGACAAATTGAAGGTAGAGTAGAAAAAAACAATATTTTTCTTAATCAATGGTTCTAAAAATGTCTATAGCACAAAGATCCATCTCAGAATCAGCCATTGGATTTAATTGTTATGTCTTGTGTCCTTCAGTTTGGAATAGCTCCTCAATTTTTCACTAGTTTCTTGACCTTATTATCTTTGAAGTTTACAGACCAGTTGTTTTGTAGAATGTCTCATTTTGGGCTTGTGGAATGTTTCTTCATGATTAGAGAATAAGATTATGCATCTTTGGCAGGAATATCATAGACATGATGCTATTTTCTTCTCATTGCATTCCATCAAGTGTCATGTGATTTGTTTGTCCCATTGTTGTTGATGATACATTTTGATCACTTATTTAAGATGACATCTGCCAGCTTCTCCATTGTAAAATTATACATCTTCCCTTTCTGACTAATAATGGTAAGAATTTGGATGAGAAGTATAGGTACTACGAAACTACATAAATATCATATTCACATTCCTCGTAAAAGTATCAATTAACTTATTTAATCTATCCGTATACATTTGTGTTTTCCTAATGCATTCATTGGGCCATAAGATACTACTATCATTATTGTTTTGACATTCAATGTGTCTCCTCTATGTATGGAGGGAGGCCTTCTAGTTGGCTTTTGCGTGTGTGTGTGTGTGTGTGTGTGTGTGTTTATGTTCTCATCGTTCTTTGACTATGTCATTGCTTTCTGGCACAATAGTGTATTTTGAGTTGATCTTGTACTTTCCCTTCCCTGCCCTGGTATAATTTTCACATTTCTGTCTTTCCATTGGATTATTACCATTTCCAGGTCCTCTCAGAGCTGGGAAATGTAGAAGTGTGGATATCATGGCTTTCTTTCTCATGTGGGTCTCTGCATGCCCACCAAACCTATGTTACTCCATAATTGGGTAACAATTTGTTCTTTTAGAGCATTCACAAGTGCAATTAGTCACTTGCTCTTTCAGTAAAAGAGGTGAGTGGCCAATTTCACCTGCAATTAACCAATTACCTCATTGTTTCATTTGCCATGCTTGAGCCCAGGTGTTTTTACACATTGCTTGTACTGCATCCAAAACATCCAGAGACAGGTCAGGGGCAATTTTTCAAACTCTGTATTAAAGCATTTGAAGTAGCACACACTTTATACAATGGGGACTAAAAAATAAGAAATGGAATAACACAATTACATTTTTTTTTTCTGGTTATAATGAAATGCAGAATCCTCACATAGTAAAGTATAGAACTGCAGAATGGAATATCATTAGTGCTTGTAAAGCTCACTGGCTTGTGCAAAGGCTCTCGTTTCATAGACCATTTGTTGCAGTATCTCTACTAAGTCAGCAGATTTTAAGAAATGCATAATGGTGCTCTCATTTTATTTTCCTTTTCTACTTTTAAGGTAAATATAGACCTAGGTAGATAAATGATAGATAAAGATAAAGATAGATATGATTGAAAGGGATGGCTGCTAGTTTTCATTTCTTTGATGCATTTCAACAGCAACTAAAACATTTCATTTTCAATGAGAATTCCACAATTAAAACACCTTACTTCAAATTTAAGATAGGGAAAGAATAATTAATTGTGTCTGTGTTACTCGTTGGTCCCCATCCTTGTGCCTACCATAGATCTCACCTCATCTCCACCCCTTATCCTTAGTGCCTCTCAGTTGCAAGATTTAGATTTTCCAATTCCAGTAACTTGTATAATTAAAAGTGAGGGAATGATGCTGTACAAATGGTTGATTGCACCAGGTAAGTTGTAAATTGCTGCCTTATAGGTTAAAGAGTCACCTTGGCCATATACCATATGACTGATCTTCCTTCACCTGAGAAAAATGAGATTTGATCAACTGTTCTAGGAAAGCATGTGAATACATGTCTTGATAGTCTATTCCCCAGAAATAATTTTTTTTAATATTAAGTAATGGAGAGAAGGAAAGCATGAAATGCTCTTAAAAGTCTTCATACTTAGCTCTATTTGATAACAATTAGAAAACATTAAGATTTTGATTGAAAGTACTTAAAACCATTTAATATTTTTTTCCAAAAAAAAAGAAAAAAGCTTATTCTAGGGGTGCCTGGGTGACTCAGTCAGTTAAGCATCCAACTTCAGCTCAGGTCATGATCTCACGGTTTGTGGGTTTGAGCTCCGCATTGGGCTCCATGCTGACAGCTTGGAGCCTGGAGCCTGCTTCAGATTCTGTGTCTCCCTCTGTGTTTGCTCCTTCTCCACTCATGTTCTGTCTCTCAAAAAATAAATAAACATTCAAAAAAACTTTAAGCTTATTCTTATGTCACATTTCATAAAGTTACTGGCAACTTACTTTTTAACCCCCCAAAAATGGAAGTCCTTGGAATTTGCTTGACCACCTCCCCTCTTTTAAACAGATAGGAGTTCTATTTCCAAATACTTGTGTAACTGAATGTGTTGTACACAGACTCACTCTATCCTCTGTATTCTTATTGGAAAAGTCTCATTTTTCCATTGACTTAAGCATATCTAAAGAATAGAACATAGTTAACCTCACTCTGGGAAGTCCAAAAGGCTAATGAGAGGCAGGCACACAATAATTTAGCAAAGGAGATTGTGATCAGTGATAACAAAGTAATTAAACACACACATACACACATACAAAATAAGAAAATAATAGTAAGAGAATATGACCAATTTCATGGTGGTAGTGTATAAGGCATTGGCATGGTAGCATGGCATTCCTTACAGGATTAAGAAAGATATAAAGCCATCCCTTGAAGGATAACTACAGAAGAAGAGCCACAAGGATTTGGGAAATGTAAGAAATATTTGGAGGAGTGAAATAACTATTCACTCAATAATTTTCAAGCACCACTTCTAAAGGTTGATACCAAATCTTTGACACTCCTTCCCTTGAATCTAAGAAGACTCTGCTTTGATTAATAGAATATAGCAAAAATTATCCTGTGCTACTTTCTGGGCCAAGGCCATTTAAGAAACTGGCAGCTTCTATATCTTGTCTTTTGAAATACCTGCATTTGAAACCCAGCTCCTGCAATGTAAGGAAATCCAAGCAACAATGTGAAGAGGCCCATGTAGAGAGGAATTAAGGCAGAATAACCCCAGCTTAGCTCCAAGTGGATAACCAGTGCCCACTTACAAGTCTCATGAATAAGCCATTTTTTAACATGTATCTTCATGTTCCGGTCAAATTGCACCAGCTGATGCAATATGGTACAGAGATAAGCCAATCTCACTGATTCTTTATCTTCCCATATGCATATTGTTGACTAAAATATGACAAAAAACTTATTCTTGACAAAATAAGTTTTGGGATAACATGCTGTGAGATCAATAAATAACAGAACAACTGACATATACTCAAACTATACCAAGTCCACCATTACATAGAGAAACTGACAAATGTAAGTCCTGTGTTCATGGAACTTAGTCTGGTGCAGTGGTGCTGGGGTATAGGTATGAAAGAGAGTAGGATATGGTGGAACAAGAATTGAGAAAAGTAAGTTTATTAGTGAATGTAGGGGGTAAAACGTGGTTTTAGATGTAAACCACAGAAGTTTTCTTAAGTAGAGACTCATGCTTTAGGACAGTGAAGGGTAACATCAGTATTTGGGTTCACCTGGAGAAGGCAACACTGAAAGCAGACTGACTCACCATTTAATCTTCACTCCACACTTCTCTTCTGAACTTCATGCCTCTCTTCCAAAGAGCCATGTATTGCTTTAAAAAAAAAAAAGATAAAAAGGATGTATCACTTGACTATGTATAAGATAATCTGAACTACATGTAATATCTCACCCCTCCAGCCACTTACCTGTATTTTCATGACGTGTAGTTTCTTTGCTTTTGTTCCCTTAATATATTCCAGAAAATGTATTTATAGATGGTACTGCAGTAGAAAATATGATGAATAAATATGAAGACATTTTTGTTCACACTCTTCCAAAAGAGGAAGGACAAAAATGGTACAACAATAACCACAATATGAGTCACATACCTGGTACCATAAAATATATTTTCTTACAGCATTCTGATTCTTAGGCTCTAAGATTACCTTCTTCATCAAACATACCTGACAGTACCTTTGATGTTGGTTGACTAAAAGATAATAATCTTCATTTCCCAAAAATACACATGATCATTATCATAGGATCTATATCCACTGGCTTCTGAAAATTCTACATAATTTAAATGGCAAAAAAAGAAATTTGCTAAAAAGATTTGGGAAACTAACCAAATGTCTTTGGTCACAATTACCTATTGCTATAGTTTGTAAAAATGAAAGAAACCAAAAAAGACAAAAAAGACAGGAAAATGGTGTGTTACTTCTTAAGTTAATAATGAACCACCAAATGCATATGTGGAAGTTCACTGAATATTATTTGATGTTTGGGAATTATTGACCCTACTTATATTTTATTTGTAGCAGTTTGATTGTTTTGCATCAATATATTCAAAATAATCTAAAACAAGAATAAAAACAAAATATACTTTATCCATTTTTTTGGAAAAAATTTGGTGACTAACTGCCCAAATACATCCTCTTATTAAAAAAAAAAATTAAAGCTCTAACAACTTATTTTTTAAATAATAGCTCAAAATTACTGACAAAACTTAATGTCTTTATATTTTTTTAAAAAGTAGGCATACACATATTTTTAGTTTTTCAGATGGTATGAGGGAAACTTCACAGTGTCTGGAAGCCATATGCCAACAATGCTCAGTTATTATTAATTTATCTATGCATAAAGCATTGAAAATGATATTTCATGTCATAATTCATCTAAATGTTCATTCTCTTGGAACATTGCTTTCCACAGATAGTAACAGGACTTGGAACAAAATAAAATAGCAATATTATACACATTTTCTATTTCTGCATTTTTCCATTTCTGGAAATGGTCATAGGATCAGTTTGTGACAGATTAATATCATCCATGATCCTAAATCGCTAAGAATAAAAGTGCTAGATTCTTTCGGTAAAGTTGCCATAAGGACCAAATTTATTTTTTTAACCAATTCCTTGGAGTATCAACTGATTTTTAGTTTTACAGCATATGTATCTCATCTCCAACCATTTTGCCCCAATTCTAGTTCTTTTTATCCTTCAATAGTGAGGATGAGAAAACCTGGATGCATATGGATATGGTTGATTTGAAAAGTACTTTTTAAACATTTGGAGGTTTTTCAAAACCAAAAACATATTTGCCAAGTGATCTTTTTCCCCTACATTTTAAACCCATGTGCAACTTAAAAGAAACTTTGTCCATATGCTAGTTCAGATTCACTTATATTAAAATCATGAAAATTATGTTTAATAGCTATTTGACACACAAGGAGCTTTTAAATTAAGCTTCTCTAAATTTTATCTTTCAAAACACACTCTGTTCCCTATCCATCCTCACCACTCCTTACTACTCTCCAAGAAAAGATCAGATTTAATTCAGGAGCTCTAAATTAGATGCTTTCAATCTATCAACGGTGATTACATAATAAGGAAAAATGCATTCAATATTTTACCTCTTTCTACAGTTTTTTTGCTTAAATATCTCCATACAAGTTTTTAATGGCTTGACCTTTATCAGGATCAATAATCTGAGGAATAAAATAAATGTTTGTATTTGTGATTTTATATTTCATTTACAGTACATTAAATACATGAGCATTTTAGTACTTTGATATTTCGTTACGAATAATGCATGAGCCTTGTATCAGCACAAATATAGTAAAATTGTATAAAGAGAAAAATAATCTCATTTTCCTTATCCTCTGCCTCCTCCAATCCCTGCTGCACTAAGATAATCAATGTTAATGGTTCTGTGTCAATCCCTCCATACCTTTAAGAGACAGATTTATATAGTACAATTCTTTTTTAGGTAAAACTACATGTGAATAAAACCATGTGTGATTTAGAACTCAAGAGTGGGATTTCTAAGTAGTTAAGGAAGAGGAAGGGAGAATGAAAAGTCAGGTACACTTAAACTAATGGTAGAATGGAGTCTCCAGTCTTTGTCATATCTGAAGTCCTAACCATTGGACTATTGCATACTCACATTAAATTATGAATAAAAAACATAATAATAATGAATAGACAAGTGTTTAAAGTGTGAATGAAGGATGACCTGTGCTTGTTACTATTATATCACTTTATTTTTAATTTTCCCAAAAAGGTTTAAGTCAAAGTATTCATAAGTTGTTCATCTCTATTAACAAAATATTCATGAAATTATAAATTAGGTAAAATATATATGCATATATAAAGTAGGGATATATGTAGTAGGGATATATATATAATAGGGATATACATATACATAGTATAGTTCTCATATTGCAGTGTAATCAGAGCACCTCATTCCTGTTTATAAAAAATTGATTCTGTGTTGCCAAGAAATAATAATAAAAACAACAAAAATCAACTTATATGAAGTCAGTTTATAGGTTAGGGAAATTCAGATTCACAGTAACAAACAAGTTATCTTCAACTGCAGAAATTTTAATAATATAATTTCCTCTTTACAGCTATAAATGTATGGTTATAAAATCTAAATACAAATAAGCCCATCCAATGTTTGATTATATAAATTTTGCTTGAAAGTAATGACCTTTATTTTGCTCTTACCAGTAGTATTACCATTAGCACAATGCCTCATGCACATCCTTATTATTTCTATCACCCAGTGTTATAATTGACAAAGCACAAAGTCATGCTCAAACAGCCATTTATGCACACAGAGCAGCATTTATCCCAGGATAGACTGTATTTTGGGTTTCTTAATTTATAACTCTTTATTTTTTATTTCCAATGCACAATTTGGAAAGTCTTGCTGTTGGAAAACTATCTGAATGGCTATAGGATCCCTGACTAATCCCCTCCTCCCAATGAACACACCATTTTTTTTTTTTGGCTTATTGTTATAACTGTAATTGTTCTTTAATTTTTGGTGGATTATAACTGATCTACATTTGCATCCTTCAATCTAATGCCATTGTCAAAACCCCACCCTTCAAAACTCTTGTTTTGGTTTCTTTTTATTTCCTTTTTTTTTTTTTTCTCATTTCCTCAAACAAAGGGAGTGTTTGTTTATTTGTTTAAGCAAATCTTTTGTCTGAGTCTCTATGGTACAGATATGAGCACAGTAGTAAATTTAAAGGCTCCTTCATTCACATTAGATTTGGGGAATGCACTGATCACTCTTTCCTCTGTGCACAAGGCAAAGTAGCCACTGTAACAATCTTTAGTGTGAAAACAGTCTTTCCACATTTTACCAGGATTTGGTTTTCATTTCCACCACTGATGCAGGCTGGCTGGTTCTGAGGACAGAGAAGGGTACCCCAGAATCAGCTAAGGGGATTCTTGGCTTTGCATAGGATGGAAATGAAACATGAACCAAGGGGAAGTGAAAGCAGAGTTTATTGAAGACCTAGAACAGAGTATAGATACAGACAGAGTAAAGAAGACAGGAAGGTAAGGGTAGAGAAGAGGGTCTTATCTTTGTTTGGGGCCTACAGTTTTTGTTTTGTTAAGGATGGTGGTCCAGTGCACAGGTCTTCTCAGTAATCCTGGAACAAAGCTAGAGTACTTAGGTGTCCTCCATAAGTCACTCATGCCCTAGAGTCAGGGGTTTTGATGAGTCCTCATTCATGATGAGGCCATATGGTTACTCCCTAGATGTTATATTGTACTAGAAGGCTCCAAAGAAATCATTAAACCTTGACCTTTACAAGGAAGTACATGATCTGTTCTATAAAGTGTGCATAAGGCAGGGATGTAGGTCCTAACAAGAATGGAAGCAGGAAAGGGAGTGAATAAAACAATTTTTCACGGGATCACTTTAGTTTCCCTCTGTCACAGCAATCTCTAGATATTTTGAAAATGATGAAAACAAAACAAAACAAACTTCAAAGATCAAAACATCACTATTCTATTCACTTTTTACTAAAAGTGAAAACTCATGCACAATTATAGCCAAAGCAGCTAAAACAGGATTTTCCCTTTCTAACTTAGTTTTCACTGCTGTATACCTGATGGGCCATTTGGTAGATCAGATATCTCCTCTCTGATCTATACCTGAAAATGAAGTGAATTTTAGACATGTGAAGATATTCATGAGTCTGAAGCCACACTGACATTCTGTCAGTTTGATCACTCTCAGGCTACATTTCCTAAACCTTCAAATTTAGTAATACAGTAAAAAAGAGCCAACATTTATGGAGTACATTCATTGAAACCTGAATATGTTTTAGATACTGCATTGAGAACTTTATCTGCAACATTTAATTGAATCCTCACAGCCACCCTGAGAGAGAGGTATTATTGCTTTACTTACATTTACATAAAGGGATTAAGACTTAGACAAAGTAACTTGACTAAGATCACATGGCTAATGAATTTAAGTTAAAACTGTGAACTTTGAGAAATTCCAGCTCAAACAGAAGGGACTCTTATCCACCCCCCACCACCCCCTTTCTTAGATGTGACCAAGCTGTGGATATACACTGTAAAATTTTTCTCTTATCAGAATGGTCCCCTGACATTTGGGAAAAAACTAAGAGAATCTGTTTCCACAAAGTACAGACTTAAGTCTATACTGGGTATCGTGTATATGGGAGTTCTCTGTGCTATATTTATAAGTTTTCTGTCAATCTAAAACAGTTCTAAAACAAAAATTTATCTGGAAAAATGGGTCCATATATATACCCAATTAGTGTTTAAGGACAATCCATTTTACCACTAACACACATCTTCCATTATAATTTTATTATGTTTTTGCTAAAGAGGGACATAATAATGTACTCAGCAATGAAAAAAAGCTGTTTTCATTAAATCCATTTTTCTTATGTCAGAGTCTTTATTCCATATCTCAAAACCCAGATATTGCGTGGATCATGAAAACACACAAAAGCAAATTAAAGTAGTGAAAAGAAAAGTGTTTACAAAAATGTTATTAATGAAACAATCCATTTACACAAATGTGAGCATATTTTATATTCAGGGATACAGCAGGGAGTGTTGTAATGTAAAAAGAGATTTACAAGTGCAAAAGCTGAGGCGGAAAGTTTCAACTTCAAGCATTAAGATCTTAGTTCATAAATCTGAAGGGAAATAGGTATAAAATAAAAGCATGAGAAGATAGGGAAAAAATTGTAAAAGAATGTCTCTTTCATGAATCTCTGTGAATATACAGCAACACATAAGCTATAGAAAACCAGTTTACTGTTTAAATGATGAATGGGAGTTCAGTGGCATCAACATGGAATTTTCAAGTCAATGGAAAATAAACTCATATTGTTTAGGCAATAAATTATAGTATCCTAGTTAAAAGGGATTCTAGAACATAACTTTCCCTACTGAAACACCTTTTGCTGCTTTAAAAATGTACGGTGTTTTGAGAACAGATTGAAAGATTATCAAATACATACTAGTAAATCACAAACACGTATCCTAAAATCAAATTTAAAACTATTACACAGTTTATTAAAGAGTATTTGTTCTCTTGCTTTAAATGGAATGTATAGATGACTAAAATTTAAACCATGCTAATCTTAAAATGTGCTTTGGATGTCAACTAAAATTAATACATTCAAAGTTTTTATTTTCCTATTCAATTTAATAGGAATTCCAAAAGACCACTTCTTTTCAGAGAGAAACTTGTTGAAATAATTACCTATTGAGGACTAAAAATCCCAGAGGATTAGTTATGGATACAGAGCTTTCAAGTTTCTAGGCCACTGAATGGAATCTGAAACCAAACCCACAGGGACTAAAGAGCATTACTAGGAAAGGCTGTTAAATGACCTTTATCATATGGTCTCAGTGAGAGACAGGTGTCCACTGTTGTTGACCATCTGGGTTAAGAAGCAAGAACATAAAAGGGTATGATTACCCCTTAAAATGATCACCAGAGATTTGGTTTAGGCAAAACATTGGAAGTGGACAAGTCTGTGTGCAGTGAGTTAACATAATCTCTCTCTCTCTCTCTCCACACGCATACACAGCCACACACACACACACACACGTGCATATACGTACACACATTCTGTGTATACTTAATGTGAAGATATTTATTATAAAGATGATTCAGGGAAAGGAAGAAATATTATTTTTCCTTGAAAGAAAAAAAACTAAATTTTCTCAAGAGGTACTGAACGTGGATAAATGATATGTCAAAATCTTACACACGAAAAAGGAAAAAGTGTGTGTTAACTACACAGGTTTTGGAATTACGAAGACAAGCACAGAACTTGTTACAAGATAGTTTCAAAATGCAGTTTCAGAAGTTTATTTTCTCTGGTTTGGGAAACATTGAGCCATTGTCAAGATAGGTCTTTGAAAAGCTTTGGTGGGTGGAAAAACATTATATAATGTGCAACTGGAGAGCATGAGAGCAGTGGGCTACATACAAAATGAAGGATGATATTGGATCAAATTCATTTCATTTTTGCTATAAAAATTGTTTTCATAATCAAAAATGAAATTGAATCTTTATGTTTGCTATTGAGTATGAATATTAATGAGATTCATGTGGTAATGTTGGGGAGTGGGGTAGTAGTTACAAGTCGCCCCACCCCACCAAGAGAAAGAGTGAATCTAATACACAGTCTCTGTTACTTATTTTGGCCACAATCAGTGTGGAGACTTGTGTCTGGTATTCAAATCATCTTTCTACGTAGCATACTAATTTTAGCTAAGCTTCTTCTTTGAAAAATGTGCTTTAAAAAAAATTAGAGCTGCTATACAAAGACTTGAGAATGAAATGGGGGAAAGAGAGCCTGTGGTTGATGAAATGCAAATGAGGCTTGGCTCAGACAGCTGGCTGCTTTGGGATGACATGGGTGATAAATGGTTCTTAAAACATGAGCAGGCATCAGGCTCCCGATTCAGTGTCAGACTGGCAAAAACAGCAGTATTACTAGATGCTTCCTTTAATTAATGCAACACTACTGCATTAGTCCGGACACTGCCGATAAATGGGAAAGAAGTGATATCAGAGGTAATATCAGAAATCTTTCAACCTTGAAGCTGGGATGTGTTGGCCAAAAGCTGCAGTATCATAAGAGGTTTAATTGTATTTGTAATGTACCAGTGCACCATGACAAAAATGGGGAGATAGTGTAGTCAGGACCAGGAAAGGCTGTGATAAATGAGAGAGAATGAGTGATTACACAGCCAAGAAGACTGTGAAAACAGACAAAGGACAAGCAAATGGAAAGGGGGATTTAGCCACCACTGCAATTTGAACAGTAAGAACTCAGAGGAACTTTGAAGTGGGCAGAATGGTAATATTTGGTCCTTCAGGATTTGTCAGAGCTAAGGTATGCATATAACAACATGCCCCTAAATATGGTCAGACAGCATATACTTTGTAATAAATTACACTCTTTAATCTATATCTAAATACATGAGCTCTATTGGGACAACGTCTGAGAAATATCTTTAAGACACACACATACACACCCATACATGCTCACACGATATTTTAAGGAAAATATAATCTGAGACTGGCTTCCTTTTAAGAGGGTCCCCTTAGTCTTGGCTCAAATCCCCACTTAGAAATCAAAAAATCTTTCAGATGATACCAATATTGTAAGTATGTTGCAACAAAATAAGGCTTTATTAAAGAAAGTAACCCAGTAAATAATTTTCTGCAAGAAGCAAATGACAGAAAATTTGCCTCAAATGTGACAATAGACCCCACTCAGAACTCCCTGAAATCCATTCTCCTTTCCCATTTTGTTAAACTACAATCACTACAGCCACAATCACAACCACAACCACACATACATGCTGCCATCTCTCAACACCCTTCACAAAATCTCCCTACTCTGGTCCTGTATCTTTTATAAAGCTTTGCCCTCCTATATCCCTTTAGAGCAAGGGTAAGCAAACTTTTTCTGAAACAGGCCAGATAGTAAATATTTTCAATTTTGTGGGCCATAACATCTGTCTCACCTACTCAAATATGCTACTACAGAGCAAAAGCAACATGAGGCATTAATAAATGAATGGCTATGCTGTATTCCAATAAAATTCTACTTATAAAAACAGACAGCGAGCTCATGGGCACTTGGGCTACAATTTGCCAATCCCTGATGGAACATCCAAACTGTGGTTACTTTAAGCACAAAAGAGAGTCTGGCCAATAATTATACCTCTCCCAGCAGTGTTTACAAAGATAGTGTATGAGCTGGTTGGGGATAACTTCCTCTTAATGTGTGTATACTCAGGAGTGTACTGGGAAATCACCACATTACATTGTGGGATAGGACCCTTTCCTTCCCTTTCCTTCTGACCTTTGCCCTAGAGTAATCGAGGTCACCAAGAACTATTTTCAGTTGTAAAAATTAATCTGTCACCTACACCCAGGATTTTCTGCCTCTTTTTTAAAATCTTTATTGAAGTATATTTGACAAATAAGAGTGTAATAAATTTAAAGTGTACATGATGATTTCTTATACACTGCCAAGGGATTTCTACCACTGAGTTAATTAACATATCGAGCCATCTCACAAATGTATCTTTCCTTTTTTTTTTTTTTTTTTGATGAGAAGCTTTAACTTGTACTCTCTTAGCAAATTTCTATTATACAAAATGATACTATCACCTATGGCCACCTGTTATACATTAGATACTCAGAAGTTATTCATCTTATGACTGAAATTTATATCCTTTTACCAGTGTCTCTCTATTTTCCCAGGCCCCTGACAACTACCATTTCACTCTCTATTTCTACACATGAGAATTTTTTTTTTGGGGGGGGGGATATTTCACACATAAGTGATAACACACAGTATTTGTCTTTGGCTTATTTCACTTAGCATAAATGTCCTCCAGTTTCATCCATGCTGTTGTAAAAGGCAGAGTTTCCTTCTTTTTTAAAGTTAAACAATATTATAGATATAACACATTTTCACTGATGGACACGAGCTTTTTCCATGCCTTGGTTATTATGAATAGTGCTGCAGTGAATGTGGGAATACAGACATCTCTTTGAGATAGTGATTTTCTTTCTTTTGGATATATATCCAGAAGTGGGGTTTTGGGATTATATGCTGGTTCCTTTTATAATTTCTTGAAGAATCTCCATATTGTTTTTCAGAGTGGATGCACCATTTACATTCCCACCAAGAGTGTGCAAGGATTACCTCTCTCACATCCTTCCCAGCATTCCTTATCTCTTTTTGATAATAGCCATCCTAACAGGAGTGAGATGCTATCTAATTTTGATTTTGATTTGCATTTCCTTAATGATTGGTGATGCTTAGCACATTTTTGTGTATGTATTGGCCATTTGTATGTCTTATTTGAAAAAAAAATGTCTAATCAGGTCCTTTGCACAAATATATATATATATATATATATATATATATATATATATATATACTGTTGAGTTGTATGAGTTCCTTATATATTCTGGATATTAAGTGCTTTTCAGATACATGGTTTGCAATATTTTTCCCCATTCCATAGGTTGTCTTTTCATTTTGTTAATGGTTTTCTTTGCTGTGCAGAACCTTTTTAGTTTGATGTAAACCCACTTGCTTATTTATTTATTTGTTTATTTTGCTTTTTTTGACTTTGCTTTTGGTATCAAGTCCAAAAACTTATTACCGAGATCTATGTCAAGAAGCTCACCACCCCCCCATTTCTTTCTAGGAATTTGAAGATTTCAAGTCTATGTTCAAAGTTTTAATCTTTTTTTCAGTTGATTTTTGCATATGGTGTAAGATAGGGATCTGGTTTCATTATTTTGCATGTGGATATCCAGTTTCCCAACACCATTACTGAAGAGACTATCTTTTCCCCATGGACATTTTTGGCTAGTAATGCATTATTATTGAGCCAACTACTGTTTTTTTTTTTTTTTTGCAACACCTTTTAATTTTCAGGGTTAAGCTACAAAGTCCCTTCCCTGTGATTTGAAAGCAAAATATTTGAATTCTCATATAAATTTCATGTAATTATAAAGTGTTCAATAAAGCCTAGACAAATGATGTATTATCTTTAATTCTTTGTCTTGTAATGACCATGATTAATTAAATATATGGAAAAATGTATAAACTGTCTTTCTCCAGGCTTAAGTCTCACATCTATCTCTTGGATTTCGATCAATAGCACTGATTTTAGAATTGAATACATTATTCCTAATGTAAAATCATTAGTCTCTAACTTAGAGATTTTTTTCACATGGCTGTAACAGAGATCAAGCAGCCTTGCTATTCCTTAAGAACTTTCTTGTGTAACTTTAAAACTTATGTCAAGGAGTTACAGCAACTAAAAAACTAAGGATCTGTCCCCCGACCCCGTCCTTTAAGTGGCTCCTCAGGGAAGATGGATTGGACCGGGATGGGTTATAATTCTTTTTTCTACAATGTTCATGACATGCACTAATGAAAATGTTCACCTTTATGTTCCTCTTGATTATAACCAAGGAATTTTTGATGCTACATAGGCATAAATTTTTGTTTCTTGAACGGAAGAAGACAGGCTGGTTGTGGAATCTAATTGCTGAAAAGATGAAATTTGAGAACAAGAGGTCATTCTGAAGTTATAATTCTTTCCCACATCCTGACAAATTACTAAAATTCCTTTTTTTTTTTTTAATTTGAAGTTAAACTTTATTTTCTTAGGTTGCCTTATGGATTAACACTTCCAAAGACAGCTATCTAGTGTATAGTGAACCCCCGTAGGAAACTCACCTTCCAACATAAATGTAAACATACATGTATAAGTTGGCTGAAGAATACTTTTCTGAGGTCTATTGCAGTACAGACAACCGGGGGTGAAAAAAAGGTTCTTTAACACTTGCACCATTAAAAATAATGCATTAGTAGACAGAAGACATGAGTGATTGGCTAGAATCTCAGAAAGATGACTGATGTCTGATTTGTTTCCTTTGTCCAGAATGGGATGTATGACATTTAGGTGCAGGTGAGGATCATGAATAACTGTAACCAAGACTGAATCAGTTATATAAGAAAAAAAAAGTTTTATAACTATATTTTACTGGTTTGTATTGAAACAGACTATTTTCCTTGTGGTATTAGAAAGCTTCCAAACGTTCAACTCTTAAAGCTTCAAATCCTTAAGTGATCTATTTAGTTATCATTTTAGCAGTGTGTCTATCTATTTAATGTACTTGGAATAAAATTTTTCTTCATCTAAGACTTGATCAAAATATAACGAGGGTTATTCAACACTCAACTTGCAAGGGCAGGTGACTCAGAAGTTAGTTGCATCTCCAATCTATTAAAAAAAAAGAAGAGTAATTATTTACTTTTCTCATCTCTCAGGCTTATTCTGAGGATCAAATGAAGTAATGAACAACAGCAATACTTTGTAAGCTGTGAGATCTGAGATACTATAACATAAAGGAGATATTTTGTGTTTAAATATAACTAGGATTAAGGGGAAGAAACTGTTGGCATCCCTGGGTGGCTTAATTGGGTAAGTGGCCTATGCTTGACTTTGGCTCAGGTCATGATCTCATGGCTTGTGAGTTTGAGCCCCACATCAGGCTCTTCAGTGACAGTTCAGAACCTGATTGGGATTCTCTCTCTCCCCCTCCCTCTTTGCCCCTCCCTTGCTCTCTCTCTTTCTCTCTCTCAAAATAAATAAGTAAACTTAAAAAAAAAAGGTTAAAAAAAGGGTGGGGGGAGAAAATGTTGAGATATCTGTGGGCATGTCGATTTCTGTAGTTCAGTCTAGGAGCCATCATCATCTGGCAAAGAAACAAATTTACTGAATGATAACAATATTCATAATTTTTCATATTCATATAGTTATGTGTTATGGGCATTTAGAATATGCATACTCATATGCAATATATTTGAACTTCAAATTTTAAAGCTTTTTATATTTCAAAGTCCATTATTATCACCACCTTTCATTCTTTGTTCTTTGCTAGAGTCAGGCTAACTACTTGCTGCCATCTGCATTAATCCAGGTCTTTGCTCTTGACATCCACCTGCATTAAATATCTTTTCTTTTTTTTTTTTTTTTCTGTTTGATTCCTACCATCTTTTTAAGCTTCAACTGAAAGTTGAGTTCTTACATGAAACTTTCTCTGAATTCTCCATCATACTCTAATCTCCTTTTTTTTTTTTCCTGATGTCCTGTTGAACTTAAGCTGTAACACTCCATTTAGCACATGCCCCATCTCCAGTTTTGTCACATTGTGTTAATCTTGTCATTCCATTAAGCCTGTAATCCCCTGGTGAGCACAGACTATTGAGGAAGAGTGAGAATTGGTTCTCTCAACCTCCATGTTACATCCTTTAAAACTGAAGAAATTAGAAAGCTAGAAATATTCCTAGACTTTGTGGCTACTGTGATTCCAGAAGAGAATGAGGTTCCACTAGGGGCGCCTGGGTGGCGCAGTCGGTTAAGCGTCCGACTTCAGCCAGGTCACGATCTCGCGGTCCGGGAGTTCGAGCCCCGCGTCAGGCTCTGGGCTGATGGCTCAGAGCCTGGAGCCTGCTTCCGATTCTGTGTCTCCCTCTCTCTCTGCCCCTCCCCCGTTCATGCTCTGTCTCTCTCTGTCCCAAAAATAAATAAAAATGTGGAAAAAAAAATTTAAAAAAAAAAAAAGAGAATGAGGTTCCACTAGTTGAGTTATTTTGAGAAGAACTGGAGGGTAGGAATGAGGCAGAAGCCACTTTTTTTGCACCTCATTGATTATGCTGATATGCAATGTTATTAGCTATGTGCTGTTTCTCTTCAGGAACATTATTCTATTTCCCATTTTACCAGACTTACATGCCTCAGTAGCAGCAGCAGCTCTGGTGGAGCCTTTTTAACCCCATCTGCCTTATTCAGCTATATAGGAGTGTGTTTTTTAATTCCTGGCACCAGCAAAAAAAATCAAGTCAAATCAAGATCAGTAGCTCCCAGAGGCCTTGCCTTGACCATGCACTTGAAGTTTTCCAAAGTATTTCTGAGTACCTATTTCCTTCTGTTAAAACTCTTCCAGTTCAGAATTCCTACAGTGATTTCTTTGTTCAGCATTGAGTCCTAATTGATATAGTGGTCAGATATTATGTTTCCTCATTATCTCTGATAGGTCTTTACACAAAGTAGGAGATCTACTGAGATATTAATAAACACTTGGATGATTGTATTAATTATTTGTTGCTATATAATAAACTACACCCAAAACTTGGCAGCTTAATCCAAAACAAAAACAAAAACAAAAACAAAAAAACAAAAACGCACAAAAAACATTTATTTTATCACATAATTTCTGAGGGTCAGGAAGAAAGAAATACTTCAACTGGATGATTCTGACTCAGGGTCTCTCAGGAGGCTGTAGTCAATCTTTAGGCTGACATGGGAAGTAAACTTGACTGAGGTTGGAGGACACATTTGGAAGCACATCTATATGGGTGTTGACAGCAGCCCTCAGTTTGTCACTGGGGGTTGATCAAGAGTCCCAGTCCCCTCAACACATGGTCCTCTCTGTTAATGCTGCTCATGACATGACAGCTTACTTTCCCAGAGCAAGTGATCTGAGGGAACGAAGGGAAAGAGAAAGAGAGAGAGGAGCCTAGCAAAATGAAAGGCACAGAATCTAATGTAATCTATGTTAGAAGTTAAGTACCATTAGTTCTAAAAATTTGTCACATGGCCTAACCTTGTTACAAGGTGGGACAGGACTATAATACAGTCTGGATTCCAGGCTATGAGGGCTATCTTGGAGGCAGTCTGCCCTTTCCACTAATAATTCCTGTGTGTTCTACATGCAAAATAGTCTCACTTTTCTCCAAGGGCCTGAAGTCTCATTCCATTACAGCCTCAGTGTGATATCCAGAATCTCATCATTTAATCAGGCCCAGGTTCAGGGAGTTCTGCTTGTGTGTAATTCCTTAAGGAAAGCTTCATGAGTCCAGGTCCTTTCATTTTGGGGTCCTGTGATCTAAAGGGACATAGGATCCTGCCCCCCATCCACACACACGCCCAACAGACAATGGTGGAGCAGACGCCAGAGAACTTCTATAAGAACTCCTATCCAAAAATTGGGAAAACAGGAGGCACACTTACTGATCCACAGCTGTTCTAAAATCCATCCAGGCAAAATGAAAATTACTTGATTAAGACTCAGTTCAACTCCTCTTTATAAATGACTTACTGTGGTTCTGGGGTCCACCCTCTGGGATCTTCATTCTGTGCTGAGTTATCCTTTATGTTATGTTTTCCTTAACACAAAAAGAAATGTGTGTTTGCAGCTGCATCCTGCTTGTAGAAGTCTGAAAATCCAAAGGTTTTCATTTTCTACTCCCTTTCAGTCAAGCTTTCCATGATTCTCCAAATACAATTTTCTTTAAAAAAAAAATTTTTTTTTAGTCTTCTTGAATCTTTTTAAGGTTCATTCCATTAAACAAAAACTCCCGTCACAAATAACTCTGAAGTAAGTCCTTCTCTAGCTGAGCTTCTGCTAA
The DNA here is from genome assembly GCF_022079265.1 of Lynx rufus. Classification (NCBI taxonomy): domain Eukaryota; kingdom Metazoa; phylum Chordata; class Mammalia; order Carnivora; family Felidae; genus Lynx; species Lynx rufus. The sequence goes on from NW_025814867.1 coordinate 127,937,265, forward strand.
CATAGTGGAGGGAAACTCCCTAAAACTTAATGGGGCCTATTGTTTAAAGGGATTTGTGAGTCATAGCCTTAAAACATCTTTAGAAAACCCTTGGGGCGCCTGGGTGGCGCAGTCGGTTAAGCATCCGACTTCAGCCAGGTCACGATCTCGCGGTCCGTGAGTTCGAGCCCCGCATCAGGCTCTGGGCTGATGGCTCGGAGCCTGAAGCCTGTTTCTGATTCTGTGTCTCCCTCTCTCTCTGCCCCTCCCCCGTTCATGCTCTGTCTCTCTCTGTCCCAAAAATAAATAAACGTTGAAAAAAAAAAATTAAAAAAAAAAAAAAACATCTTTAGAAAACCCTATCTGACTCAATAGTACTCTGAAATTCCAACTTAGGTTTTTCTAAGGTTTTAACAATGCATTTGACAGGCACACCCTCCACTTGAAGACTGCCCCCCACCCCCAACCGTGACTGAATTTGCTCTTTGTAGGAAGACATTTCTTAGTTTTAGCATTGTTTGTTAGCCTGGAAAGCCTGTGAGTATTCCAGGCCATCAAGTTCCAGTTTCCTCATGTTCAGCACTTCTTCCGTAGCTTTTTTTCTTCTAGCATTTTATGATAAGCTCAAGAACAAACCAGGCAACATCTTCAACCCTCTGGCTGGAGTTCTCCTGATCTAAATGAAGCTGTTCCTTAGGTCTATTTGCTACTTTCCACTTTACCGAAAGCAACGGTGTCGCTAAACTTTCTGCCAGTACATACTAAAAATTCCCCATCTACTAGTTTCCAGTAAGACGGTCATCCCTCCTTCGGGCCTTTACTGTTAGTTAGCCTCTTCAAAGGCCACGACACACATTAAGCTTTCAGTAATGTTCTCTTCCAAGTCTTTCCAGCTTCTGCTCACTTCCCAGTTTCCAAGCCACCCCTGCGTTTTTAGGTATTTGTTATATAACACCACATACTTAGGTAGCAAGGTCTGTTGTAGTTATCTATTGTCATGTAACAATTTACCCCAAAAGTCAGCAGCTTAAAACCCACCTATGTATCATAGCACGCATTTTCAGAGGCTCAGGAATTCAGGAGCAGCTTAACTGGATGATTCTGGCACAGAACTTCTTATAATGTTGCACTCAAGAAGTTCACCTGGGATGAAGTCATCTGAAGCCTTAAGTGGGGCTAGAGAATATGCTCCAAGCTTTCTATCATGGCTATGGGCAGGAACTCAAAGTTCCTCACTGGCTATTGGACAGAGACCTCAGTTCCTCCCCACATGTGTATCCCCATAGGTCTGCTTACAACTCTCAGACAAAATGATCTGAGGTAGAGACAGGAAGCAGTCAAAATGTGAGATACAGTGACTTTTATAGCTTAATCTCAGAAGTTAATATACTATTGCTTTTCCATATTCTTTTGGTTATACAGACTAATCCTGATATAATGTGGGAAGAGACTACACAGAGATACCAATATCATTCAGAAGCTGGGATCATTGGGATACATCTAAAGAGTCTCCTACCATAATTGTTGAAAGATTCCCAGATAATGTGTCATGTCTTTCTTGTTAAATGTTTATTGAGTACCTATATCTGCCACAAATTTTAAATATAAATATATTTAATTAATAACATATTTTATGAATCATATGAATTAAGGTTCTCCAGAGAAACAGAACTGATAGGATATGTGGTGCATATGAGCATGGGTGTGTGTGTGTGTGTGTAGGTAGAAAGAGACAGAGAAAGAGAAAGAAAGAAAGAAAGAAAGAAAGAAAGAAAGAAAGAAGAAAGAGAAAGAGAGAAAGAAAGAAAGAAAGAAAGGAAGAAAGAAAGAAAAAGAGAGAGAAGTTTATTTTAAGGAATTAACTCACATGATTATGGAAGCTGGCAAGTCAAACATGCAAGATGGGCCAGCTTGCTGGAGACCCAGACAAGAGCCAATATTATACATCAAGTGCAAAGACTGTCAGGCTAGAGACCTAGGAAAGAGAAGAGATCCAATGTTTCAGTTCAAGTCTTAAGGCGGTATGCCGGAGAATCCCCCTTGCACCTGGAAAATCAGTCTTTTGTCCTCTTTAGGCTTTCAACTGATTGAATGAGGCCCACCTACATTAAAACTGGCAATCTGCTTTACTGGAAGCACACCAATTTAAATCTAAATATTATCCAAAAACGCTCTCATAGAAGCATCCAGAATAGTGTTTGACTATCTGGGCGTTGTGGCCCAGCTAAAATTTGACACAGAAAAATGAACCATCCAGAATTTAAGCACTATACTCGTATTTAAATAAGGTGCTAAGGTATGGTATTTTGGCATAATGAGTTAGAATATTTCTCCCACAACAATATCTATCTGTATTCACTGATTTGCCATTCAAATGAGGCTCACTCTCAGTTCAGAGGTGGTGGGAAGGTAATTTTTAGTCAGCTCTTACCAATGGGTAGAAAGGTAGTTTTATTCATGTCTACTCTTAGTGTTCACAGATTTAAGACTATCAGATTGGGGTGAGGTAACAGAAATAATATTTCAAGGAGGGCCATAATTGATCCCAGGAGAAAATTATCCAAAGAGAAATAAGAACCTAAATATCAGCTATCTTACCTATATGACCTGGGCATCTACACGAGAATGGTGAATTCATGTACAATGAGTGGCAGAAACAGTAATCTATTGCAATTTGACCATCTGATGGCATTACAACCCCTGAGGAGAAAAAAGAACTAAGGGAGTGAGTACAAACAGCTTTTATTTTGGCGCTCTAGACACCCTTCTGCAAGAACACCAAAAGAGAGTGAGATATTTTATTTCTCTTCTTCAAGAGACTGCCATGCTATATCGGACTTGGAAGGGAAAATTGGAAGCTGACATTATTGGCTGGGCTCTAAAGAAAGGAGGATGATACAGCAATTAAAGCATATATTGGCGCCTAAAGGGCCGGGGATAGATTGTGTCTCTGGAACACCATGGTGAGTAGAAGCTTAGACTGGTTTATGATCAACATGGAGAATATCAGCAATAGTAGTGTGAGATTAGACTAGAGATTAACAGTTCTGTGTGAGCAACTAGAAGCTTGAAGCTCATAAGACTGCAGTAATAACCCAAAGATTACCTAAACCGCACCTATTGGTTAGGGAGGGCTGGGAACATTTGGTTTACAAAAAGTATGTACATGATTTCCAAGTTTTCTATTTTCTAGAAGAAAGCTGTATCTTATATAATGTTCCTTGCCTTTTAAAAAAGCAGCAGTCTATACCAATCAAATATTTATTTTCCTGTGTCCTCATTCAAGAGAGAAGAAAGCATTAAATAGAAAAAAAATGCATACTGGGTAACAAGTAATGAGGTCTCTGGTCTTCATGCCATTTACTAAGCAAACATTTTAACCTAATTTCTCAAAATCTCAGTTTCTTCTGTAAAATGAGAATATTAGTCCTATCATTTGGATATAGGCCAAAAAAATTAAATGAGATACTATTTATGAAATAATTGGGTATGCTTCACATGGTGAAGCACAATTATTTTATTTTATTATGATTATTTACTGAAGAGCTATTCCCAGTCAGGAACCGCACAAAATTCTATCTTTCAGTACACACCTTTAAGTAGAGCAATCTGTGGCTGAGTACAAGATGTGATTTATTCATTTAACAATTTCATTGGAACTTATTCGTAACCAAACATCGTGATCATCTTTGCTTTTAATTTGTGACTTGATTTTCTTGATGCTAAATAATTCTACAATACAATTACCCATATTGAGGCAATGGGCTCTAGACTTATACAATCCCTAGCCAGCTCTAATAAGGAATCCTTTCTAAGCAAAAAGGGTAAAAAGGGCCAGATAATATATATTTTAGGCCTTATGGGCAATATGGTCTCTGTTGCAATGACCCAACTCTGCCATTATATCGGGAAAGCAGCCATAGACAATATGTTAACAATGGCTGTTTTCCAATGTACATTATTTTTGAAAGCAAGCATCAAGATTTGAGCCCAAAAGTTCAACTTTGATGACCCCTACTTTAAATAATTATTAGAATATATTTTGGTGAGTATATTTGTATAGTCTAAAGAGATCTATTCCTTGTCTTAAGATATACTTATTTTACAAGTTTAAAAAAATCCAAATGCATAGATGATAGATAGATAGATGATAGATAGAGATAATAGATAATAGTAAAAACTAACCCTGTATCCCACAGTAAAGACCTTTTATTATTTATGTATTTTGCATGTTGTACTTCTAGAATTTTTTGAAAATATATTTTTATTATAGATAATGTAAATCTTATTTTGATTACTACCCAAAGTCATATTACCTTTACATTTTCTCTTCTTGAGGAAATCATTGTGATGATCTTGATGGATTTTTGGACTAAAAAAATATTTATGTGAATATAAACATATATAGAATGTATCCATAAACAAAAATATAGATTTTACTTATATATGTGAGTATGACCATCTACCATTTATTACCTATACCAATGTATATCAGTGGTATATAAATATATCTTCTTCCCACATCCTACTGAATGAACACTTGATATTGTCATGTTTTCAATTTTTGCCGGTTCAAATAATTAAGAAAATAAATTTTTAATCTTTGCCATTTCAATGGGTTCAATTCAATCACTTCTCATTGTTTTAATCTCTGTTTCCTGATTACAAATGAATTTAAACTAATACCCTATGTTTATTAGCTGTGGTAGGCTAAATAACATCCCCCTAATAACTAGACACTAATCTCTAAAACCTATGAACATGATACCTTATATGAAAGAAGAAACTGAATATTAAAATTAAAGATTTTGATATGGGGAGATCATTCTGGATTATCTGGATTCTTCCAATCCAATCCTATGAGGTCCTACAGCATAAAAGATGGAAGAAGAGTCAAAGGAAATTAATGTAAGGACTCCACCTCTATTGCTGGCTTTAAAAATGTAGGAAGGGGGAAAATTTTCAAGGAATGTGGTATCCTCTAGAAACTAAGAATGACTCAGTTTACAGATTGCAAGAAAATGAAGATCTTGATGCCATGATCTCAAGAAACAGAATTCTTCCAACAACCCAAAGGTATGGGAAACAGATTCTCCCAAAGAGCTTCCAGAAAGAAATACAGCCTGCTGATAACTTGATTTTAATGCTTTGAGAACTGTCAGACTACTGACCCTGAGAACTACAAAATAATAAATTTATGTTGTTTCAGCCACTAAGTTTATTGTAATTTATTATGGCAACTATAGAATTGACATTAGTATTTATTCTTTTGTGGTTACCTGTTCTTATCCTTTGCCCATTTTTCTATCAGTTTGCTTGGCTTGCTTATTAATTTGTAGTTCTTTGTACATTTTGTTTACCAATCCCTGATTATAGTCTCTATTATATGAGTTACAAAAATCCTCTTTAGGTCTATCACATGCCTCTTAACTTTTTTTATGAGTATCTTGATATACAGATGACTTTAATTTAATATAGTAAAATGTATGAAAATATGTCCATTAAGGTTATGCTTTTGTTGTCTTAAGAAAACAGTCTTGGGGCACCTGGCTGGTTCAGTCAGTGGATCATGCAACTCTTGATCTCGAGGTTGTGCGTTCAAGATCATGTTGGGTGCAGAGATTACTTAAAATTAAATCTTAAAAAAAAAAAGGAAAAAAAAGGAAAGAAAAAGCAGTATTTCTTTTTCAACATGAAGAAACAACTAGACTATATGCCAGTTTCATCAGTAAGCTAATTCCTAGGTTGAGTGCTGATAATGTCAATTGGCTTCTTTTAGTTTCATGTAATAAGACACAGAATAGAAAAGTGGAAAAAAAAGAGATAAAAAGAAAATATGAAATTTCACTTTGTAGTTGTTATCCACTATAACATTTAGTTTCCATTTTAATATTTTAAGCAGTATAAAACTGACAGTTTTGAGTTTAAACAGTACAATATTGGCCATTTCACATGATTTGATGTATATATTCTTACACAATTTGGCAAAGTTTATAGTTTTTACATAGGTCATGATAAAAGTTAATTTTATCCAGATAATTTGAATTCCCACACTAGATTTTAACTGCTTTATAGGTCATTAAAAAATTTAAAGGAAGCGATATTAAAGTTATCACTAAAGGATACACAAGAAATACTCAGCATTATGGGGTGCCTGGGTGGCGCAGTCGGGTTAAGCGTCCGACTTCAGCCAGGTCACGATCTCACGGTCCGTGAGTTCGAGCCCCGCGTCAGGCTCTGGGCTGATGGCTCCGAGCCTGGAGCCTGTTTCCGATGCTGTGTCTCCCTCTCTCTCTGCCCCTCCCCCGTTCATGCTCTGTCTCTCTCTGTCCCAAAAATAAATAAACGTTGAAAAAAAAAAATTTAAAAAAAAAAAAAAAAAAAAGAAATACTCAGCATTGTTAGGCAAGATGTTTCTACAGGCATCTCGCTACATCTTTCCTTGGCCTTAACTCCCAGAACCTTGAAACTGAAGATTAGACTTGCAGACCATCAGAATAGCATTTTGCGTGGCCTGACGTTCCCATTTAAATCCTATTTATGTATTATGACTGTTACGCAATCCAACAATTTTCCCTAGTGGATCTACCCAGGTTTCTAGTTCATTTTTCAGCTTATACCCTTTCAGATAGGTGTTTTTGTGTGCCTTGCATGGATTTGAAAGATCGCCAGAGCAGATGTTAGCATAGTTTTCAGTTGGAACGTCTTTGCTGTCTTGCAGAAATGCAAGCTATCATTACTTGAAAACTGGATTTTAAATGTTTTGTGTCATTGTTATTGTTGCTGTTGTTTCTTTTTAATTGAAATCAGGCAAAGAAGGAAGTCAAATGCAAATATTAGCTATTGTTGGCTGATGGATACAGTGACCTCAAGTCTCTCACACAAAATGCTCTACAACTTCATGGGTTGGATATGGAAATATAATTTCTGTATCTAGTGCAGGCTTTTATATATTAAACCTTTGGGACGCAGAGGGTATAGAGAGCTATCTATATTTAATGAAGCTCTTCATTATCTGGGGATATAATTTAGGAAATATGTCATGCACTTGTTTCAAAGTCCAAATTTTGTGGTGGCAGATGGAATTAGTCTAAGAATACCCGAAAGTTGATTCTCTTTCTGAAGAAATGATAATCATTATAAATATTGTTATTACAATGATTTATTTCATCAGGGATCTAAGTATTTTATTAACCAGAGGTACAGCCTGGTATAATTTCAGGCTCTTTTTCTTTTTTTTTTTTCTCCTTCTGACAGACAGTTTTTTAGGTTAAAATTAAAGCACATTTTAATGATGACCTTCTTCTACAGGTTAGACAAAAGGGAAAGGTTAACCAGAATTTAGATAAAAACCAGTACATGATTCAGTTAACTGCGATTATTTAGCATTTTCTGACCAGTACACTACCATTTAGTCTATTTATTAGTGAATACCAGTACAGCAACAACAATCTCAAAGACTTAGTGGGTGGATTGAAGAACATTTATTTCAGTTTTTTTAAGGAGGGTCTACAGAACCCTACTCCATGAAATGCTCTGAAAAGTGTATATATATATATATATATATATATATAATACATTTGAAAACTGGTCTCTTTCTATAATATACATATATGATAGAAATAATATAATATATACATGTGTGTATATGTGTATATATATGTATATGTATATGTATATATGTGTATATATATGTATATGTATATATATATGTATATGTATATATAATTTATATACAACAGTCCAAGTTAACATTTTAAATATTCTTAGAATTACAGCAATAAAGAAATTTGTTTGACTCTTTTAAACCGGTTTTTCCCAAATATATTTGCCAATAGAGCTTTTGTCTTAAATCATAACTGTTGATACCTTTGAAAGCATTTCTGGAAAACAGATATTGTGAAACTTTGATTACTGATGAGGTCAGAATCTTAAATATTAAAATTCTTGTTTTGAAATATACAGTTGATCCTTGAACAACATGGGGGTTTGTAAGGCTGATCCCCTGTGTAGTCAGAAACCCACATATAACTTTTGACTTCACCAAGACTTAACTACTAATAGTGATTGGCTGGAAGACTTAATGATAACATAAACAGCCGATTAACAGATATCATCTACGTATATTCTTACAATGAAGTAAGCTAGAGGAAAGAAAATGTTATTAATAAATCATAAGGGAGAGAAAATACATTTATAGTATTGTATTATATAGAAAAAGAAGCTGTATAGGCAGAACTGCACAATTCAAGCCCATGTTGTTCAAGGATTAACTGTACTTCACCTTAAATTCTGGCCATGATCTACACAGAATGAGGATAATATACATCCAAATATTTTGCTTCATCCCTTTCCACTCCAAAAAATTAAATTGGTCACATCTGTTACACTGATCTCACTGCTCTCAACCACCTCAAATGACCTTTTTTTTCTTTAAAAAGAAAACAAAAGAAGTGCAAAATATTCCTCTTCATCTGTTTACCAATTAAGCATAGTGGTGAGTCATCATTTTTTTCCCTGTGAGTTGCAGAATTACTAATGTATAAACACAAAGTATGTCTGTTTTTAATAAAAAATCTGAACTCTTAGAATATTTTCAGGTATCTTTTTTATTAATGCTATGGCCAGGCTAAGGAGGTTAGATTATATATGTAGCTATATAGCTGTCCATTTTTTTTTTAAATATTAGATTTGAAATTCCACTTGGGAAAATGCCAAACACTAAAAGAGATTTATTATATGCATGACTATCCTAATCCATATACAGAAACTTACCTATCCGCACAGTACAGAGAGGATGAGCTCAATTAGGGAGGAAATTATTATTTCACTTTTTCAGTGAACTGTCATTTTTAAAACATTTTTAAAAATGTTTTAATGTTCAAAAACATTATACATAAGAAGGCAGTATGTTAAGTATTGGTTGAATGTCTGAGAAAGACAAAGATGGTTAAATCTCAGATTCTTAAAATCATCACGCAACTGTAAAAATGCAGGTATTTTCCCATGAGTATCATTATGTAAAAGGACACTTTAGAGGAAACTGGATTATTGACTAGGCTTTGGCCTGAAATTTCTTGGTGCTCTCCTACTCTAACACTATTTGTGAGCTTAATTTGGAGCCCAGAAAGAGACCATCATCCCCAGTCCCGCAAAGTATTTTGATCCTCATAATTTTACCATTTTAATGAGTAGTAAAGCCAACCACAAATTTAAAAAAAGAAAGAAAGAGAAAGAAAGAAAGAAAGAAAGAGAAAAAGAAAAAGAAAAGAAAAAAAAAGAAAGAAAATAGCATTTACCCCAAAATGCAAAGAATATCTAACCTAACCAATCTGCTTCCTGCCTTCTTCCATCTGGATCTATGAGAATGTTGCTGGGTCTTTCTTCCAAACATCTGAATTCATTGTGGTTTGAAGATTGCCTCCCAATGGGAGATGATCCATCTATATTTCCAAGAGTTCCCAGAGAAAAGAGTAACCAAAGATGTGTTCGAAACAGAAAAATGACAACTTGATGTGGAAGGCCTCTTAATTTCTTAGTCTGAAAACTCTGTAACATATCACTATAACCCATTTATGTCCTTGAGTCTAGAGTTATAAATGGGGAAGTAGAGAGTTATTGAATTCCACCAAGAGGTTATATGTACGTGTGTACTTTTAGGGAGCTTATATTATAGGGGTAGTTAGTGGCTGTCAAATAAGGCTACACTTCAGATTACATAAATAAAAATGTACCTGAGGCCCCACTCTAGACATCCATATGTTTTTTTTTTTAATTTTTTTTTTTAACGTTTATTTATTTTTGAGACAGAGAGAGACAGAGCATGAACGGGGGAGGGTCAGAGAGAGGGAGACACAGAATCAGAAACAGGCTCCGGGCTCTAAGCTGTTAGCACAGGGGCCCGATGCGGGGCTCGAACTCACGGACAGCGAGATCGTGACCTGAGCCGAAGTCGGCGCTCAACCGACTGAGCCACCCAGGCGCCCCTAGACATCCATATGTTTCTACAACACATCAAGATGATTTTTAAAGCTGCATTCTTTGCTTTAAATAGTCCTAGGATTGCCTTTAGTAAACAAATTGCAATGACAGTCATTAAAAAAGTATAGGGAATTATCTTCACTACATGAGTTATACTCAAAAGTCAAGTGGTAGAGTTGTCTATAGCGAGGAATATGTTTACAAGGCTAGTGCCTATAGTCACAACATCTCTTTGTAAGTGGAGAGTTTATTAACACAAACCAAGCAAAGAAGCCAGACTTTAAGTATAGGGTTAGGGATCAGAACAAGAGCTTAATACTGAGCAGAATTGTTTTGTTTTGTTTTTTTTTAATATTATTCAAATAGGTGTGTGGAAGGAGGCAAAAAAAAATAAGAATACAATTCACTAAATTCAAAAACTGAACTGACCATAATTGAAGCTTTCATTCATAATTAATGGCCTCTGAATCTTTTGTATGAGCATTAATTCTTACAGGTGTAGCAAAGCAGTAGTAAAATGTTTCAGGGTGGTGAAATAAAAGATACATTTCCATTCCCCCACTTACCTCTTCCCATAACATACACACATAATACATGTCTGTAAATAACAGAAAACCTAAGGATCTGCATATCTGTGGATGAGAGTACATGGGGATAATATGAGAGAATGTACAGCTGTCTCATAATTTTATACATTTTTACTCTCTAATATTAAAAGGAGATATGAACTTTTGAAATGTAATTGAAATATTACATATATAATATATAGCATATATGCACACACTGTTTATTTGTATAATACTTTTGGGGCACCAGAGTAAATGATGTAAGATTGCTGGATGTAGTGACACTTCAGGAAGGAAATACATCTTACATGAGGGACATTTCTTAAACATTTGATGTTACTGTCAATGAATCTATGGCTTGCTTCTAAATGAAAAACCTATTACCTTTTGATTCAAATTTAAGTGACAAAATTTTAGGGACATTATGGGCCTGTGTATATAATACATGGGACGATTTTTAATAGGAAAAATATTAGTTCACATAGGTCACTCAGAAAGAAAGTCAGCAAGGAGCTACCATGGGAAAATACTCTAGCAATGATGAAAATTGGAGCAAGTTCACAGATGTTTGGTCTCTGAAAAGAATGAGGTGCCAGTTATAATTTGCCTGTGGTGACCTTTTAAAATAATGTCAAGTCCCAAAGAACTACCACCATCTGGATGGCTGCTGGCTCTAAGACATGGATCTAAATTAGGCATAGAAAGTAAACCAAGGATTATCTTAAACAATGACAAACTGAACTTAATTTGTAATAGGTCTTTATTGGCTTCCTGATTTAGCCCATTACTCTCTCTATGTGGTTTCTGATTTCCTGGGTATTAATAAGCTCAGCCTTTCTAGCTACTCTCATGACAAGACTATTACACAATACACAAGAATGAGCCACTGCCCCTCTTCTGCTTGCTTCTAGATAGAGGTGCCCACCAGTTGAATAGAACATAGGACGTGTGTGATAGGTAACCACATAATTGTCTATACCTAATTCTAGCAAAACTTTTAGGAAAAACAATGGGTCTGTACTGTATCTGGGAACTCTTTCAAGCATATAGGATCAAAATAACCCTTTAACATATAATTAGTTCTAACGCACAGTACAAAGGTCTTCCCAAACTTTCTCCAGACATTCAACAAAGGTAGAACTACCTAGACAATATATGGCTCAACTATTAATTAGTATTTACTTGATTTCTTTTTTTAATTATAATTCTTTCATAAAGCACTAATCCTTTATTTAAAAATATGAGAAATTTTGTGTCTTGTAACCCCTACTAAAATCTTAACCCCCCCATTGTAAAAACTCTCATCGCGTTCTTAAATGACTTCACAGCTTCAGGTAAAAAAAAAAAAAAAAAAAAAAATTCAGAACGTCCTATAGTTTTTCCTGCTTTGTCTCCTATTATGTCTGTGTCTCCACAAATTCTTAGGTACCTATACCTTTTTTTTCCAGCTGCATTGAAAATCCATTTTATCCCTACTATCTATTCAAAATATCTTTTCCTCCTCCTATATCCAGTGAATAAAGCCCAATCAACATCATTTGTATTTTATATTGTTTCATTTTGTATTTCAAATCAAATCTGCTACACAAACCCTAGTAATTACTAAGGCTACATCTTTATGTTATTAAACATCACTGCCCCCCTCTCCAGACACACACAATTGGCTAGAAAAATGTGTTAATGGAAGCTTCATCAGTTATCCATTCCAAAAGTAAATAAATCTACCACCTCCTGCAGGCACAGCTCCTTACCTGGTTTCGCATATACACAATTTGAAAATATGGAATCTGGGAAGAAATAGTTGGGGTCTATAGGACTTGCCTACTATCCTTAAACTTTGTAAGTAATGGACTTAGCATTGAGGTTTTCCCTGTTGGTTTTGATCCTTTTATTCAAATGCCTTTCCCTCCCTCATATGCAAATCACTTCTCTTTGGCCACATTGCCATGCAGGGAAAAAAAAAAAAATCTTAAAATGTCTCTTCATTCAACAAACATTGAATGAAGACCTAACTTTGCACCAGATACAATATTATATTCTTGGGATATGAACATGATTCCTTCTGTAAGGAGCCACTGTCTAGTGGGGAGAATACTAAGCTAAGAACTATGCTAAGTACTACAAGAGACATAAGCGCCATGTTCGGGTGATACCTGAATTCTAGCACAGTAGGAGAAGAAGCATAGTGAAGAGTTAAATATGTTCCTATACACATCCCAGTTCTGCTGCCTAAAACTTATACAACATCCGTGGATAATTTTAGCCTGTTTCTGTTTTAAGTGTGCCATTAAGGGTAATGACATTTTTTGAAAATTACATGCAACATAGTAGGTGAGAAAAACAGGCCAGTTGTGATTATCAAGAAGCCCAGGGAAGAGCTTAATTCTCTCTGAGGAGGATCCAAGGGTATGTGACTCAAAAATTGACATGAGCCAGATCCTGAATTCCCCACAAGCTGAATTAAGAAGTTTGGGCTTAAACCTGAAATTACTTTGCATAATTTTGAGGAGGGAAATGGCACGACTGAAGTAACATTTTAGGAAAAAAACGTTCGGGTCACGTGTGTAGAACATGAATTGGAGACCTCACATGATGACTGTGAGGAGGAAGGAGAATTGCAGTGCTCTTGAATAGCCAGTGGAACAGTTCCATAGAGCTGAATTAGCTCAGTGGCCCTGAATTTGGATGGAACAGATACTGACAGTCAATTGGATGTGACAGAAAGGGATCAGAGTTTAACTCCAAGCATGCTGGCTTAAAAACTGGACATATGGCGTTACTGTTCAGTTGCTGACATTATTAAGGCATAAGCTTTCCCTAGCTCTAGTAGTGCCAAATGTTTGTGAAGAAATGTAACTAATGTCCCTTTGTAGTTTGTGGAACCAGATTCATAACATGTGGTTGTACTGCCTAGAGGAGAAAGGTAATTTGCTTTTAGGATAGTGCCAACTGTACATTTCATCTACTTGTTGAAACTTACTTTAGGTTTCCTGTAATCTGAAAAAAAAAATAAAACATCCTAAACCGCTCAAACTTCTCCTTTATAGATATATACTATTTCTTTTAAAAAAGGTTTTTAATGTTTATTTATTTTTGAGACAGAGAGAGAGCACGAGCAGGGAAGGGGCAGAGAGAGAGGGAGACAAGGAATTGGAAGCAGGCTCCAGGCTCTAAGCTATCAGCACAGAGCCTGACGTGTGGCTCGAACTCATGAATTATGAGATCATGACCTGAGCCGAGGTTGCATGCTTAACCAACTGAGCCACCCAGGCGCCCCTAGATATATACTATTTCTTTTTCTCTCAATATAGGCATATACACAGAATGAGAGCTCCAAATTTATAAAAGTGAAGCTTGCATATCCAGTGATCTTATCTTAGTTAAGTTCAAAGCAAGTACCTAACTCATTTTTGACAAAAGCTTTTTGGCCATATCTTCTTTCTTCTCTCTTATCTAACAAAAGGTGGTGTATTCTGACAGGAAAAGCAACATGATCAATTATCTTTAATATGATTATTTCATACCTTGACTTTCACAGAAATTTTTTTTTTTGCATAATCTTAATATCGTAACTTCTTTTAAACCCTAAATCATCTACATTACATAAAATCACATACATCATTATATGTATTATATATATTATTGTTAAAAAATAACAACACTTGGATAAATGGCCAGTAACAAATTTATAATACTACCTTTCCAGGCCACTAAAACATAATTGCCTTTCAGAGTCAACTAAAACTAGAAGATAACAACAACAACAAAAAAAACAATTAGGGATAATATCAAGCCATGGCAGGCTTAATAATGGCCCCCAAAGTTGTTGACATTTGAATACCTGGAGCCTATCCATGTTACCTTATACAGTAAAAGAGATTTTGTAGATGTGATTAAGTAAGTGATCTTGAGATGAGGAGATTATCCTGGATTATGGGAGTGGGCCCAATGTCACCACAAGTGTCTATAAGTGGGAAGCAGAGATACATTTTACGAAGTAGGTGATGTGACAATAGAAGCAGAGATGGGGGTGAGGTTGCTTCAGCAGCCTCTAGAAGTTGGAAGATTCACCGAACAGATTTTTTCCTCTACCTTCTAGAAGGAACCATTCCTGCTGAGTCTGATTTTAGCCAAGAAAGACTAACTTCTGATCCTCAAAATTGTAATAATATAAATGTGTGTTTTAAGCTACTAATGTAGTGGTAATTTATTTAAAAAAAAATTTTTTTTAAGATAGAGACAGAGCATGATCAGGGGAGGGGCAGAGAAAGAGGAAGACACAGAATCTGAAGCAAGATCCAGCTGTCAGCACAGAGCCCCATGAGAGGCTCGAACTCAGGAACCATGAGATCAAGAGCTGTGCCAAAGTCAGATGCTTAACTGACTGAGCCAGCCACCCAGGTGCCCCAGTGGTAATTAGAATAGCAATAAGCATCGAATATATATTTGATAGCAGAGAGGAGCGTACTGCTGAAAAAATACTTCCAGAAGTATGGAAGTAGCTTTATAATTGGGTAATGGGGAAAGGCTGGAAAAATTATAGAAGCATGATAGAAAAAACTATAAATTCAATAGAAAAATGTTCAAATCAAGCTTGCATTATAATTGCTTGATATTTTCTTGTAAATTATATATTGTTTATCTCCTCTAAATATAATGCAAGCTCCTTAAGAACAAAATTCCTGTGTTAATGATTATTATGTCCCCTATTTCTTGAGCAGTCCCTTACACTTACTAGGCTGTCAAGATATATGGTGTAGATTGAGTAAATAGTTTTTTAAAAGTGTTTGAAAATGAAATTTCAAAAAATGTAAATTGCCTTAAAGAGACTGTTATAGAAATATAGATGTTAATGACTCTGCTAGAGAGAACTCCGAAGACGTGAGGGACATGATAAGCCTATCTTCAAGAATACCCAAAGTGTCATAAAACAGACTAGATAGAAATATGGAGGGTAAAGGTGCTGCTTGTGAGATTTTGTAAGGAATAGAGGAATATGTTATCAGAACTGTAGGGAAAAGTATCTTCATTATACGGTGGCAGGAAACTTTGCAGAACTGTATTCTATAGTCATATAGAAAACAGAACTTGTAAGTGATGAAGTGGAAAATTAGCTGAAGAAATTTCCAAGGAATGTGTTGGGGTGCAGCCTCATTTATTCTTGCTATTTATAGTGGAATGCAAGTGGCTAGAGATAGATTGAGGTAGTAACTGTTAAGCAAAAAAGACAGCATTAATGACTGGGAGAATTCTTAGACTATCCTGATTCCTCAAAGAATGCTACATTGGAGAGTCATTGTCGGGAAGCATGCTCTGGAGAGAGAGCCAATTTTGTGGTTGAAAACCTTTTGCTAGTGCCTCTGAAGGATCAAAAAGTAAATTGTTCAGTCACATAGAAGTCCTTTGAAGAGGGTATGTATGTGACTCGGTGATCCCTTCAGCCATCTCAGCAGTAGCTACCCTCTGACTTCCAAAGATTCACGTTCATCTCACATGCAGAATACATTCACCTCATCCAAAGTCTTCAAATTTCTCAACCCATTATAACATCAAGTACAGATTTTCATATAAGTCTTATCAGCTGAAAATTCCCAAACCTCATCATCTAAATTAAGGATGAGTGAGGTTTTATAAATAATCCACCCTGGGGCAAAAATCCTCTCCATCTGTGGACCTATGGGGACCATTGTGGATTTATGACCTTCAGAACTGTAAGAGAATAAATGTCTTGTTTTAAGCCACTACCTTTGTGTTACAAAAGTTAATATTTGTTACAGCAAGAATAAAAAACTAATAACCTGGCTTTAAAACTTTAAAAACTTTGGTGTTTGTGGTTGGTAACCTCTCTAAATAATAAATAAAATTTCAATGAAAATTTGTCAAAAAAGTTATCAAGATTGTCTAGCAGATTTTTTTTTCTGACAACAAAGTAGAAAAATTTATAGGTTCATAGGAAGTCAGTAAAGACATTCTGTCTAACATGATATATTTTCATCCTTGTTTGAATGAGAATTGAGATATTCTTTTAACTCTAACCTTACTAAATTCCCTTAGGTCAGCAGCCTTTGGCAAGTTAACTTCTCTGAGGCTCAGATTGCTAATGTATAAAGGATGAAAAATAATACCTAATTTATGGGCTAACTAGCGGTGTTAATAACAGCCTTTGTAAATTCTAAAATAATAGCAATGTTAACCTTTATTATTTTCACCTTACTTGAGTATTTTATTATTATTTTAATATCTGTTTAAATAAATCCCTGTTGACCAAGGAAGGAAAAAAAATATTTGATTTTACTTAGGGATTTATTTTTTAAATGTCTAGAATTACAAATTACAAAGTTAAAAAAGATTTTTTGCAGTGTTCAAAATTGCTTCAAACTTTAATAAATGAAATACTTTTAAAATGAATTTCATTTTGTGTATGAACTGAGAACAATTAAGGATAAACTATCAGGTATTCCTTATTTTTAGGAAAACCTAGTTTATAATTTAAACTTACAGAGCAGATTAGGGAATTGCTATTTATTTGAAATATATCACCTAATGGCTTCTTTGAATAACTACCAACGGGAAAGAATTATACACATACATATAAAGTGTCTACAATATATATATTTTTAATATGCTGAGACTACAGGACATTCTCCAGAAAAAATAAAATAAAATAAACATAAAACCAAAAAAAACAGATTTTCTTTCCATTGGAGAAATGTCCATGTGGACATTCTCCAGAAGAAAAAAACAGATTTTCTTTCCACGTGTATACATTTTTTTTTTTTTTAACTTTGAACAAAGTCCCTCCATGCACACAAGGGCTATTTTTAGTTCATCATGAATATTCACAACAATGCATGTTATTAATAGTTTTGGAATCGTTTGCTTTTATACTTATGAATTTTCTTTACAGATACATTTCAAAATTCAAGAACTCTTTTTATGTATTTCCTGTCTTGAATTAAGAAAAATGTGTTTTAAGATAAAATGCTTTATCAATTTAGTTTCAATTAAAAAAAAATATTAAATAGGACAACACATATAAGGTACCTACCCAAATCCTTAATACACAATAGGCGTTTAAAAAATAGAAACAACTGTAGAAAAATAAAAAAAAATAGAATTATATGACATTATTATATTATTACTATTGTAATCAATTTAGAAGAGCCCAAAATGTTCTATGTACATAGATTTATACAGAGTAAGACTCATATTTATGCAAACACATTCTGTACATTTTTAATACAGCAAGAGAAAGAAGTAAAGTTTTAAAGGAACAAATTAATTGTTTTATGTCATATTTTAATTTAACAACATGTTTGGCTTACTTTTTAAGCTCGTTACACATTTTTAAAAAATTCAAATTATTTAGGTTCTATGATACATATAGGTGCTATGATACATACAAAACTGAAAAAAAAAAACCCTCACAGTTATGTTTTCTTTTCTCTCATAGCATGGATTTTTCTCCTTTCCACCTTTTTTATGTGCTAAGTAATATGCACATATTATCAGTATATAATGTCCACTTATATTGAACTTGAGATGGCATTGAGATTTAGCACTATTAGAATCAGAATCAGAAAAAAATGAGAACAGAAATCAGATCATAAAATCAGAATAAAAAAATAAAATCAGCATCAGATTCAGACATAAGAAATAATCAGAATAACATATTAACACTAGAAATCGCATCTGTCTAACTTTACTCCATAATCTTGCTATTTAAAACTATTAAATAACTCTTAACCTTGAAATATAACTTAAAGTACAAATATTGTTTAAAGAATTATAACTTGGGTGTTTTTCTTGTCATTTTCATTAATTATATATAATTTCATCACTACTGAATCTTAAGTAATATTAATATTAACATAGTAAAATATACTATATTTAGTCTCACTGTGCCCTCATTTTTATTCATGTTTATAGTAGAACATCTGTTTGGTTGACATTTTAAAAGTGCCTGTACTGAAATAAGGCTAGCAAATGTTATTTGACACCTCATATAACTAAAATTAATAAATCTAAAAACGCACAACAATAAGACAAGGTGATATTTACATCATTAAAAAACTACATAAGTGCTATAAACATAATTCACTTTTAAACATCTTTATGTGACATGGAAATACATTCAGCCAATCATAGTGCTTAGATATAAAAATGATCCATTTTTAATGTATATAGCAAAAAGTAGCTCTGGAAGAAAGCATATCTTATGGTATGAAATAAGAATATAACCCAATAAATAAGAGTTAATAGTATACATAGAAAAAAAAAAACAGCTTAAATTCAAGCTTTCTATAAAGAGAAGCAATGTGAATACTCTCAAAAGCAATGTCCTATATATTTTCAATGTGTGTTTGCCTATTTACACATATAAAGAACTCTTACAATAATGACACATCTTTGCTGTGCTCTATGCTTGTCAGGGCATTTTCATATGCGTTTAATTTTAACCTTATAGTCACTCTTTAAGGTAGACAGCAGACATTTGATCCCCATTTCACAGACAAGATAACTAAGACTTAGAGAGAGTGAATGGCCAACTAATGAATTATAGTAACATGGAAGCTATAGCTCTAATTCAACTTTTTCAATCCAAATTCCCCAAATCTTGACTTTGGGATGGTTTTTAATAAATATGAGAATCCGTATACATTAATCATGAGAAGGAAACAACATATTTCCCATTAGAACTAGCCTCCTAGGGTTCTCTGAAGGAATGAAGATGATGAACAAGGTTTGAGTTCAAAGGTCAGTCACACAAATATTACCTCTTCTCTGCCAAAGTATGAAAGCAACTGGAAAGACAAAAAGATTATAAAAATGGGAACCAAATACTACCTTTATTGGTACTAAAGTTGGAATTGTAGAATGTGGCTTGGACAACTGACAATGATACACTTCCTACTATTGATCCCAAAAAATCAGAAAGACATAACCCCTCTCCCCCACCCCCCAGTCCCTCACAGCCCTGGACCACCATGAACCTTTCTGTGGGGCAGAGCCTTAGCTTTTAGGGTGATCCTATAACCAAGAGCATCAGACTTCTGTAGGCAAGCAGACCTCACAAAAGAGAGAGGAAGAGGCCAAGGTTCTCATGCCCAGTTTATTCCAATACTTAACAAATAGATGAATGAGGAGGGGGAGAGGGGCAGGAGTGTTAAATGGGAGAGCCCACCCTACATGGAAGAAACTATCAGAAATGGGGAAGAAATGTGTCTTCTCCCTAAAAGCAGGTGTTAAATAATCACACAGACGAGAAATAGAAGTGAAAACTATTTAGATTTTCTAAAAGCCTTTTTAAAAGTCACAATGTGTAAGTATTTGCCATGGAAGGATATATTATTCAGATTAATGATTTTATTAAAATGAGACATTATGGTAACCCCATATTTATATTGGACCTGCAGTCTCCATTGAGCTATTTTAAAAATAATCTATACAAGCATGGCATACTTGACTTTTTCTGCCATCTCTTAAATTGATATAAGGAAAGAAGGATGCAGCTTATTAAAACAACTTTGATGACGGGCGCCTGGGTGGCTCAGACAGTCAGTTGAGTATCTGACTCTCGGTTTCAGCTCAGGTCATGATCCCACGGTCATGGGATGGAGTCCTGCATTGGGCTCCACGCTGAGCATGGAGACTGCTTGATATTCTCTCTCTCCCTCTGCCCCTCTCCCCCATTCATGTTCTCTCTCTCTCTCTAAAAAAATAAAAATTAAAAAAAAAAAAACAACTTTGATGAGACAGCATTATCTCCCAATTAGAGCTAGATTTAAGTGGGTTCCTCCCTTCTCCTCCTGGCAAAGGGAGACTTGTACTGAGTTTATTTACCTTAACCCATAGTTTTGAATTTCTAATATGGTAATAAATCTTATACTTTAGTCACCCCACCTCAAACCCCAGCTGAATTTTTAACTGTAAACCAAATTCTACATCTCTTTATCCATATGATGGGGTAGCAAAGATATTTGGCCCCTGATACCAACTTTTGCTGGAGTTATGACTAGAGAGAGTCAAATTGCTTGGTTACCATCTGTGTCATTTTGGATTACCTTGTAGTGTTGGTAGCCTCGTTTTTAGCTTCTGTCACTTCCCATCGAGCGTCATCGCAGTTCTTTGCTAACCCGTTCCATTCTATGTATGTATGTGCCTTGATGACAGGCTTCATGATGTCACGAGAAGCATATAACTAAATTGAAATGTATTTGGCAAACGTCAAACACTTCCAAATTTTACACAGTTAAATTCACATAAATAAAATGCAGTGAGAGGCTATGTATTTGTTTTCTTAAGGAAATCAATAAGCACATGCAAATTTAGAAAATTCGAAAGTCATGATTGGGGGTTGGGGGATAGAAGGTAGAGAATAATGCATATTCGACTCAATTTGTTTTTCTTCTGCCACAAAGAAACACTCTGATAGCTATTGCACTAACCCACCACGACTCAGAGTGTGGTCGACACACCAGCAATATCCCGGAGGCACTTGCTAGAAATGTAGACTATCATACCTCAACTCAGATCTACTGAATTCACATAAGACCTGATATTGAGAAAGCGCTGTATGATTGCATGAAAACAACTGTTCAAAGAGCATTCGGAGCCCAAAGCACATTGGGATTTTTTTTTTTTTAAAGAAGCATTTAGGAATAAAATAGAAATTATTGCCCTGTCCTTATTCAAAACAACAAAGAATCCACACCTGGAAAGTCTCCTTGATCCACCTCAGGAAATAATGGAGTTGAAGAACGTCTGGAGAACTATAAACTTAAATTACTGAGCGGAAAGAGGGCCTGCCACATGTGGAAGGGCTAAAGACTCATTCAGCCTGCAAACATGAAAGATGAAGCAACAGTGATCAAAGTTTACAAAATCATGAAAGGCATGGAGAGCATGTTCACTGATATTAGTGTCAAGGAGCTGCCTATGCTGGAGAAATATGTCTGTCCTCCACCCCGGCAAATGTAGATTAAGTGTCTGCTACTCAGGCAGCCAAGCAGCTGTTTGTAGTTACCAGGTTTACTTCCAAGGCAGGTTCAGTCAGGACCGAATCTCAACCGAGTGAGAGGAATATAAAGACAGGGGAGGCCAAGACAGTGCACTGGCTGTGTGTCAAAATTCTTCTTTGCTTCATTTCCATCCCCAATTACCTTTCCTCTTCACCCTTCCAAAGATGCTCTCTTCACTTATTTTTGCTGCCTGCCAGTATTCTCATATTATTTAACTGGACTTCACACAGTCTTTACTCCTTTGCTCAAGGGTGTGAAATGCTCTCTTGATCTGATCTCTGACCACTGCTCGGACACGCCAGTTTATCAGCTTTTGATATTCCTTCAGGCCACCTCAGCTCTTTTCGGTGGTTGATTTAGGATTTTTAGATGTCACTCCTTGGACCTTGCAGTGACTTCACTCAAAAAATGGAAAGTATTTCTCTATATAATAGTAAAACTATCCTGTAAATGGTAGGCTACAGAACTACAAATAAATTTAAGAAGGTTTGATATTGAAATCATTAAATCCATAGATTTTTTTATTAAAATCTATGAGACTATTTAAAGGAAGAAACAAGACTTAAATATTCCTGGTTAATATGATGGAGGATCTTTCATAAAACACCCCTAAGTAGACAGAGGCACAGCACTGAGGAAGTGAAATATACTTCTACTCACTGTGACATCTTTTTATCCTCAGTTGTAAATTAATAACATCATTTAGTTCTAAAGTCTCATTATGGTTGAGAAAAGACAAATAGAAATGTCTGGTAATATTTCGCGTATTTTTGTGTGGTTCTCAATTATTTCCAAACACATAGGATATAATTTTTAATTTTCCATATACTCCATATTTATACTTAATATTCCTTAATGATGATTACTTATAAACCCAATCTCCTTTCTTTTCCATGTTATGGGAAATGAATTGATAAAAGTGTACAGAAATGTGCATATGATGTATTTATAAAAGAGGACATTTGTAGATTTGAAGTTGTGGACTGGAAAGAAATTTAGTTCAGAGAAGGGTTTTTTAAGAAAAAAGAGAGAGTAATGGGAAATAAAAAGGACTAATCGATATCTCCTGAGTACCACCATGTGCCAGATACAGTACTTGTCCTTTAAAACACAACCAGGTATATTTCCTATAACCTCAGAGTTTCTATCCAATACCTCTGAGGCCAGAAAAAATATACTAGATGTCACTATACTTCCAGTTTTAAGTTGATTCTTATGTTTTCTGTACAATACTTATATAATGCTTGTTTCTGGCAACATTACCCCATCACCCAACTCCAGCTTGTATGTGGGAGGCAAGAGTGACAGAGAATTAAAGACAGTGGTGGTGAGGATTTATCTGGAGAGACTGGTCAGTGTGCTCTCCCCACCTCCTGTGCAGTAGGGTCAGGAAGGGCTTCCTCTCCTCCCAAGCTAAATAAGGATGGCGTCCTGAGGATCACTGGAGAGCATGGTATATATTGCCTGGACTGACAGATAAAGAGTCTGTTTTCTGTCACTCGTGAAAATCTGAAGAAGGAGAATGTATAACTTTTATCCCACAGAAAGTTTCCTTGCCTGAGGTAGGGCCAGCTGGTTGTGAAAAGAATTAATTGGTGATGTTTGGAGTTTTAATATGATATTGGGCTAGATTTTGAATATTAGGAAATAGAGACAATCCATTATCACCTAAAATTATCTGGAAAAGCTTTGGGCCATGAATGACTTTCACACAGAAGAAAACAATGTATGTAATATATGTTCTAGTCAGAACATCTCTCAGTGTACTTCAAAATATTCATAATATATAACATAATTAGGGGCGCCTGGGTGGCTCAGTCGGTTAAGTGGCCGACCTCGGCTCAGGTCATGATCTCACGGTCCGTGAGTTCGAGCCCCGCGTCAGGCTCTGTGCTGACAGCTCAGAGCCTGGAGCCTGTTTCAGATTCTGTGTCTCCCTCTCTCTGACCCTCCCCCGTTCATGCTCTGTCTCTCTCTGTCTCAAAAATAAATAAACGTTAAAAAATTTTAGAAAAAAAATATATAACATAATTATTAAGAGAAAGCATATCCATTTTTTTAAAAAAATATACACTTATGCTTGCTCATAATTAGATGCAAACTTGATTCATTCAAGCTAAGTCTCTTCCTTTTAGTATACTTCCCTCTCATCCCCACACTTACCTACCCAATGGTGAGGACATTAATGAACAGCAAAACAACTGGGAAATCAGTCAACTAAAATGAAATATTTGCCAATACAAATGAAAAACACATATTAGTAATGCCACTACCCCAAAAGAAATCAAAACAGAACATATGATTCAGGTAAGATCACCGTTAAAAAAAAATACACACACACACATATATACATATGTATATGTATATGTATATGCTTATGTATATACATATATATGTATATACATAAGCATATACATACACACATATATATGTACATATATGTATATACATATAGGTACATATATATGAAATTGTTCTTTTTTTCATTTTTCTATTGCTTCAGCCATAATTATCAAGGTATCAGTAGCTCCAAAATTTGTATCAGGAAAATTCATTATTTCTGATTACACAAAATATTAAATAATGGATCAAAATGCTTAGCTTGTCTCTGCCTCATTTACTGAAATGAATAGATAGCTGATAGATAGATAGATAGATAGATGATATAGATAGATAGGTTTATTTATTTTTACTGTCTCCTGGAACTTTAGAATTTAGTTTCAGTAGTACAGTTGTGCGATCAAGGACTCTATTTTCTAAGATATCTCAACCTTATCTTTTCTATAAATTTACACACTCTCATCCCATTGATAAGATTTATCAACATATGGAGCCCATCACTTCAAATTAACCACAAATTAATTAAAATAGATGTGGATAACAGAGTCATAAAAGATTTACCTTCTTCATAACCTGCTTTCCTCTTTTCTGGCTTCTGAGTCTAAAGTAATAGAAGAGAATTTCTGTAATGTATCTCAAAGTTGAAAAAGATATAGACAGTCTTGTTTTAATGAAATATTTACTATATGCCTGAGGAGCTTAATCTTTGAAACACAAATTTACTGATTTTCTATTAGATTCTCCCAACATCCATAAGCATTCCTTCCGTATTTCTCTTTACCTCTGCTTCCACAGAGACGAAAACAGAAAATGCCAAATACAAGCCAGAGGCCAGCTACCAGGAGAGGTAGAAACTTGGTGGGGAGTTTGAATAAAAGGCACAAAAGTTCTAGAAATTATGTTGGGAGTGAACAGGAGTAAGAACCAAAAGGAAAGTTCTCTACCTTAAGCATGAAGGTATCCCCACAATCTGTTCTGAAAATTTAGAAGTGAAGTCTCCATATCAATGGACTGAGCCTAAGGACAAATACAATGGGCTATATCTCCATCATGTTGTGAAACTTGCTGTTTGAGTTGAAATATTTAGTGTTCATGATTAAAGAAAAGTGATAATTATTTTCTACAATTCCTTGATTCTAATGAACTGTTTGTTGTAGTCTGCATTACCTAGAAGTGTAGGATTTGGGGATGGTACTGTCTAATATTATTACACTGTGACACAATATTTGGCTATGCCTTAACCAAACTATGCCACAGAACTAACCCTGGCAAGACACCGACATGACAATTAGTGTCAATATAAGGTACAAATAAGTGTACATACTATTTGCCATGCATTTATCTAACAAATGTTTATAGAGCATGATTCTTTGTCACAATACCCTCTCAGAGTGAAAAAGACAGAGAGAAAATGGAACATGGCCCCCAAAACACAGAATGAGACACAACTACAAAGACAAAACTACATCTTAATCTGAATTTACCAAGGATCGTTCCTAAGAGAGGTAATTTAAGAAAATACCAAAAGGTAGGTTTTGTAAAGAAACATGGAAGACTACATCTTTAAAAGAGTTTGTAAGGGAGTCGCATCACTTTTAGAGCAAGAAAGCTGATCCACAGAGAGAACTCAAGGAGACATCAATTCACTGATGGATACTTAGAGGTTCTAGACCAATGGTTTGGGGATTAGAATTAGACCAGGCATGGTGGCCTATTTTGGATATCATCATAGGTTAAAAGGTAAGGCGTTTTGCATTTGACCTGTATCAGAAATTCAGGAAACAAGGGATATGTAGAACATGAAAGTCTCTGCCGGTGAGGTTCTGCAATGCTTGAAATACTTGAATACATCATCCTCAGTGTACTAGATATCATCGACTTTATTTTATTTTTTTAAGTTTTTATTTTAATTCCAGTTAGTTAACATTACATTAGTTTCACTACATAGTATCACATTAGTTTCTAGTGTCCATTATAGTGATTCAACACTTACACACATCACCCAGTGCTCATCACAAGTGCACTCCTTAATCCCCATCACCTATTTCACCCAAACCCTCAGCCCCCCTCCCCTCTGGTAACCATCAGTTTGTTCTCTATAATTAAGAGTTTGTTTCTTGGTTTCTCTCTATTTTTTTTTCTCCTGTGCTCATTTGTTTTGTTTCTTAAACTCCACATCTGAATGAAATCATGTGGTATCTGTCTTTCTCTCACTGACTTATGTCACTTAGAATTATACTCTGGCTCCATCCATGTCATTGTGAATGGCAAGATTTCATTCTTTTTTATGGCTGAATCATATTCCATTGTGTATATACACTACATCTTAATCTATTCACCAATTGACAGCACCTGGGCTGCTTATATATCTTGGCTATTGTAAATAATGCCTCTAGAAACATAAGGGTGCATGTATCCCTTTTAATTTGTATTTTTGTATTCTTTGGGTAAATACCTAGCAGTGCAATTGCTGAATTGTAGGGTAGTTCTATTTTTCAACTTTCTGAGGAACCTCCTCCATACTGATTTCCAGAGTGGCTGCACCAGTTTGCTTTCCCACCAACAGTTCATGAGTATTCCTTTTTCTCCACATCCTCACCAGCACCTGTTGCTTCCTGTAGTGTTGATTTTAGCCATTCTGACAGGTATGAGGTGATCTCTCACTGAAGTTTTGATTTGTATTTCTTTTAAAGTTAGTATTTCTGGAGAGGAGCAGGAATAAAGGAAGGGAACCCCATTCTCTTAACCATCTAGGAAGTAATGGTTAACATGCTTCTTATATATTTTATATGAGTGATTGGAGACAAGAGAAGCATGGGATTAGGCATTGCTTAGGCAGTTGTGGAAAGGAGGTTATTACACTGAGGAACTAATAGTCTACCTCAGGCATTTAATTTGTCCAAAATTCCCCTGTAATTCTCACTAACAGTAGTTAATTTAGGTAACAGGGATAAAAAACAGAGATCCAGAGTAACAAAAAACTAAGTATAGCAGCCTTCCTGAAGTGAGTTGGGCAAACACGGCATAGAAACCATATCCTCTCATGGAATTTCTTTTGGGGTAGGGGGTGGGGGAGAGGGCATTATTCCAGGACAATGGAAACCAGGTGTCCCCAGGTATATCCCATTTGGACGTAAAACTTCAGGCCCAGCAATAGCCACAAAATTGGTACAGTTCTGGACCTTTCCCTATAGCTCTGTAGGAAAAGCGCAGACCCCAGCCTATACCGTCCTGTCAAATTTCTTCTCAGTTTGTACTGGAGGTCACCCCTTCCATCACACATATGCTCAGAAAATAGTCCTGACAGTGAGTCTGATTTTCTGCAGTGCTAATCCTTTCCTACTGAACTGCAGCCTCAGAGCGGGGCTGCCGGGCCTTCCTAGACATCTTACCTTGGGTTCATGAAACCCTCCTTCTGGTTTTCCTCTGTCCCTGCTTCAAACCTTGTGGCTAGGCTGAGACACTCATCTTCAAGGGTTGCAGTTAGAGCACAATCTGAGTGACCAACACTAGCCCACTCAGAATAACTGCTCCAAAACTACCTGACACCCACCCACATACTCACAGTGACCCCATGCCCTGAAACGAACTCAAAATGGTTTATATTCCCAGGGTGCCTGGATGGCTCAGTCAGCTAAGCAGCAGACTTCGGCTCAGGTCATGTGATCCGTGAGTTCGAGCCCCGCGTCGGGCTCTGGGTTGACATATCAGAGCCTGGAGCCTGCTTCAGATCCTGTATCTCCCTCTCTCTCTGCCCCTCCCCCACTCATACTCTGTCCTCTCTCTCTCTCTCTCTCAAAATAAATAAACATTAAGAAAAAAATTTTAAAAATGGTTCATTTTCTCTAACTCTTTAGGATTTATTCTTTTCCAAAGAGCTTCAAGGAATTACTTCTTATTGCTAGAGGATATTTACAAGTTCTGTTCACGAAAAGAGGCCAGGGCCAACCAATTACCCTCCCACAAAATTTTACCACTTCATGCTGTATCTCTCTGAATAGTTGCCCAACATCTCCCATCCTAGGCCAAAGCAATGAGAAGTTTGATGGTCCAGGTGTAGTTTC
Organism: Lynx rufus; assembly: GCF_022079265.1. Lineage (NCBI taxonomy): Eukaryota > Metazoa > Chordata > Mammalia > Carnivora > Felidae > Lynx > Lynx rufus. The sequence goes on from NW_025814867.1 coordinate 127,965,216, forward strand.
AATAAATGGCCTATCATCCTTGCTAAAATACTGTAATGTGTTTAGTTAGGTTTCTGAAATGAGTTGCACAGGATTTGTGATGAGATCAGCATTTACATTAGGCTTTCCGATCACACCTAGTTGGTTATAAAGAGCTTCACAACTTCACAATAATGCAGCAGAAACTTCCTGTTGTCAAGAGCATTGCAGCAGACCCTGGTTAGATACTCACCCATTCCATTTTCTCTTGCTGAGTATGCGGGAAGGAAATTTCAAAGATTCTTTTGAGGTTAGCTTAGAGATCCATCTGATTAGTTTTATCTAATGAAATGTGAGTGGAAGCGATATTTGCTACTTCCTGTCCTATATACTAAAATCTCCCAGAGGGGTGCCTGGGTGGTTCAGTCAGTTAAGTGCCCAGACTCTTGATTTCAGCTCAGGTCATGATCTCATGGTTCTTGAGATGGAGCCCTGCATGCATCTTGGGATGCTTTCTCTCTCCCTCTCTCTCTGCTCCTCCCCCATTCGTTCGTGTGCACATGTGCACACTCGTTCTCTCTTTCTCAAAATAAACATTAAAAAATTAATTAGAAAAATAAAATAGGGGTGCCTGGGTGGCTCAGTCGGTTAAGCTTCCAACTTTGGCTCAGGTCATGATCGGGTGTTTCATCAGTTCGAGCCCTGCGTCAGGCTCTGTGCTGACAGCTCAGAGCTTGGAGCCTGCTTCTGATTCTGTGTCTCCCTCTCTCTGTCCCTCCCCTGCTCATGCTCTCTCTCTTTCTCAAAGAATAAACATTAGAAAATTAAAAAAAAATAAAGTAAAATAAAATAAAATCTCCCAGAGATACTCAGCTAGAATGTCCTCTCCCATTTGCCCTGAGGACAAATGCAAAAAACTTAGACATGACTGAGTCACATGGTGAAAAGAGCCAGAATCTTCAAATCACAAAGTTGGAGAAGAATCTTGCCCAGGAGACACATCCAGTCTACATCAGACTTGAGATTGTGATGTATATGTGCATGTGTGTGTATGTGTGTGTTTGCATGCTTGAGTGTGAGTGTGTGTGTGTGTTAGTGTGGTGTGTGTGTGTGGTGTGTGTTAAACCATTGAGGTTTGTGGGTTATTTGCTACAGCAACTAGTGTTGAGCACCCTGTCTTGTATGGTGTCAGGTGATATCTCCTGGTTTTTATTTGCATTTCACTGATAATTACTGATACTGAGCATCTTCTCATGTGTCTGTTGGCCATATATATGTCTTCTTTGGAAAAATGCCTATTCAGGTTCCCTGTCTTTTTTTCAATTGGATTATTTATTTTTTGGTATCGGATTGTGTAAGTTCTTTATATATTTTGGATGTTGACCCTTTAGCAGATATATTATTTGCAAATACTTCCCCCGTTCAGTAGGTTGCCTTTTCGTTTTGTTGTTAGTTTCCTTCATTGTGCTAAAACTTTTTGTTTTGATGTACTCCCAAGAGTTTATTTTTGTTTTTCTGTTCCCTTGCCTAAAGAAACATATCTAGAAATATGTTGTCAAGGCAAACAAATGATAATTAAAAAAAAGTAATCAAAAAGATTACTAAGGCTTCCTTCTAGGACTTACTGTTTCAGGTCTCACATTTAGGTCTTTAATCAATTTTGAGTTTATCTTTGTGTATGGGGTAATAAAAATATTTCTTTAAAAAATATCAGATCCATTTTATTTTAGGCAAGGATGACAGACTTCTGTAGTGTTCCTGAGATGACATCAGCAATGCCATGTATCAAGCACTAAGGTAAATAACACATATTGCATAAGTTGATACCCAGTAAAAATGATTTAGGAATATGGTTTGTTTGAATGTATGTTGTTATTTCATTTTGACTTTAATAAAGGACTGCCTCTTTGGCTTGCCTGACAGCATGGATTTTTAGAATGTATAGTTTACCTTTGAAGCTAAGTTTTCTCTACTTTGGGAGAAGCACCAGGAAGAGTCCTTCAGTTGCATACATATAGGACAAATACCCACCTATCATTCAGGGATAAAACTTGAAGTCTTATAAATTGGAACAGAAATATTGATGGATTGTGTAGAGTTATATAAGTTGAGTTTATCAAGAGCCACACAATAATCTTATAAGTGATATTTTTTCTTGAAATAAGTAAATAAATACATTGGAATATTAGTAGCTTCTACAATAGGTCACTTGGGAGAAATAGTAGAGGTTTTTGGGAAATTCCTTGTGCACTATTGGCTTATCTTGTTCATTATATGTATTTCTTTGTTTAAAAAAAAAAGGAACACATACTACACATTTAAAAAGCAGTAAAGGACTGGCAGAGTACGTAGCTGATTATAAGTTTCTTAACCTTACATCCTGAGGAACTATGAGGGGGGGTATAGAGACATGGTCAGTTAATATTGATCCAAACAATTTAGTCTGCCCAGGTCTTGATGATAAACTAATGTTGGTAATGGACACTACCTTAGATCAGTAAGACTTTCCAATGACAGTAACCAGGATTGGTTTACACTTGGTCAGAACTAACTCTAGTGGGCTTTGGAGAGTATCTGAAGAAGAGAAGCCAAGAAATAGAATGAGAGCTCCTCAATTCAAGGAGTCTGTGTCAAAGCCATATTGATTTGACTACTAAAAGGTCACAACCTTATATTTAACATGAAGTTGGTGAAGCCAGACAGATAAGTTATTAGGCTCCTTTCCCCAAATTCTTTCTTATATTGCAAAAGTGTATAGTTATGAGCCCTTTCTCTGATGCTGATTATAGGTTTTCTTTATCCTTAACTTCATTCTGCCTTGCCTGCAGGAGGGAAAAGAAAGTAAAGCTTGAATGTTATTTTTAAGGCTTACTTGAACAAACATGGCATTTTCTTCCTTCAAAATGGCATCCTAAGTACATTCTAAACGGGGTTTTGACACTTGGGTAATCTCTTAGAAGTTCACCAGGCCTATTATAAAGGAATTCTGCTTCATCATAAGGAGACATTTTTGCCAGAGGGAGGCAGTCTGGCCACTTAGCTTCAAAGCCAACTTACTTCTACCCTACTAGCTCTAATTCTTCAGTATATTGTAGCCTTTAGCAAAATAGCTTTAGCAAGAAATAAGGAAATGCAATGAATGAAAAAAATCATCAAGGGCAATGAAAATAGCCTTTTGAGCCATCATCTCAGACTAAAAATATAAACTTTATCAGGTCATTCTCAAGTCAGTTTGCACTTGGCTAGTTAATGGCATGAAAGAGATGTGATGAAGTTCATCTCTACAAAACACTGTGATTTCTTGTTTCCTGGGTAGTAAGTATTTTTCAGCTTCATAGCTCAATATATAAAATGAACAAGTTGACAACCCAAGCCTCATTTGTTGTCATAAACAAAACAGGATGTATTTTCTCTAGGATCTTGTCACATCATTAACTTAGAGTACAATACGGGAGAGATGCCTTACTGCTCAAAATAATGTCATTGCTGTATTGATTCTTAGACCAACCATGATAAAAAGAATTAGCGCTGTTTTCCACCTCTCATTAAACAGAAGGGATGGAAGGCTTGAGAGAGAGGTTGATCAACTGGAAGATGTGAGGCAGTGGACACACATCTATCTTTCTCCTCAGAGCAAAACTGAACACTGTCCCTGGTTTGTATGTGTTAGTTTTTCCACATTTTCAAAAATTGCTTCATGTAAACATCCTATAAATTCAGACAGAAGAGATCACTAGTAGGCTCAACCAAAGTAAGAAACAGCTCTCTGATACCACAGGTCACATGACACCAGTACCTTCTGTTTAAATAGGTTCACATTGTCTGTCAAGTCTGACTAAACTGTCAGACAGAATTTTTTTTTTTTTTGAAAAGGCAACATGGTTATTCAGTGCACTTTTAAGAGAAAAAAAAATGTACTGGGAAGAAGAATTACCAGGAATAGCGTAGAAATAAAATTTCCTATTTTAGGCAGTTAGATAATAAATTGCTCAAGCATGGAAATGTGGAATACTTTACATCAACTGGAGAATTGTGGTTATTAAAACGATCTGTCAATAGAAACAAAGCCAAGTTTAGGTGATGAATAGCTAGCAGCTGCACCTTCGCTGCTCAGTCAGGAATTTATAATGAGGTGTAGGTGCTGCGTTTCTTTTCATTTCACTTTTTTTGGTAAATAAACAGAGAGGCCTAGAAACAGCCTCAGGATTATACTTACAGTGGATTGCATCCCGTGTTTTAAATGTTGTAGAATATTTATGTGTTATGAAGAAATTTGGGGGGATGAAGCAATGCATTTCTTCTGCTCATACTGTCTTCGTAACAAACCTAGCAGTCCATGAGAGCTTAGCTAAGAAAATTTATATCAAACATAAATGCCTATGGGTTGAGGATAGAATCTTTCAGATAATGATTACAAGCTCTGGACTTTCTTTTATACAAGAAAACAGAAACACATTAAAAAAACCATTAAAATCATCTTAAATCTTTTGAAACATATTTACAACAAAATTGACATTAAGATGAAACATTCAAACTAACATAGTGCCTGACTCCCATACTGTATTACCTAAAAGACCACTGCAATTTCAAGTCTCTATAATCCTAATATAAAATATAAATGAAATTGGAAAACTATGGTATAATTGATCTTGGGCTATAGTTACCTTTCTTGACTTCCTAGCCCTCAGTCTTTCTGAACTTTGTATCTAGGGCCACTTAGCTTCATCAATTAGCTCCTATCAATGTTCTGGACCAAAGTCTAACTCTGGTCAGGTATACTGTATGCCAGCTTCATGGAAAAAGGAAATCTTATTTATTTGACCAAGCCTATTGATTCTAAGAACTGATCTCTTTTATTTGTGGAAGCCCATTGACCAAAGACACCCAAAAACACAAATGCAATGTAAGAAAGTGAAGCATGATAAAATGATTTATAATAAATGTATATTTGTTCATTCAGTGACCAGAATATATATTTCAGGTGTGTTTGGTTTTATCCACAGTTTCTGAAAATTCTTCACAGCCATAAATGTGAATGAGTGTCTTATTAATGGAGGTGACTTTTGGACCACGTGCAAAAGGAGCAGGGGAATTGTAGCCAGGAGGATCAACCATGTGATTAAAGGGTTGGAACATTCAGTCCCAACCTCCTGACCTCCAGGGAGGGAAGAGGGGATGAAGGTTGAATCGGTGAATGGCCAATGACTTAGTCAATCATGACTATGTGATGAAGTCTCCATAAAAACCCAAGACAAGAGCTTTTTGGACTGATATTTTGAGAACTTTCATGCCTGGGGAACCAGAACACTTCCATGTGCCATCAAGACAGACCCCAAGCTCTATGTGGACAGAAACTTGTTAGGGACCTCACCCTATGTATGTTTTCATCTGACTGTTGATTCGTATCCTTTAATAAACTTGACAACATAAAGTGTTTCCATGGGTTCTGTTAACTGTTCTAGTAAATTAATTGAACCCAAGGAAGAGGTTATTGGAACCTCCAATCTGTAGCTGGTCATCAGAAGTATAACAGCCTAGGACTTGTGACTATTATTTAAGTGTGCTGTAGAGGGCCAGACTTATAGAATTGAACCTTTAACCTTTAACCTTTAATCTGATGTTACCTCCAGGTAGACAGTGTTAGAATTGATTGGGTATCTTAGATGCCCTGATGGTGTTATGTGTGGAAGAACCTCTCCCTGCCCCCAACATTGAAGTTGGGTCTGGGAATTGGATTAGGTTTATTAGTTTCCTGAAGCAAAAGAGAACACATACCAGAATTATTGTGGGGGCATTTGGAAAGACCATGGGAAAGAAGAGGATCTCTTATAGGGTTTTAACTTGGACTGGTTGACTCTAAGCAAGAACATAGAAGTGGGGGTCCCATTTTGAGATGGATGCATTCAAGAAGTTCTGCAGTTAACTATTTTAATAATCTTTATTCAAGAAATGGGAGAAATGAAACAGGGCTCTTGATGTCTTTGGTAATAAGGTAGCAATCACTCTGAACAACTGGTCATTGGTAATATTGTGGTTGTGGTGTGGCCTTGAGTATGACTCTGAGAAAAACATTTTTTTTTAATGTTTGTTTTTGAGCTGGGGGAGGGGCAGAGAGAGATGGGGGACAGAGAATCCGCAGTGGGCTCTGCCCTGACAGCAGCAAGCCCAATGTGGGGCTTAAACTCACAAACCATGAGATCATGACCTGAATGGAAGTCAGAAGCTCAACAGACCAAGCCACCCAATGTGCCTCAGAAACACTGTTTTTGTTAGCTTTGTTCCTGATCCATTGTGAAAACATTTGATTGTCCCTTATGAACATCACTGTCATAATTATCAGCAAGATTGATTTTTACTTTCATATTTTGTTCCTGATCCAAAGAAGTCTGTCCTACATATCTCAGCTTCTTATTTTATTCACTGGATCTCACTATCCTACTTGTTTCGGTTTTCTCTTCAATGGCACTATCCTTCTGTTTCATTACTAAAGACCCAGCACATGCCTCTGAATACCATTTGGCTGGAGTTGCAACAGTTTTGAACATATCTTCCTCATGCTAATGGCTTTATGGGACTCAGCTGCCAAACTGTGTCACCTGCCAGGACATCTGCCTGTTTTAACTGCAGAATATTTTAGTTGCTTAAACTTCCTCCATCGTCTGCTTCAGGAACTTTTCCTGATTTTCTGCCTTATCATTTTTGTTCTGTTCAGCCCCTCTTGCCCAACCACCAACTGGACTCCAACAGAAATGAAGAAACACAGAAACAGAAGTTGAAAATTTGGTCCAAAAAAGGAATGTTTCTGAATATATAGGTGTTTGGCAATTGACAATTCGTGCTACAGACCACACCAGTGAATATTTTGTTGTTATCGTTATTTGCCTTTAAATATGAGAACAAAACACATTAAATTAACCTAAAACAATTAGTGATGAAAGGGAAGTGTTTCTTCTTTGTTTCAAAACTGAGCCAAGATAGCTTGGGTTTAAGCCTGTCTATGCTTTTACTACCTAAGCAACGCGATTGTAGAAAACAATTATTTAACCTCTTTGTGCGTTGATTACCTTCCTCTGCAAAAACAGATACAATAGTCTCACCTCATAAGATTGTTGATATCTAAAATACATTGTGTGGCACGCAGTACCTTGCCATTATTATTTTTAATAAAGGTAATTACTAGAGATGGTGTCATTGGAGGGAACAACATTACTGAGACCAGCTATAAAATTAATATTAGGAATATTTCTGGAAAACATGACTTAAAAGGTTTATTCTTAACATTTAAATGATTCTTTTAGTTTAGTGCCATTGAACAGGAATATATATGATGACAAGAATGAGAATAATTCAATAACGTAATTTCTGAGATAATACACCTAAGGTCTGCCAATGTGAGTAACAGTGGTGTTGCAGGGCTAACACAATTCTTAAGTGCCACTGTTAGCTATGCTATTGTTTAAATCATGTAGCATTTTGTAATTTACATGTTCCTAGAGATTTTAAAAGTAAGTGCACGTTATAAATCAAAGGAATAATAACAATGACCATAGACATTATCTTTATCATCAAATAAAATATGACTACTGGATTATCTTAGGCACTTTCAAACTAATACTCATGTATAATGTGTTATTATTTTGCTTCCCTTAAATATTTGTTTTAACCCAATATTTCATATTCCATACTCATGCTTAATGTTTTGTGTAAAAATATCGGAATCTTTTGCCATCCAATGGAGGAATCATTTAAATTAGACTACTTCTATCAACCTTATATGTTTTTTTACTCCCAATATTGCACTGGACACAGACATGTAAAACATCACTTTGTCAGATGGAGATGGTGGCAGCTTTCTGAGCCCCGTTTAGCAAGCCCTCAGCACGACTGAACCCCTTCATCCTCGCCTTATATTTGCTTACACAATTTCATTTTCTTATCAGCCAATTCAACACAGTCCCTAAACCTCGGAACAGAAAGCTTCTATTGTACTTTTTACCTTTATCGAACTCCAGCAAGCATTCTCCACCTAAACATTCTTGAAAATTAACTTCAAATCTTTGCCTGAGGGGATTTCTTTTTCGCCTTCCAATTTTCCACTTCTGTGGTCCTCTCTTTGCTTCAGCATATTCTGAAATGTGTGCAGTTGATAGGAACACATTGGAAAGCCAGTGCCAAGGAGCACCCCACTCGTCGGCTTTTTCCAGGTGGCTGCTCTGGTTTCCTGTGCTGTGTGGTCTGTGGTGGTGGTATACGCCTAACGAGGCAATGGTAGTTGTCTATGTATTAGGTGTCTTGGTAGGTTTCAACATCTAGTCTCTCTCTCTCTCTCTCTCTCTCTCTCTCTCTTTTTTTTTTTTTAATTTTTTAACACTGAGACAAATTGTCAGGGAAATGAAATTTAAATAACAGTCACAAAAACTCTCCAATGTAGGTGACATAAAAGCCACTTACTAAAGTAAATCATATCTTGGCAACTTAATGTCTTGCAGTAATGAGAAAATTTGAAGTCATTCCTAGGAACGATAGATCATACAGCTCTGTCCTTAACAGGAGCTTAAGATAAAATGGCGGTGGGGGGGGGGCGGGGGGAGGCAATAGCCATTAATATAGGAAACAGCTATGAAAATAAAACTTACAAGAAGATATACTAAATCAAGATGTGAACATTTTAAAAATAGTGCTGCTAAAAATGGGAAGCAATTTTAGGCATAGTAAAAACCTTTTAAAAAAAATTGAAGTTCACAGTCTTCAAACCCAGCTTCATGTGAGGCAAAGCCCTAAAACACACAGAGAGCATAGTATGGTCACTAAGATATATGCAACCGAACCTTAAAAATAGAATGTGAAACTTGTTCCTTCTGATTGGTACTTACCTCTATGAAGTGTAGGTACATTATTTTATTCATCACAAGGAGATGCTTTAGAAAATAATTGATCACTTCTAGAGAACTGATTTTATCAAGCACAAGTAGCCATCAGATTCAAAGACGTTATCGATAGCTAACAAACTCAACAGGCACTGAATATTAAAGTTGATGTCAATGTGTCAATTGAATCCAGGCAAGCGGAGAGGGCAATAATGTTCCATGTATTTATTCTTCTCTTATTACCAATGTAGGAGTTGTTCATGTAGACACTCTAAAGAATATGGAGAAATTGAAAACAGAACATGAAAATCAACCACAGGTGTATCATCCAGAGAGAACCATCGCATGACTTTGTAGTGTCTTTTCAGCCTTTTTTGCATATTTTTATACATTACTTTGTGTACATGTGTGTGTTTTTATTAAGTTTTTAAAATTTTAATTCCAGTATTGTTAACATATAGTGTTTTATTATTTTTGTTAGGTTTTTATTTAACAATATAAAATAAATATTTTTGATGTAATAAAATATACTTCTAGAAAAATTGTAGACACCTATAATACTGCATTGTTTATGCAGTATTTGAAATCTAAGAAGGTAACGCATCTCAACAACTAACCTTAACTCAGGAACCTCAACTTTCAGTGATGGTACCAAATCTTAATCTTAGAATTAAAGAAAACTGAATCTCCTGTGGATGAGATTTACATCACATTCAAGATTCTTTTTTTTTCCTTTCTGAGATGTTGTTTGTATATTGGGAGAAAGTTATGCATGGTGGACATATATGCATGACTATTGGGTTAGAGGTAGTTTATAGCTGACTTCTTACATGCCTCTTCCCCCCAATCTGGTCCCTGGTTCTGGCAGAGTCCGCTGTTGCCTACAATTTCAACTTGGCACACATGAGTGGAAAAAAGGTACCTAGGTTCTAGATTTGATTTGATCTCATATCATTGATTCTTGCTGCTTTTGTGGTTTTGGCAAAGATAATGTCCATTTCCTCACTTTTTGGAGGATCCTTAGCCTTTCTCCTTTTGACTTCTGTCAGCATCAAAAGCTGAATCCTCAGAAGGTCTTATGCATCATCACTTGGCTGAGTGACTTCAGGCTTTGGTTCTTCTCTCTGATTCTAAAGAGCCTGGTAGGTTGTAATCTATACACATTGACACCCAAGGACAACTGGTAGGGGAAAGAGGAAGGAAGGAGTTTGCCTTCCTGGCTCTCCAACCTCAGCAGAACAAATATCCCCAAGCTGCCTTGGAGAGTATACTCAATGAACCCCTATCTTTAGAAATCTCTAGTCAAAGAAAGACACTTTATTTTGGAATCACTTCCTTATGTGTAACCATGGCTGGACCACAGTGCTCAGGTATCTGGCCAAACATTATTCTGGAGGACATTTCTGTGGAGTTATCTTTTGAATGAGATTTACATTTAAATCAGTGAACTTTGAGTAAAGAGGTTACCCTCCACAACACGGATGAGTCTGATCCAATCTGTTAAAAGTCTTAAAAGAACAGAGGACTGACTTCCCCCAAGCAAGAAGGAGTTCTTCTAGCAGACCGCCTTTGGATTCAGACTGGCATTCTTCCCTGGGTCTCCAGCCTATTGGCCTTCCCTGCAGATTTTGGAGTTGCAACTCCACAATCTCATGAGCTAATTCCTTAAAATAAATCTCCTGATGGTAGATGATAGATAGATAGATAGATAGATAGATAATATCTCTACACACACACACATATACACACACATCCTATTTGCTATTTCTCTGTAGAATCCTGACCAATATGCCATACCCCAGAAATCAGAGAGATTTTTTGCCTCTACTTCCACCCCATCTTACAGGATTGGGAACTTGGTTTTTACTTTCTCCTCCCCTTAAATTAAATGGTAATGTAATTTATCATTAAATTACCATTATATCTCCAAGCTCAACAGAACACTACACTTCCCCAAGCTATCCTGGAAAGTATACTTCAGTGAATCCCTGACTTCAGAAATTTCCAGTCAAAGAAAGGCACTATTTCTTTATTTTGGAATCACTTCCTCTTTAGTGGCTAATTTTATGTGTAACCATGGCTGGACCACAGTGCTCAGATATTTGGTGGATTAAATGGTAACACTCCCCTGTCCCCAAAGATATGGCCATATTTAATGCCTGGAGCCTATAAATGTTATATTATTCGAGAAAAGGATCTTTGCAAATGTAATGAAGTCTAACCTGTATTATCTTGGTGGACGCTAAATCAAATGATAAGGGTCCTTATAAGAGAAAGGCAAAGGGAAATTTGAGACAGATAGAAAAGAAGGAGACGATGTGATCGTGGAGGCAAAGATTGGAGGAATATGGCCACAAGTCAGGAAATGTGCACAACCGCTAGAAACAGAAAGGAACAAGGAATGAATTCTCCAAGGTAACCCAGAAGGCTGAGGGAACACTGAGCTGCTGACACGTTGAGGTCAGACTTCTATCCTTCAGAACTATGAGAGAAGAAATTGCTATTATTTTAAGCTACCAAGTTGTGGTCATTTGTTATGGCAGCTTCAAGAAAGTAATACACTCTTCCTCTTTGCAATTCAGCTTCCCCTTAAATTCCTTTTTTTTTTTCCCTTTCCTTCCAAGCACACTTTATACGGGAAAATGGAAGCAAGCGAGATAGAGAAGCAGATTCTTTTGGAATATATCCCATATAAATTTCTAGTCACTCCTCACCTACCCTTGAAAACATGCAATAGTGGCCAGGAACAGAGAAGGAATATCTTTAAAACAAAAAGCTAAAGAATGTGGCATCATTTAAAAATTTTCCTGTCGACCAAAAATTATCTTTGGTTCATATACTTTTACCATATCAAGTTAACCAATATTGAGGTTGTTGGGTATTTATCATAAAGAAGATAGCCGCAAATGATCATATTTTGGCTAAATCCTTACCCACAACAAGGATGGGGAATTTTTAAGTGGAAGTGCAGGGCTGTAGAAACTGCAAAGATTAAAAGATTCTGGCGTATTTATTATGCCTTCTTATTAGTCTCCCTGCTTCTGATTCAGTGTTTCCCAAAGTGTGTTAACAAGAGATATTTATTCCAAGAAGTTATTAGTGAAGAGGCAGCAGGTAGGAAATAAGTTCTGTAGTCACATTTCTGGATATTCATTACATAGTGGTAATTCACCATGTTTGAAAGAATCTATATTTTAAAGTCCTTCAACAGGACTCCTGCTTCCTCTTTCAGAGTCTGAACTCAATTTCTCGGTCTCTCTTGCAGACTGGATGGTCACATTTACCTTGTCTCCTCCAACCAGATGCACGTGCATAATTAGTTTTAGAAGGGAACAGAGTGAAATTACACATAATTATCAACTTAGCGGTGGAGGTGGCCAGCTTTGCTCGAGCACTTTTAGAAGAATTTCTGACATGAAACCTTAACTCTCACTGGTATGAACTGAGATCATGGACTTAAGTAGTCGCAATGTTTTGCCTTGAAAGCAGCCCGTGTGGTATACCACTGAGGTTTTTTCTTACTCTAGACCTTACAATCCTTGCTCTCAGGACCTCTTGGAGAATCAGTTAGTTGGTTCATATTTTTTGATAACTAACTTTCAGCTTAAACTCACTAGTGTGGTTTTTCCTTTTTTGTGATAAAAACATTGACCAACAACACATTAAATAAGTTTGAGAAACCCAGGGTTAAATTTTCTCTGCAGTTTTATTTACTAAAGACAACTTTAGCATATTTATTGTGCATTCTGACCTTCCAGGAAGATAAAGTATGCAGCTTTTCCTTAAATCTATTTGACTACAATATACTTACTCTGAGAAAAATCATATAAAAACCATGTCCCATGAAAAATTATTTGAGAAATGTTTCAGGTTTCTCCAATCTACCTGCCATGAGAAAGACAGAGTAAGCTTGCCAACATGCAAATCTTATGGCTCCCCTTTTCCATAAATTCCTCAATAGTTTTCTATCGGCCTGTAAGATAAAAATACAAACTCTTCAGTGAAACATAATATTTTACATATGCCTTTATTTATTTATGCCTTCTGACATTTAATTCCTGGTTCTGGATCCAACCGCATGGCCCTCCTCTGTTATCTCCTACTTTCAGTTTGACAATATTGAACTGCCTATAGATTCCAGAAAAAGCCTTGCTCCTCTCTACCTTTGTATGCACTGTTCCCTCTGCCTGTATCTTCTCCTCTGAGGAGTCTAACCAACTTTCTACATCTTAAAACTCTCAACTCAAATACTATATTCCTCTGTAGCATTGAACTTGACATCCCCAGGAATATTTAGGTTCTTCTCCTATTGTACTTGACACACACAACATTAAAGCGATTGCCTTATGAGCTCCAACTGCTTATTTGAAGTGTCCGCTCTTCGGTAAGCTATCATTCCAAGAGGACTCAGGCAGCATCTTCTTTCTTATATAAGGTCATTTGCGTGGAAAGGAGACTGGAGTACAGTTCTTTATAGAATCAAGTCTCCTGTCTCTGCTAGTGGATAAATCAAGTAACCTAATTCAGACTGATATACAGAGAAGTTCTTTACTTCTGGTCAAAGGTTTCTCCACACAGATTCCATTTTGAATGGAGGATGACAAGACACCTATAAGGATTATTCAGCTCACCTACCAGTTCCTTCCTGAACATGGAAGAATAATATTCTCCCATATTCTTAACTCCAGTACACTTGGGAGAATTGCCTTCCTGTAAATTTCTATTCACCCCTTCTCCACATGCTTTGGAGTCCCTTAAGGAATGTTGCTCCCCTGATTCCTGCCCTGTGATCTTGCCTCTTCTTCTCAAATTCCATTCTTGGTTGACAAACCTTCCCTTTGGCCTAATATTTCTTAGAATGAAATGAAAAGTTTCAGGTCTCTGAGATTAGGGAAAATACTGAAGGAAAGAATAGCTGTGTCAGCCTCAGGATCAAATATCAATAAGAAAACCAGCCATTTACATTGTCAAGCAAACTTTCCATAGCATAACTATTGTGTTTTTATGCAGAGAGAGATCTTTTTCCTTTTTTTTTCCTCTAAGTTGTATTTAAAGGTCCATATCTTTTATTTTACCTCATTTAGCACCGAGAAGGGACGCATTTTATGTCCAAGAAAGTGATAGTGATACATTGGTGGAAAACTCTCTCCTGCCATCTTTGCATTCTCAATGTCCAGCATGACGAGGACACATATTATGTATACGTAATTGTCTTTTACACTATCACAAAAAATAACAACTGAATATTTCTTTTTGTTTTGTTTTGTTTTAATGTTTATTTTTGAGAGGGAGAGAGAGAGAGAGCACACAACAGAGTGTGAGCAGGGGAGGGGCAGAGAGAGAGAGGGAGACACAGAATCCAAAACAGGCTCCGGGCTCTGAGATAGCACAGAGCCCAATGCCGGGCTTGAACTCACTAACCATGAGATCATGACCTGAGCCGAAGTCAGACACGTCACTGACTGAGCCACCCTGGTGCCCCAACAACTGAATGATATTTCTAAGTAAAGAGCTTAAGTGTATAATAAGGTGTATATTAACGATAATTAGTATCATGACAAGTGATACTGATACTGGAAGTTCTCCAGTAGAAACAGTATTTAGGTCACTTTTCAAAGCTTTTCTCAAAGTGGAACAAAGCAGCATTTGGAAGGATACACAGGGTCAGAAGTTTTCTTATTTGCTTGTTTTCATTTTTGTTTTTTAAGATAGGAAAGACATAAACATATCAATAAAATGAAGGGAAAAGCTCTTTGGAGAGTAAAAAGCTAAAAGTCTGAAAATTGAGGGCACAAATTAGGAAGTAATGTCCCCAACAAAAATGAAGGGAACATGATCTTGAACACACATAAAAGGATCCACTTTGCATAAGAGAGACACTGTCTTTCTATTGAGGATGGGGTGGATGTGAAAATGGACACAGAGGCAATTAAGTTGATCACAGATCAGTAATTTAAAGAAATTTGAATCCGAGAGCTTGTCTCTATTTAGGCATATAATATATATGTATTTTTTTGTTTGCCAAGAGTTGACTAAATTTAACTCAATGTGTGGTGGCACAGACCCATGTAAGTTTCCTTTTCCATTTTATTTATCCATCAGTTTTATCACTATTTCTACTTTCACTCATCTACTCTGCCCCTATTGGCACTTGTTCAAATGTCTTTTACTTATGATATTTATCTATCTGATGAGGCATTATTCCTAGCACATGCATGTGTAGATGCAGCTGGGGAATATGTCAGTGAACAAAACAGAAAAAAAAAAAAAAACAAAACACCCTGCCCTTGTACATTCTAACATGAGGAGAAGAAGCAGAAAAAGAGAAAACAAAATAAGTAGGTAAAGCATATAAATCTTAGATGGTCATTAGTGCTATCAAGAAAAAAGGAATAAAAATAGGAATGCCCAGGAAACATAAGGTTGGGGTTTCGATGGGGCAGTCGGAGTATCACTGAGAAAGTGACATTAGAACAAGTACTTGAAGATTTGAAGCCAAAGATCCTTAGAAAGGCCTGCAAAGCCCTGTACACCTGCCCGCACTCTACCTCTGTAAATGTTTGACCCACTCTGCCTCACTCTTGAGGTCCAGAAACAGTAGACTCTGTGCTGCTCTTAGAACACACCAGTACCTCTTGCATATGCACCTGCTCTTCCTTCAGCTATGACTCAGTGCCTGCAAATATCCAAACAGCTCACCTCCTTACCTCTTTCTACTTTTTCCTTAATTGTCACTTTCTCAACAATTCCCCAGGGAATGCATTTAAAATGAAACAGCTAGGTACCCTGAACAAAAATCGGAGACACATTGTATCTATGCTTAGGGTGGATGGGAAGAGGGTTCCCATAGATACAGGATACTCTCTGCTCCTTTTAATGGCCCAGACTGAGACAACAATTGCCAGATTTTCTTCCCAGCTCTCCAACTATGAGGTCCTGCTACCCCCAGGAAGAGGGAGTTAATAAAGTCATTGGGGCATCCAAAAAGTAATACATAAATTAACATACCTTCTACCCCCCATGTCTGCAGTCTCTATCCCTCTCCCTGCCTCATTTTATTCCATAAAATGTATCTCTTTCTAAAATGCTATAGAAATGGCTCCTTTCATTTATTATCTGTCTCCCCTCAATTCTCCTCTGCAGCCCCCATGGGCACACACACTAGAAAGTGACCTTCTAGGGAACGGGACAAGGAGTATTTCTTTTCTGTTTTATTCACAGATGTATTCACTGATCACCCACTTCCTCCCTGCAGTGCCCAGAAAAGTAGGCTTTCAGTAAATATTTAAGAAAGACATGAGCAGAAGGAACAAACCATTGGATATCTGTAAGACAGCTGGGCAATGCCCAGGGGGAGTGGGCTGAGGGAAAAGTGTTCCTGGGTTGTTCAAGGAAAGTAAAGAGACCACGATAGCCCAAATAGATGAACTTGGAGAGGACAGCAAGACAGTGGGCAAATGGTGCTGGGTTTTCTTGGCCCCTGAAGGATTTGGAAGCTTTGGGAGAATTTTAACAATTGACTGTCATGGGCCAAGGGCTAAAGCTGGGAGCTCAGTCAATAGAGCAGTGCAACAAGCCAGAGTAAATACGATGGAAGAAGCTTAGCTTCTTATAAAATGTTTGGTGTCATTTTGTGCTAATGTATTTTTAACGCATACAAATATTACTATGATGTTCTTCCTCTGTCTTACTTTTCTTTTTTCAGTCAGCAATATGTTTTTATAATCTGTCTATGCTGATGGGTGAGCAGCTAGTCAATTGCCTCTAATTGCTATGTGTTATTCCACTGTCCGCATCTATTTCATTTTTCCTAACGTGAACTAGAAACATGGCTAAGATTGGGATAAGCTGTCATTAGGGGAACAGTGTGAAGAGAATAACGGTAAGGAGACAATTACCAAGGAGAAGGGGAGAGTGTGAGCAACTCAGAACAGAAATGGGTTGGATTAAGTAAACAATGTTGGAATTTGCCAGATGGGGGCAGTGAAAGAAGGCAAAGGTCAAAGAACTAAAAGAACTGGTAAGAAACTGACCAAAAGAATAAACCCTGGGCCCTTCTGGACACTAACAGTAATAATAACAACAACAACAACAACACTAACAATAAGGTAGTTTTCCCTAAATACGTTCAGTACACAAGACACCAGGTAGGTATTCACATGCATTAATTGAGGAATGGACTAATACATTTGAAGAACAACAAAAAATCAGGTTTTGATACCACATTGAAATGAGCAAAGCACTTTAGTGAAAATAACAAAATGAAAGCATTAGAAGTATAGAGTATGATATTCAGAAGTACTGATACTTAATTTTCCAGAAGCAAATACTTTCAAGACTACAACCAGGTCTAGTGAATGTCATCACAGCTGGATGAGAAACTAAGATATGTTAGCAAATCATGTACGTGGATGTTGATGTACTCTGAGGTGATGGTAGGAAGTACGGTGGAAAACTGAGACGATCGACGTATACTGACTGCAGTTGTAATTGAGAGATAGACAATGACATCTTAACTTCCGTCCCATTGATGGGCAGGGAGGAACAAGAAGCCCATGCAGAGGATGGACCATGAGAGAAGCAATACCACTGGAGGTCAGCAGATTTAAAGCAACACAGAAGGAAATCAAGGGCAGACACTGAGGTAGAAGGCAGTTTCTTGACGGTGGCACAGGAGGCTCCAAATTGCACAATAATGAGGTCTAAATGAAGATAATGGGAGAAAGTACAAAACCATAGCGGGGGTCAGAGGAGGGAAGAAATGGCTGATAAAACAGGACTTGCAATTAGGCAGAGAGATCTCATAGTTCTAAATCAAATAATGGCAAAGTTTTCCCAGTTAATTAAATAATGAATTTAGAGTGAAATCTTTAAATCTATCTAGACAAGTGCTTTAGCTCCCTGAATCTAACCCATGCAGCAAGCATAACTTCCTGATGAGGAAAGACAGCCTAATTCCTCCGGCCCCCCCCCCCCGCCTCCCCACCCACCACCCATATATTCATGCACATATACAAAATAAAATAAAAATTTCCTGTTTGATCAATTGGAAAAAATATAAGATATCATCTCAATAACTATATTAAATGGCCTTTGATTCTCCTTCCACTTTTTAGAGCAAGTAAGAAATTAAATTAATCTGCTTATGACACTTAACAATTTTAGCTTTTAAAAATTTTTTCTGGTTAGTCCTTTGGCTCTCAACTTTTAAAGTAACTTTTTCTTCTTACCTACATAATATTTGATACACACACAAGACATTAACGGGTCTGAATTATAAATAGATATGCAGATGTCATTCTCTCACCTCAGTTTTTGCACATCATTCTAAAAATAAAATGTGATAAACTAGAGTAGTTTATAGTTTAGGAAATCACAGTGTGTTTATAATTCAAGTCATAGGATTTGTTGTTTAAAGTTAAAAAAAACTGTATTATTTGACTTCTAATTATAACAATTGTTATATATGTGAACATATATATATGCTTAGTTGTTATATATGTGAACATATATATAACATGAATATATATAACATGAATATATACACATACACATGTTCATGTTATGTGAACACGTATATTAAATGCAGGAGTCAAGGGGCGCCTGGGTGGCGCAGTCGGTTGGGCGTCCGACTTCAGCCAGGTCACGATCTCGCGGTGCGTGAGTTCGAGCCCCGCATCAGGCTCTGGGCTGATGGCTCAGAGCCTGGAGCCTGTTTCCGATTCTGTGTCTCCCTCTCTCTCTGCCCCTCCCCCATTCATGCTCTGTCTCTCTCTGTCCCAAAAATAAATAAAAAAAAAACGTTGAAAAAAAAAATAAATGCAGGAGTCAAATAAACTTCCATCTTTGAGCTTTGTGTCTTTCCTTGTCTCTGGCGACATTCACCAATGCTCACATACACTTTGAAGTGAACTTGGGCCTAACGTTGTTTCCACATATGTTATAAATCTCCCATAAGACTGATAGTGACTGGATTATGTCCTAAGAGGTTTCAGTCCACAGGGGAAGACCCTATTCTCTATTTTCCCAAAACCCTAGTAAAGAACATAGGTAACTACTCGTAGGGTGTGAACTCATTCCCATTGCCAGAGAATTGCCACGTAGAGCAGTTTACTAACGAAAGCATTCCACGGTGCAGAGACACAAGCTGAAGAGTTGGGCACCACCATATAACATCCGTTCTCGTTCACCGAATAGCACTGTGAGCCAGATGCAGGATGCAGGGATGAAATGAATGAGGAGTTTCCCTGGAAGAACACACAGTTCATTGAAGGAGACTGATGCATAAACAAATATTTATAATAATAACAATAGCTAATACACGTGCCTTCTTAGTTGTGGCCGAATAATCTGGAAGAGCAGGAAAGATTTTCCATTAATGGAAAGAAGTCTACCTTATTAGTAATCACTTGTGAACAAAACAAAGTCAAACATGTGATAACAAAACCTTTTTGCTTCCTCTAACCAAGAAAAGTTCAGCCCCTTTAAGGTTCTTTTCAGATGGCCATCAGGTGACTCTTTTCTCCCTGGCTGTCCTCTCTGCCTGCATTTTTGTGCGTCTTTTCACCTTTTTGGATTTTCCTGCGGAGTCCTGGTTCTAGGCTGAAAAGATGGTAATAGATCCTTATTGGCCTTCACACACAGAAGCTTTGGTCTTTTAGAGTCTCCAAAATAGAGGAGATACAACATAAATCGTTATTAGTGTATGTACTTCCACACTAACATTGAAGTTTTAGTGTACTTCCAACACTAATGTGAAGTTTCTCTAGACAAAACTGTTCCAGTATCAATGGACAAGGTCTGATAATGTGAAAAAATGATCCGGCTCATGGATTCTGGAGTCGGATTGCCTGGGTTTGAAACGCTGTTCTGACAGTATTTAACATCTTTTCTTTCCTCATAACATTGGTTGAGGATTAAATTAATGGATAAGATGTGTAAAGAGCAAGGAGAAATTGAAAAGCAAAACAAAAAAAAAAAAAGTGAGAGAAACAGCAAACCTCGTTCTGCCGTAGAAAAATAAATATGCAACTCTGGAAATTCAGGGGCATCAGGCACACTGGTTTTGTGTGAATCCTCTGTCCTGGTGTCATAGCTCCAGACCTCCTTCTATCTGGGAGAAATTCCAACTGTTCTGGTCTCCAAAAGGAACTGCCTCCCTGGGGCTGCTATTCCTGTGGCCATCTACGTGGAGTTAGTCTTAGCAGGTTGATACAGTCTTCTCCAATCATGTCAAAGTGGAGAACTGATTCACCCTCTGCCTCCAGCCTATTTGCCTTGCCAGGTGGGTAGGTTCTTCCCCATAATGGTGACCAACAGGTTCCAAGAGCCCAGGACTCTGATCGCTCACCTCTCATGTCTGCAACATGCTCAGATTCCTTATTGCTTTCCTTTTCTGATACTAATGGATGGAGGCTTTGTTTGACCATTTTCCCAGCTGAAGTTAAAGCAAACAGCTTCTATTTCAGTTCTGTAGAACCCAAGGACTAGTCCCGTGTATGCAGTTTCCTCATCCAGAGATACTTAACTGAGCTATCTCATTCCATCACCTTCCTGGCCACGAGAGTCTCAGGTCACCCCAGGGCAATTGGTTTACCTTGTTAATGGGAGGACATTTTCCATAAACATGGTAAGAGGGAGGTGCTAGGGAAGATGGAACTGGGTTGTCCTTTCTCCTTTGGTTGGTGAATGTTTCTCAAATCAGGGCCCCCATCTCCATTCTTCTGAAAATTTCATTTTTTTACGTCTTTTTAAAGTTTTGGAGCCCTCATTTGATTATCGCCTCCATAAAGTGAGGTATTTACAATCCAACCCTCAGCTGAGCACATAAGATCACACAAAGACTGTGGCTAGGCACTTTTTTGTTTACTTTTAATCTAAAATCTCTGAGAAATATCACATGGAGAGTTTCTTCTATAGAGTAGTAGTATGTGCAAGGTCACAAGGAGAGTGTTCGATAAACTTTTACTTCTAGCAAGGAAAACTGCATATAGTCTTAGAAATCAAGATTTTAAAGAAATCAGTCCCTAATGCCTTCTGGTCTAGAACAAATGGCAAGCAGAACATCACTGAAAAAATTTAGTCTTAAATTAGTGAAAATGAATTAAAGTCTGTCTCTTAACTAGCTTCTGATCTTGAATTATTTACCATCTCTGAGGCTTTGTCTCCTCATCTATAAAGTGGGTATACTTATATCTTCTTGATATGACTTATGATATAATAAAATGAGAAAACATGTAAGCAACTAGCAGAGTATGGTGATCATCATGATAAATCACAAAAACCCTCTTGTTTTTCATTATATTGAATTCAAATAATAATCATTGAATTAGTCAACTGTAATTTCCAAGAGTCAGTGTGGAATTTCCTACAAATTACAAAAAAAATAAAATAAAATAAAATAAAATAAAAAGGTCAAGTTAATTTACCTCTCTGGAATATTTAAATATAGCTCCTCTGAAGGAATTCAATGATTGCTTAAAGAACCATGTCTGGTGGAATTAGATGATTTATTTAGCTCCTTATCTTAGATTTCTATTTCCCCAAATAAAGAATCACAAAAGATTATGCTATTCCTGTAGCTGCATAATTAGTACCCACTGAAAATGTTTGTGCCATACTCTATAATGAATGCATTATTCTCTTAGTTGCAAAAAGCTCTATCTATAAGAGGCTGTATGTTTTTTCCAGATCATGGAAGTGTTGAAGTCAGTAATTGATATTATTAAATATGTTTACTGCTGATGCAGTGACACAGCTGAAATGTGCTTGCTTTTCTATGCTGAAAATTGATGGGATATTGAATTTGATTTCAGTTCTGCAGTGGATGTCAGCAAAACTTCAACATGTGAACCAAAGAAAGCAGGAACAGTTGATAAATGCCCTTTCTGAATTAGTCTCAGAAATGAGAGCGAATCAAATGCCTGTGGTAACATATGCTGCAGTTTCAGACAGAGTCGGCGCATGAAGCCATTAATAGCTGGTTCAAAGCAGGTTGTTATCCACAGAATGGATAAAGCAAAGCCCTGTGGAACCGGAAGAATTGGCTCTCAGCCGTACCTTCGGACCCAGGCTTGCTTGGGGCCTGGTCTATGCTTGTAGCTGCCTTCCTCAGAGATACACATTTTCTTTGCCTGGAAAGGTGACTTTTTTTTTTTGTTTTTGTTTTTGTTTTTCTCACCACACTGGATAAATGGTAAAGAGTGTCAGAAAAAAATAATCAGGCATATATAGATGAGAGAAATATGTTTGTAAAATAACGGCCAGAAACATGAGGTTTATGTTAGAAATAATGTAAAATGGATATTTCTTTTTTTTCCCTTTGCTTCTATGGTACATTGTGTCTAAGTGTGCATTATTTAGACAAAGATTTATAAATGGATATTCCCTTCCCAAAGAAAACAGCATATCCAATGTTTTCTGTTTCATAGTTTTTGTTGTTGTTGTTGTTTTTAAGTTGATTTATGTATTTTGAGAGGGATAGAGAGCACACAAGCAGGGGAAGGGCAAAGAGAGGGAAAGAGAGTACATCCCAAGCATGCTCTGCACTGTCAGCGTGGAGCTGGATGCAGGGTCCAAACTCATGAGCTGGGAGATCATGACCTGAGCCGAAACCAAGAGTTGGTTGCTTAACTGACTGAGCCACCCAAGCTCCCTGTTTCATAGTTTTAGATGGAATCTTTTATGCATATTAGGCTATTTCCAGGAAGGGTAAACATTTATATCTATTTTTATAATATCATTAATGCTGTAGCAAAAATGCTTCATCTTATTTAGTTGCTAGAACAACCATGTGACCGTGTGGCATAGCATTTTACTCACCATTTACACATTAGCATACTAAAATTCAGGGTAGGGAAATGACTTGGTCAGTGTCAAATAACTAATAAGTATCTCAGCGATGGCTCTGTTTCATCTATTCTGATTTCAAATTGAGTGGCTTTTTTTGTTTTCGTTTTATGCTTTTGTATATCAGAGCACCTTTCCTGCTTGCTTTGCACCATTTACCAACATAACTCAAAAGAGAAGAAAACTACCAAATTGTCCCCTCTATCGTTTCCTTCGTTAGATATGATTAACATTAAAGATTGTGTGCTCTCTGAGCTAGGATCACAGAATGTTAGACTCGCAGATGTTAACAATGATGTAATTCAACCCTTACACCAGGTTTGCCAAATCTTTTCTTCATCTACACCTCTGTACACTTGGCAGGACTTCTCCATTGTTCCTGTTCTATGGTTATCAACATATCAATTCCAACTTTACTTATGAGGTATATTCCCTGGGTCTGTTGCCATCTTTCCCAAATAAGATGTTAACAAATCAACTGGGTAATTGAAGTCATGTTATAAATGAATGGATTATAAGGCGTGGGCAGAGTAAAGAGGACTAGTGTGGTACCCTGGAGTCATTACCTCTGGGAGGCCTAAAGGACCCAGGGACAGGACAGACACTGGAAGCTAGAGAGCTACAAGAGAGGGCTGGAGTGTAATTGGCAAGGCTGAAGATAGGGAACCAACACACCAAACTCTCTTTCTTCTGAACCACCTACTATCATGCTATGCC
The DNA here is from genome assembly GCF_022079265.1 of Lynx rufus. Taxonomy (NCBI): domain Eukaryota; kingdom Metazoa; phylum Chordata; class Mammalia; order Carnivora; family Felidae; genus Lynx; species Lynx rufus. The sequence goes on from NW_025814867.1 coordinate 127,988,606, forward strand.
TCCCATTATCTCATTTCTTTTTTGATAATTATAAACTGGAAACCAGATGATGTATTAGCCAAAGTGTATTTTAAACATAGCTTATGCTAACATATTCTTTGGAAAGCTAAGGTAAGGGAAAAAAGGAATGAGGTAACAAAGGGAGAGAAAATATTTAAAAAGTGCTTTACTAAAATAGCCCCATCTTTGTAAGCTGCAGATTGCTTGGTTCCACAAAGTATCTCCAGAGAACTGCTATGAAGCTGTGATGTCTCTCAGGAGTCTAAAGGGGCCCATTGGCTATTAATAGCCCCATGAAGTGTCAACGCTTCTGATCTGGACCATGTCATGCTTGGGCAGTAACTGGTCTCACGGTGTTTTCCACTCAGCAGCAATGAGGAAGCTGTAGGGTACAAGGAAAGAAGTGGCCAGCTTAAGCCAAGGTTCTATGGGGTGGGGACAGTGAGCAATCTAAAGGAAAGTGAACCATCAAAACAGAGGCACCTTGGGCCTTAAGTGGGAGGAAAGATCTAGCTCTATGATCTAAAGAACAATGTTAGCCCTCACTAAGGCCACACCACTCAGGGAGCAAACAAGGCAATGGTGCAGATCTAGGGATCTATGAACTGGGTCTGGTACAGGGGTAAGAGTGTCCATAAAGACCAGCCTCATAGGACGCAAAGGGAAAGCAGGAGCTGGGGGAGAAGAGAGCAAAGTGGGTCTGGAGGGAAAAAACAGAAAATATACATCACGTAGGTAAAAAATGAGAAGATGTTTCTACAAACTGGCCACGACATATTTTGCAAAACTGTATCTCCAAACCTTATTCTTTTTAAGATTCCCGAAGTTAAAGTGGCAAGATAGAGTGGTCTAGCGGTAGAGTCTGATTGCCCTGAGTGTAGTCTTACATTTTGCTCTGTCTCTTTTAGTGGTTGATTTTCATCCAATTGTGGTTGGATTTTCATCCAATCAGTGGGTGATTTTTCATCCTGTAAAACTGCATTGTTACACACAACCCACCCTCACCATTTTCTCAACACTGTCATCTCTTGCTGGTGCCTTTGCTTATTGCCAAACACCTAGGACTCATTATATTCCTTCCCACGTCATTCTTTACAACGATAACAGAATAATCTCTTAAAAACACAAAGCTGATCATATCATTGTCTCTTTTAAAAAGACTCTACCATCTTGTACATAAATCATCTTGTAATTTAGTATTGTAAAATAGTATGCCAGTTTTACGTGAAGTTTTATTTATCTCAGTCTCATAAAAGGGTCCAATTTGGTGTCTTTATAAGGGAGCAATATACTTTTCAATTTTTAGTAGATCTGAGCACAAGGAGGGCATGAATTTCACTAAAAAAAAATTGAGTGTGAGCATGCCCGCTCTAGAGAGAGCATGCATGCGTGTCCCATGTTACTCAATTGATTGCATTTTTTCCACTCACATTCTCTCTTGATGGAAAGGTTGTCCACTCCTCCTGCTTAGACAGACCATTTACATACCTTCATGATAGTTTTTGTGACATAGTTCAGTAATTTTCTCTAATTATCTCTCTTCCTCACTTCTTTAAGCCCGACAGCGAGTCTTAATCATGTGAGACTCTCAATAGTTGTTACTCAGTGAGTGGTTTTGATTGAAATATAGAATCGAGTGTATTAATAGTATAGGTTTTGCTTACAAGCCTATTTATTCTTCATTTTATTTGTATCTACATATATTTACATGTGCACTGATATTCCATTTTGAACACTGACTTAATTTAAAGGCATACACTTTCAGTAGTAAAAACAAAAACCAAAATATAGGTATTTATTATTTAATTATACAAAGCACACCCAAGAATATATAAAAAAAAAAGCCATTCAAAGAAGGGTTTTTGTTCTTGTTGTTGTGGTTGTTGTTTTGTTTGTCAAAGCTACTTCTCTAGCTTTTTAGGTATCCTATTCCTGAAAGGCATTAAATAGTTTTTACCACTTAATAAAAGCATGTCAACTCACCAGCTAGTCTGGCATCAGTTTCACAGTCTGTCAAGTGGGAGGAATAACATCTATCTCCTGAAGAAATGTACATAGCATGCCTAGCCTAGTTCCTTGAAAGACTAGTGGACTCCTCTACTCACTCTGTTGAAAGCTAATTTTTAACAATGCTTGATATATATATAAATTTGGCAATAAAATGTAAATATTGGCCAGAAGTCGAAGAATATTTTCATAATTGTAGAGTATGGCAAAAAATATTTCATTTTCATACCTTCAGGTCTTTATCATCATCTTCAGAAAAGGGAGTTAAGAAATGCTTTATTGACTTATTCATTCACTCGGCAGATATTTGTGGAGTTTCAAATTTGCACAACGCATGGAGCTGAGCACTAAAGATAAAAAAAAAAAGAGCATTGGTTCAGGTGTGGTGTCTTCCTGCCCCTTAAACAGATATAGTCACCCAAGATCTACTGGCTTGTGGCAGCACCTAATTATCATTCATGCCTGGGACGTGGAGTGTAATGTTCCTAATCTCCTTCTTGCAGAATTTGCTTCTGGCCTCCTCACCTCAGTGTCTGCCCCACCTTGAAAGTTTTACCAGTGTTAGAGATTTATACATGTGTTTTAGTATTTAATTCCTTCTTATACATTGCCTTATCATATTTAACCCACTAATTTTTTTCTTTTTGATAATTACAATAAATTTTAATTGTAATCACTAGTTAAAGAGAATATCATTTCTCCTTTCCAATGTTGTGGAAACTAACCTGACCTAGAAATGTATTTGCATTTATTAATGTCAAACACCATCTAGTTATCCGTAATTGTGATTGGAGCCACATGGGGGGAAAAGAAGTAAAAAAGGACTTGCCTACCTCAGCTGTCTAAACTCAGCTAACAATTAATATTTGCAGGGGCTGGAAAATGTCTTATAAGGTTGCTGCCAGGGCACACGTTGATTCACCCTTGAGGCATGGCATTAGGCCTCCAACTACATAACCCGGAAAGGAATTGTGCAGGTACAAAACAAATCCACAGATGAATTGCCCAATGCTTAGTTTTGTACTCCTCTGATTCTAAAGACAATGTCATTGGTCTGATTTGTATTAAGATAAAGATCTAATTATAAGTAAAGACTAGAAAATATTATAGAAACAAAGGATATTCAACAATACGAATAATACATTCTTGAACAATCATAAATTATTCTGATGTCTTTCCTCATCCTTGTCCTCACCAAGTTGCATATGTAAGGCTACCTTTGCAAAGATGGTACATAAAATTCCATCTGTGTGATTAAATCTTTTGGTATAGACAGGAGTGGATATAGTACAGAATAATGTTTTTCACCAGAATGTTCTTTTTGTTTAGGTGATGAGGGAATGGGGAGTGTCTGCAAATAGGAAATTTTCAAGAAGCTTAGTTCTTCCTTGCATGCATGACAATCACCCTGGCAACAACCGCAATAGCTAAATACAGAATGATAATTTCTTCACAGTAAGGAAATAAAATAAGCTATTAACTCCAGAACTAATATTATGTTAGAATAGTTTAAAAAGTACAGTTTTAGAAGGCAAGGGCACATTTTTGTAAATTTCTTCCTGTATTGACATTTGAACTTTGAGGCTGAGGGTAGATGGTACAAGTTCCCAGGATCTGAGTTCTGGAACAGGAACTAGACTCCAAATACGTTGCATGTCATTACCATGCCCACAGTTCTGTTTTGGTTTTTTGGCCCTGTTACCCTTTCTGAGGTCTAAGACAGTTTGTTTTCTTTTGTTTGTTTGTTTGTTTGTTTCACTAGTACCAGAACCCATTTTTGGTCATGTACCGTATTGCTAATGTTGATCTACTCCAAATCTGTGTAAATAAAATTGGAGCACATTTTGACACATATCTACTTTAGAATTGCAGTTCTTCAAGTAACACTGTAACATGAACATCATTATTGAATGTTCATGGAGAATGAAAATTTTCTCAATACTACCCTACGTCTAGATTATTTTCTCCTAAAACTGGTAAAATCAAAAAGAAAAAATCAAAGATTAAAATTTCTTTAAAACACAACATTAAAAAATAAGTTGAGTTATGCTGCTAGATTGATCCTTAAAGGTGAAAACTACTATCTTAGCCCCTCTTTGTTTTTATTGGTAAAGAAACTAAGGTCTAGTGATGTTAATTTAATAGGGCAAGAATAGAGTAAACCAAGAAACTATGAATGGAGCCAAGGTGATTTGTTTCTTTTTCTTTTTTTATGTTTATTATTTTTGAGAAAGAGAGACAGAGAGCAAGCAGGGGTGGGGCAGAGAGAGAGGGAGACACAGAATGGGAAGCAGGCTCCAGGCTCTGAGCTGTCAGCACAGAGCCCGACGCAGGGCTCAAACCCACAAACCACAAGATCATGACCTGAGCTGAAGTCAGCCACCTAACTGACTGAGCCACCCAGGCACCCCTCAAGGAGGTTTGCTTCTAATTCCAGTACCGTTTCACCACTCCATGCTGCTGGATTCTATTTAAGTCATAAACCAGTGTTTTCAAAATATAGACCCCCAGGGTCTACCTGCATCATCGTGATGCTCCCTAGCTATAGTTTCAAGACCACCTCCCGAGATTAATTTTGCAGATCTGGAATGAAGTATTTTGAATGACAACCACCCAGGACATCTGATGCACACTAAGATTTTAGAACACTGCCAGCAATGTGATACCTTGGATCACTATGTAGACACACAATAAATCCTGACTACCCGCTTCCCATTCATTTCCACTCAAATGTACATGGTATCTCTAATTCAGATATTAGTACTGATCCTCTGATGGAAAAAAAAATTAACATGTAAGACTTATCTATTTATTCAGTGAAGCAATAGATAGAGTGTAAGATTCGGTAACACAGATTAACTCTCATTCTATAAATGGTGTGCACTGAGTCAAAATCAGCTATAGCATTTTCCTTCTTCACAGAAGCTGGCAACTAGCATCAAACAGGATGGAGTGGATGTATTTTTCCTTAGCTAAAAGCCGCATACATATGGGAATGGTGAGATCCTCAAGAAATATTCATTCAGCTAGCAGCACTTGATTATATCCAGCCCCAAATTCAGAACTGGTGACATTCTGAAAAAAAAAAAAAGATGGGAAGTTCCATTTACCAGCTGAGAAATGACACTGCCGAGAGCCAATATTAATATTATTATGATCATCGGCAACATGCTAGTACCCATTTATTTGTGAAAGCTGTGATGCAATTTTCAACTGACAATGTTCAACAAGAATCAAGATAACATTTTTCATGTCAGGTTTTGATTTTGTTTTTGTTTTTGTTTTGTTTCAAGAGAGTGAGGGAAGGAGGGGACCGAGAGGTACTTCATATTGAAGTTTGATTGAAAACAAGCAAATGCCTGCACCAGTCTACATACAAGACGAGGCCTCAAGTTTTCTCATTTCAAGCCTGAGTAATTTAGATCATCTGGAAAGCACGTGGGTGCAAGGCCACGGATTCCAGTCAGTGTCAGTTGCCTTTGTACAGGAGACAATCAAGCAGCAAGGCACACTGTAATTTTTCTTTTATGTTTCAAAGGGTTCTTTAAAAAGATTGTATTCTTCCCTCACATTTTCATTGCCACAGCTGGTGACTCCCTTCTAAATGGTATATTAGGGCCCTCGAGCACTTGATGTCTATCTTCTCTTACTTGACTGACATGATGTGTGTCAAAATGTAAATAGTCTAATGCAGAAAGCACATGAGTTCAAGGAGAAATTATAAAACTGTTCCTGAAATGTCTCTGAGAGGCTGTGCTCTGAGAAATTTCAGCCCTGTGACCTCCCAGCCTTCTCTAATTCTAAGCTGGTGGATTTATAAAGTGTGCTAATGACCACACTAATCTATACCCACTGAAAGGACCAAAATGTTCTATTTCCTCTACTTGAATACACAGCGCTTTCTGCAGTGATCTAAAGCAGATTATTCACAGCTTGCAATATAGCCCTACCGTTCCTGAGAGCTAAATTAAATTAAGCCCATTTCAGATTCTTTTACTGGTTATTAGGAATAGTGCATTTCATGTTTGGAACCTTGCTCTAATGAGAGTTCTGTTGTTAATGAAATCATTACGCATCGATAATGCTGTCTGCATCTGACCAACAGACAATTGAATGTGGTCTTGGCATGCTAGAGATGGCAGGAGGTGAGAGACGTAGGACCATTTAGTTGGGCCTCCCCTCACCGTATTTTTCAGATGCAGCATTCTGTGTGAGCTGACGTTAACAGCTAATCCTGCACCTGCTCCTGGGAGGCATCTGCAGATGCCTCCCCGTTTTGCTACGGAGCCACTGCCTTGAAGGTGAAGATGGAGCACAATCTTTATCATGAGTCCTGGTGGCAGGAGTCAGGTTCTCTTGGCGGGTCAAATGCAGGTCTCAGAATCTGTGATTCTCTCCTTACTCTCATCTCTCTTACTCGCCATGTTTACTGACTGCCAGGTTTTGTGAAGTACTCTGCTAAAGATAGAGTTTTGGAGATGAGCAAGAAATTGCCCTCAATAAGCTAATAAGTAAATAGTTGTAATTGTTTATTAGTGACACAAGACAAATATTAAAAGAGACACCGTGAGGATGAAAAGGTGAGGTTCATTTGCATGATGATGGCATGCCCCTGTCTCTTTCTCCAACCAGGTAAAAGATCACTCCTTCTTCTCTTGCGTTCTTACAATACCTCCCAACTAATGGTTTGGCATGATCAGAGTGCTCCTACTCTCTCAAACATGCCTTGGCATTTCACACCTACCATCCTTTACAGGTTTCTTTTTTTTTTTCAGGGAATATTACATAATGTAATGGCCAAAATGACTTCTTCCAAACATGGCCATCTACTATTTCCCCACCTCTAGAGCACACAAACATCCTCCACACACGCTCACTAACTCCATTTTCTGTGGGATCACAATGTACTTCACTGTGAAGATAATACACAGTAGTCTAATTTGCAGAGATTTAGATCATTTTTTGAACCTGTGATTTATGTCTGGCTGTTTTGAGTAATATGATAATTTAAGCCAATCTCAAATTCTGTAACTGGCCAGGTTTACCAGATCAAAAGACTGTTGCCTTGTGTCATCGTATATTTTACAGAAACACATTCCATCTAAGCTCTGAGATCCTGGTTTCTAAGTCGTGTTGTCAAAACCAAACTTTGCATACTGAAGGGTTTCAACTTGTAAGCAGAAAAATTCAAGGCTATAGGAGCAAAGAGTTTCAAGTTCCTCACAGACTAAGAAATTTTCATGGACTAAGTATGAAAGTTAGTTGTTTTTTTCAGCTGATTTGTTGCCTAGTGCTCTTCTTTCTTATTTGGATCAGGGTAGGTGACTCTGGGGAACAAGGAAATCTAGAGATGATATGAACAAACTTGGCATTTGAGGATTGGCTGGTGTCTTCTGCTGATTTCTGAGAAAAGCTGTGAATTCCCGTAAGGTTAGGTTAATTTTCCTTTATGTACTGCATTGACTGTCTCCATTGTGTTCTTAACCTAAGTAATTCCATTTTACTTTGATTCCACAATATGCCTGTAACTTGTGATAAAGATAATCCATCTACTGAGACCCACAAAATGGAGGATGCCCCAGTGGTGTTGCCCATATCACAAATCAGCTGACATATAGGGAAATGCCTCACTATCAAGGAAATCTAAAATACATCAATCTCAATACCCCAACTCAGCTTTAACTAGCTTACCTTACCCTATAATATAGACTGGCTATATATAAAATCTCTGATCTTCCAGCTAAATCTTGTTTCCACGGTGCCACATCTAACATTCTATAAAACTCACTCTTGCCCCAAATCCCTGTGAAACAAGTGCTCATGAGACACTCTACTCCCTAATTCCATGGATGGTTTTACCTTAAACACATGACATCAAACTCATTATTAATTTTTTTTTTATTTTTGTCATTTGACAGCTGTCTCCTGGTGAAATGTGTTTATTTCTGAATTTGTTTTTATAAATACATTTGCATATAATGGTGTATTTATTTCTAATTGGATACAATCAGTTACATTAGGACTTCAGTTAATTTTAAAAAGTTAATATATAGCTTCAAATAGAATATTGGAATCATGTCCTTAAATCTCCTAGGTCACTATTTTTTTTTATTTAGATAGGGGCAATGTTATTGATGGTTAATTTTAACCATTACATGTTAATTCTTTTTAATTTCACTCAAGAAAAAGGTAATCTAATTTCATAGTTCTAGGAACCTATTGTTGACTAGGATGGAAATCTGAAGGGGCATAGTAGGATCCAATATTAAGCAGGTGCTTCACCACTTCATAGTGCAAGTTTTACATCAATTGAATAAGTAATGCATGTATTTCAATGCCAATAGGATGATAAAAATAATCCACATTTGTACAGCATTTTGAATGTTAAAACAAATACCAATTTATTTCATTCTCACAACCCTATAGATGGAAAAATTATTTTCAGTAGATAAATCATTGATGTTTCTCCCAATAGTAGAAAAAAAATCCCTCATATAAAACATTCAATTTGCCTAAAAGTGAGAATTCCTGGAATGTGATTTAGGTTTGTTTCTTTAGAGCTTTGAAGAAACAGCAGAGCCCCGCCATACCAGGTAGAGGTACCAACACTCACAAACTCCATAGGCAGGGATATTTTCATGCATATGTACATCACCTCATTCTTGCTGGTGAGGGGCAAGGAGTGTGTATGGATGATGTAAATCCACAAATAATCAACAAACTTCTTTGGCTCAAAGGGTTTGCACTTTATCCCCAAGGAGGCTTTGGTCCTGATCTCTACCTAGAAGGAAAAATTGACTGCTCTTTCTTCTTCCTTAGATCCCCTTCTCAGCTTGTGGCCATGAGACTCCCCTCCAGGAGTTTATGTAGTATCTCCATTGGAGGTCATCTTTTTTTCATCACCATCTGGAGGTCTTTTCCCAGGCACTTTGGTTACTCCTCCACCTGATTACAATATCCCACTGATCCTGTTTTGCACTCTCTGCTTCTTAACAGGATCTCTCTTTAGTGTCCCAACACCATAAAGAAGTTAATAATGCATAATGAGCTTGGACATCAATAGTTGGAGCTGTCGTGGACTAAAATCACCCTTCTCTTTCATGTCATCATGAAGGCAGAGTCTGATCACTGGCTCAGTGAATTCCCATGTTGTCAAGACAGACATTGTTGGGTGCTTTGTGAACAACAGTAAGCATGTGAGGATAGGCCATAGCAAATGCACTTCTCTCCCTTGTTCTATTCATCTGGAAAACTGATAACTTTGCGTCTGTCCTTGAAGAACCAGCAACTACTAGTCTGGAAACATTACCTTTGTCTAGTAAAATGCACAATATAATCTTGGCGGTTCCCTCATAAATCCAACTTGCCTTTCATTGCCTTTGGTTCCGTGTTGCTTAATAAATTATGATTAGCATGTTTAGCCACACTTTTTAAAAATATCTATTTTCTTTAAGAACATAGCAGAGTCCTAGCTTAGATATGTCAAGAGCTTCTAAAATCATATTATTTACTTTCTTTTATTACGTTAATAGAAAGGAAAATAGTGTCTGCTTTATGAATTGATTGCTTGGAAAAATAAAACACGCTTACAAAAGCGAGTTTTTGTTAAATGAATACATGAATTAACTAATCCTTTGAAACAACTTGGGTACATGGACAAAACATTTGGTTTGGGGAGAGGACAAGAAGTAGGAGGCAATTTGGGATCAGTATTTGCTCCAATGAGTGTAATTATTGTGTAAATTGTGGCTCTTGACAAAAATCTCTGAGTCCTGTGGAGATGTTGTTAATGCCCCGGGAAGAAGCCTGCCTTCTCTAGTGTGATTGCTTACAAAGATGCTGCTGCCTCCTTCCTCCTTTTCCCACAGGAGATGGGCAATTTGCCAGTGTTTCATTTTCAAGTGCCATTGTTCACCTAGAGCTTTAGGAAAAGCTCCTGCTTTTTGATTGTTAATCCAAGCCTAAATGATGACCTTTTTAAAAAAAAAATCCTATAACATTGTATAACAAATTTATTAGGCACTGACATTAGCCACTATGGCACAAAAAAGCTTTGCCACTTATTTTTTAACTTAACAAGTCATTTAGTAATTTATGCAGCCTGGGAATTACTTTATTGGTTTACGAAATCTCCCTTTATGAGTAATTCATTGGAAAAATTATAAATCTAGAGCCGCTTCAGCATTACCTTTCAAACATCATGCTCCAGTTACGATTCTGACAACAAAGCGGTGTGGTCATGTTTATTACATGATTTAATCCTTTTAGTGTCATATTTTACATTGCATATGTATATGACACTGAAGAAAAACAGTCCAATTGTCCTACAGTCTAAGGAAATAAGATACATTTATTCATTAAAGAAATTGAAGAAAAGGTTAAAGATGTTAATGATCATCGAATATGAGCTCATGCTGGGACCTTATGTGTATTAGATTTGGCAGTCTTGGACTAATTCTTCATATTTAACACACACTACACATTCGGGGGTAATTTCCTGTGTTTTATCATAAAGACTAAAGCCTGATCAAAATGGATGCCAGAATTTGAAATGGTTCTAAATGGTTCTATGCAAACATGGAAAGCAGGTAATCTTTGCTATTATCGCTCTACATCCCATTCAGCACGCTTGCGCTCCCTCCTCGTACCCTCACTTCTCATAGCCTGCACACCTTCTAGCACTTGTGGTCTGTCACTCACCAAAGCCCCTACCATGAGGGCATCGCTATGCTCCCAGCCTTTCCCATTTCCCACACCCTCAGTTCCAAAATTTGCTCCAAATGTTACATTCTTTAAGAGTCTTGTCTACTCTAGAGAACAAGAACACTGATTTGTCTTTAGGAGTTAATAGCTGGTAGTAGCTATTAATGTGACACCCTTCCCAGATATAATTTGCATTTAAACAGCTGCCTTTAACTGAAAGGAGTGGAGAATGCTGGCAATTCCAGACTCTGAGGCAGGGCCAGTGAAAGTGACTTTTTGCCACCAAGCCCTTCCCAGTACCCCTCAGGTGTTTAATCTGCTTAGGTAACATTAGGAGGCAGAAAAACAAATAAATAACATTCTGATTTCATGCCCAACTCTGATAATTACTGGCTATGTGACCTTGAGCTAGTTCTTTAGTGTCCTCAATCATAAAATAGGGCTAATAAGGTTTTATGGGGACTGAGTAAGATAGCTAAGACTCCTAAAAGGTTTACCGTTATAAGAATGTCAGTTAAAAATCTTTTGGTTATAAATGACAGAAATTCAACTCAAATCAGACATTCTGATATAGGAGGAGTGGGTTGTTGTCTAGGAATGTGTATTTTTTAGCAAGCTAAACAAGGGTAGATTCTGATCTGGGATCACACTTCAAAAAGCAAAGAACACTGTTTTAAGGGATCCATAGATGTGAAAAAGAAAAAGAAAAGAAAAGAAAAGAAAAGAAAAGAAAAAAAGAAAAGAGAAGAGAAGAGAAGAAAAGAAAAGAAAAGAAAAGAAAAGAAAAGAAAAGAAAAGAAAAGAGGCAGGAGATTCTAGACAATATAACTGTCCAGATCTAAAATCATCTGAAAGAAGGTGATGGAAAGCTCAGTAGGTCAGAGTACAAATGAGATTGAAATGCCATGCCTAAAGTAAACTGAATTATTCACTAAATATTTACTCAAGACTAATCTTTGACAATGGAATGAACTGAGTTTAAAGAAATATGGAAATTACTTATAATCAGGGAAAATAGTTGGACAGCTGTAACTGCGCTAACACGAGGTCGCTCCTTGGTGAGCCACAGATGGAAAGTGCACCAGGTATAGTTGTCACACGAAGACAAATTTATTTGCAGCAAATAAGGAGATCACAGGGAATGACTTCCAAAGCCATGATCCCCTGAACATGGGTGAGTGAGTTCCTTTTATTTAGGGTTAGGGTGAGTACTCAGAATTCGTGTATAGAGGCTGGTAGAAGGTCGCACATGTGCCTTGAGGAAACATGCTTATACATACATTGTATGTTATGTAAATGAGGTTTGTGTTCCTCCTCAGGTGGAGATTGTAGTATTATAATGAGGTAAAGGTAGCTGTCAGTCACTCCATGGGTCATTCCATGGTCCATCTGCGCAGGCATGAGGCGGAGGTTGAGCTCAAACCAGGTGGTCTGGAGCCACCAGGACTCTTCAACAGGGTGGTCGTTATTGCTTCAGGGGTAGTCTTAGTTTCCATCAAGGGATGCTCTGCCTGTCAGGTCTTTGGTCTGAGTTAAGAGATAAGCTGGAAAGAAGAGCTTAAGAAAAAATGTGGGGCAAAGTTTGTAGATATAAGCAGGTGGGCAGTAAAGGTCAGGTTTTGAGGTCTAGCTAGTGACACTACTATCAGTAACCTGACAAAAGGAGCAGAAAATGAAAGAGGTACCAAAAGACTGGAGATGATAAAATGTAATCCCATTTTTCTTTAAAACACCAAAACTTGGATTTTTCCAGATGCAGAGCAATGAATCTTGATGCCAACGTCAAGAGAGATTGCTAAAAAAAAAAAATGTTGAATGAAAGATGTTTTCTAAAAAAAATTTTTTTAAGTATCTTTTAACAGTAAAATTACTTGTTATGTAGAATTGGAAATCTTCACTGTACATTCTTAGAGAATGAAAGATAAACATAATGCCTTAGTATTATTAAAATGTAGTTTGGGGGTATCTGGATGGCTCAGTTGGTTAACCAACTGAGTCTTGATTTCAGCTCAGGTCACGATCAGTGTTTGTGAGATTGGGCCCCACAGTGGTCTCTGTCCTGAGACCCTCTCTCTTTCAAAACAAATAAATAAACATTTAAAAAGTAATGAAATGTAGTTTTAACATTGCAGACCCACCCCCAAAAGATCTGAGAGAACCCCAAGGATCTTGGATTCATTTTTTGAGAGCTATTTCTTCATAATTTTTAGAAGAACAGTATCATTTAACATAGACAAATAAAACAATATCTTTTTGAAGTCAGAAAAAGTATGGGAAACTTAAAATGTATTCTGATAAAAAAGTTAAAAAAAAACTGAAGAGTACATTTAGCAAAGAAAAAAAATAAAATTTAAGGAATCATGATATTAATATTCAAATATTTAAAAGGCCAAACAAAAATGAAGACTGATTCCTCTCCTCTTGAATTCACTGGAATTTTAGTGATTTGCTTCTCATGAATAAATTGAACAATAAGTGATACTGAATAACTTCCACAGCTAGGTCATACAAGGAGGTAGAGCTTACCTGATCATCGCTCTGGACAGTCATCCTTGGAACCCTGCCAGTATGTTGTGAGGAAAGAAGCTCAGGTCACATGGAAAGACCACATGCAAATGTTCTGGCCACCAGCCCAGGATGAGGTATAAATCAATAGTCAGAATCAAACACCAGACATCTGAATGAATAATGCTTCAGCAAAATCAGTCTTTGGACCCGTCCGGCTGAAGCCGAATAGAACAGAGACAAGCTGATGACTGCCAAGCTCTGACCAACTTGCAGATCATGATAAAAATGTATGTTTTTTTTTTTAATATTTGCTTTTGTTTTTGCTGCTTTTTTTTTTGCCACTAAGCTTTGTGGGTGGCTTGTTATGATGCATGAATATCTGAAACAAAGAATAGTTACTTCTTGAAGGGTTGCCACTAAATTTTTGGTGACAATTATATGAAGTCCAATTTTGGTTGACTATAGGAAAGATTTTTATGATGAAAAATCTATCCAAAAAATACACTCATAGAATGCAAATGTTTAATGTTGATAGAATTGTACCTTACAGTTATGTCCAACTTTTTCATTTTCCAGATAAGGAAATGTGGACTCAGCAAGGTTACATGATTTGCTCCTCTATTCTTTTTTTTTTTTTTTTTAAATTTTTTTTCAACGTTTTATTTATTTTTGGGACAGAGAGAGACAGAGCATGAACGGGGGAGGGGCAGAGAGAGAGGGAGACACAGAATCTGAAACAGGCTCCAGGCTCTGAGCCATCAGCCCAGAGCCCGACGCGGGGCTCGAACTCACGGACCGCGAGATCATGACCTGGCTGAAGTCGGACGCTTAACCGACTGCGCCACCCAGGCGCCCCATTTGCTCCTCTATTCTTTAATGGATCAGCCAGAACTAGAACCAAGGAATCTTGACAATTAACTTAGTTTTCCACTACACTACTTTTGTTAGGAAGTCTTGGTTTTCCTACTTCCAGAGCTCTTTAAAGATCATGACTTCCCACTTGTCAGGAGTGTAATAAAAGGAGAACAAGGATGGATTAGTGTTTTGACTAGATGATAGACAAAGACCTTTCTGAAACTCAGATGTTATGATTATATGACTTATAAAGGACATGTGTCTGGGGGCACCTGGGTGGCTCAGTCGATTGTGCCTCCAACTTAAGTGCAGGTCATGATCTCCCAGTTTGTGAGTTCAAGCCCCACATTGGGCTTGCTGCTATCAACACAGAGCCGACTTTAGATCTTCTGTCCCCCTCTCTTTGACCTTCCCTTGCTTGTGCTCTCTCAAAAATAAATAAACATAAAAAAAGGCATGCATTTGCACATTTTTGAGAAATAAAGGTCTTTCCTAAGCACACTACTTACACCTCTCTGTAGTCCCTGTCTCCCAAACTAGTAATTCGCATACTTTTTTATAATTTTAAATATTATAGTGTTTCAGTTGTTAATTATCATTCAAAGAGACTGAGAGTTTCAGCATGCGTTTCTGTACTAATTCATTCTACTGATATTTGTTAAGAGCCCACATGTGCTCCATGTTTTACACATTTAAAGAACTAAGAATATTAATTTCATCCCGTCCAAATCTAATTGTTCCAAATGTATTTTCATCTAATTTAAATTACTTTTTGTATTTATTCTATTTTTCTTTATGCTAATTTTACATGTTTGAAAAGGGTAAGAATTAATTTGCTATTTTCGTTAAATTATAGATTAATTAGTAGAAAACATCAAAAGGAGTTAAATGGACATATATTGTAATCATAGGAAGATGTAGGGATTTTTGTCACAAGCCTACATTGTAAGCTGGAAATACATAAACTGTCACTAAATGGAGTATTTGCTTTCTTTTTCCATCATTGTAGCTGACGTATCTGAGATGTTTAAGGTGAAAAATATCAAAGTAAAAGACAAGCATTTTCCATTTTCCAGAAGGAAAAGCACTTTAGTGTTAATTGCTATTTCCATACAAAATTGTGAGGAAACCAATACAAGTTACTGGTTGACAGGGCAGATCTATAACTGAACTGCCTGGGTTCACATCTCAATGAATCCACTTCTTCATTTTCTTACTTGGGATGAGTTACAAACCTCTTTCTACTTTCTTCATTCATAAAATGAGGATGACCCTAATAGCACCAACTTCATGTAATTGTTACAATGGGTAATGTGGTTAATATTTGTAACAATACTTAGAACAATGGTGCTGTACAGTCATTGGTGGTTTTTTGTTCTTGTTGTTTGTTTTGTTTTTAAAGATTTTTTTTAAATGTTTATTTTATTTATTTTGAGAAAGCACACGCCGGGGAGGGGTAGAGAAAGAGGGAGAGAGAGAACCCCAAGCAGACTCTGTGCTGTCAGCACAGAGCTAGAGGTGGGGCTTGAACTCACGAACTGCAAGTTCATGACCTGAGCTGTCATCAAGAGCCAGATGCTTTACCAACTGAGCTACCCAGGCACCCCTGTACATTTGTTAATTAAAATATGGGCACGTCATAATAGTTGGACTACTCTCCTCTTTCTTCTGATTAATTAAAAAGTTCAGTTTTGTAGACTTAACTAACATTTTAGGAGTAACAGTAATCTGCCCATTTATTTTTCCTTCTATTTTTAAATCCTCTAAAATCTTACAACTCAAATGGCTTACAATCATCATAGAACTATTTAAACTTAATCTATATTGTTCATTTAATTTTACTCTAGTTAAATGCACCTCAGGATGTTTGCTTCAGGGACATTAAACAAACATTGTTCACTCCAGAGGTAAAGATATGCTCCTAAATTTTCATATTAACTGTATAACCTTCATTCATGTTTAATCCACCTAAATTTTAAATCTTTGAGTGGTGTAGAATAGACATATAATTTTTTATAATCCTCATAGTTAGCTAGTTTCCCAGTGCCATATATTAAAGCCATCCATATAAAGAAATGTCCATATCTTTGTCATATACCAAATATCCATATATTCATGGCCTTATATTTGGACTCTTGAATGTAATTCATTGGTCTATTTTTTTTCCTATGCCTTGCCAGACTTTTTTTACTTTTACAAATTTATAGTAATAGCCAGTCTTTACTGAGAAATAGTGTAGCATTCAGGATGCTAACTACCAAACTATAGAATGCAATGAGAAAGTTACTTTGACACAAGTGAAAGATATGAAATCACTGAGGAGTGAGCAGTAAGGCAAGAAAAAAGTGGATGAAAGAAAGCAGGAATCAGCAAACAGTCCTCAAATGAAAAGCTTATTAATTCTCAAAGTGAAACTATTGTTAGAATTACAAGTCTAATCTCCAAGAGACTGACCGTATGTGACATTCAGACAGCTGTTTTAGCCCATTTATAATCTATTTAAGATACTAGCTTCAATTACCAATGCAAAACTCGATCATTAGCAAAAGTATCCTGAAGAATTAGACATCATAACATGGAAATTTTCAATGGGTCCAGGACGCCCTGGTGTCACGCTGACAGGTGGAAGATGTGGAGCGTGTCATTCTCACCTTTCTCGGGCTCGGTTGTAGAACCTAAGATAAGAAAGGGGGTGAATGAAGACTTTGACAAAAGAAACTAAATCACTTAAAAAATGTAAATAATCAGAAAGCTGCTTGAAATGTGACACAATTTTGTCTATATGCTGTTATCTGCAGACAACATTTTGAAATGTATCCCTTTCTGTTGGCTGCTAATATTGTAATCGTGCTTTATCCTGGATTTTCATAAGAATTCTGGACGATTTCAGAAAGACCAATTAATCAATGCCAGAGTGGATAATGATTTATGACCAGAGTAAAAATAGGAGAGCATACATTTCAATGTGGTCCCTTCTCTTGTTGACCAGATTTTTTTTTCTTTTTCTTGGAATGACTCCAAACATCTTGCTGGCAAAGAGGATGTATTTTTTGAGATAGCAAAGTTGTTTATTGAGCCTCTGAGTTCAATCAGCATTAGTAACTCTCACAGTAGAAGGAAAATTGGTAAGAAAAGGCTTAGTGTAAATCTTTGAATATGGAGTAACCCATTAGCTGGTTCAGCAAGTCACAAAATGGGACTTAGAATGTGTGAACACATTGCATAAAGAATGTGTGTTTGTGTCTATTTTAAAATATATGGGATAGTCTCTCCCTATCCAAGCATTTTTATTATGTTACCATATTTGTACCTAAGTATTTTGATACTATTCCTGGCATAGCACTTCCAGACAAAATGGAAGATATATATATTATTTTCCTGAGTTCTATATTGATCCTTCAAGATATCTGTTTCAGATATTCAATCAGACTTTATTACCTTTGTTTCCAAATCATAAATGGTTTAACAAATGCCCCATCATTGACGTGTATCATAGAAGAAGGTAATATCTTATTTCTTTGATGAGTGATTATGGGATACTACCTTTATACACTGAGATTTATGCTACTCTTTTCAGCAAAAGCTAGTGTAGGATGGTGAAATGAACAGTAATAAAGTTGGCAGGCTGAAAGCCGCTATGTGTGTCTAATGTCTGAAAAAGGAGTCTGCTTTTATGCAAATACAAATTGGCTGTGAAGCTTGTAATTCTAGAATCCAAACATCTAGCATGTGTCCTCTGTATGACCCAATGTGATTTGAAAGACAGAGCAGAGACAACGGGTGGAGAGGGCAAGGATTGAGAAGGAAAATATTAATGTCGTTTGTAGATATTTGTTAAAGGTCACTGCCTGTTAAGGAAGGAGACTCAGGAATGGAACTACTGCTAAATTACAATCTTAGTAAAAAAAAAAAAAAAGAAGAAAAGAGAACTGTTATTATTTTTCTATAGCAACGACAAGGGTTAATTAATATCTAACACTGCCTTTGGTATTGAGTAAATAGATGATTTCATTTTATTAAGTGTGTTGTGAATACTAACAGTGCTCCTTTTGTGAGAAGGAATAACAAAGAACAGGAGAGAGCTATGCCTGCTAGGTCCAACCTGTAAAAAGAGCCCCCTGCAATCTGAGAGTTGGCACCCTAGGACCATTCTGAACCATATTAAAGAGGTTATTGGGTCCCCAGTGACCACTGACATAAGAACTGGAAACTGTGGCTTTATATATCTATACTGGGTAGCTTTTGCTTGTTCTGCCTGGAATTCCGTCTTCTAGAATTCTCACCAGCAATTAAGAGTGCTGTCAACGAGGGCTATGTTTTCACGACTCCATCTTTTAAGCACCTTGATTGGTGCAAGAGTATAAATCTGACCAAAGCTGGTAGAAATAGGGTTCCTTGATTCCCGGCTAATGTCACAGGTCCAGGCTGGGGGACTCCACCACCCAAGACCAATCAGATACGTCTGTCTCTGAGATTTAAAACTTTAAGATGAAAAACATAGAAAGTATTAAAAGCCATGCTTTCTGCCACACAGAAGAAACTTTTATACTTTTGTATATTCACAAAAATAATATAATTAGGCAAATGGAAGCCCAGCTAGAGTCCTTCAAGTCCTGTTTCTAGGGGTTCCTAAGCCTCAACTACATTCCCAACTTTCTTATGTACTGAATGTTCATTTATACCTTACATTTCTTGAGTTAAAATATTGCCTGTGTTGTCTAATTAATACAATTTAGGATTTTGTTACTTGAAATTGTAAACCTCGACTAATATAATTTCCCAGGTCAATGATGTTCAGGTATTCTTGATTGAGGAATGGTTAGGTATCAACTCCAGTATACTACGTAAAAAATTATGGTGGCAGATTTCTGTCTAGAATTGATCAAAACTTTTTTAAATAAAATTACTTATATAAACTATATTTCAAGGATTAAATAATGCTGACAAGCTTCTGATAGTTAAGTGTTACACACATTAGTACAAGTATAAATTTAATCCCTTTATATGTGATTACATCAACAGAAGATACTAAATCATTTCTCTTTTTATTCCAGTTCACCAAAAAGTTTGTAGATTTTCTATATACAAACTAGGTCAAACTTAGCTAGATGACCACTAAGTAAAAATAAATACGTAATATAAGTTACAAATAGGTTAGATTTGTTTATCTCTTTAGGGATTTGTTTATTCTCTTTAACTATTTATATCTTTTTATTGAGATTCATTGATACAGCAGCTACCAGGTAGCGAGTAATGAAGACAGAACTCCTAGTCTTGAAAAAGAAAGTAACATCAAAATCCAAATAGCACACACGCACACACACACATACACACAGATGAGATAAGAATACCTACTTATAAGGATTCTGTTGTGAAAATAAAAATAATTCAAATTCAGAATGTTTTAGAAGAATGTCTTAGAAGAAGGTACTAAATGTATGCTAGATGTAAATGAACTCTTTCTCCATACCAGACTCATTCCTCACATTTGTGTTGATTTGTGATCTTTATATGCACCATTGTCCTTTCTTCCTCTTCTCTATCTTCTTCAACTTTTTATAAACAGACGCACTGATTTCCCATATGCAGATTCAGCATACCCAGTTTTCCTGAATTAGTCCCAGTTGAGCCAGAAAAAAAGTCTCCACGGCAGCCATACCGACCTCTCCTTAATTCCAACCTAATCAAATGGGGCTTTCAATCGTTAGGTCCCTCTACTTACCATTAAAGGTCCAGTCATTATTTCCCTCCCAAGTGTCCCTTGCTGCTAATTTCTGTAAAATAGAAATAATGCTGTATATCTCATGGGGCTGCTGTGATTATTAATTTTTAAAATGGAGAGAAAATGCTTAGACAAATGTCCCTCATAGTATAGCTATATTTATTATTTTTATTGGTGATATCTGTATTTATTATGTGACTTTTTCCTATCATTATTATTATTATTAATTATTTGTAAGTATTATCTTCCAAGGCCTAATTATGAGTGCATCTATACCTCTCAAACTAACATTCTGGTGTTTGCACTAAATCTTTAGGATTGATATTCTTTCTATAGTCCACTATCTTAGTTCATTAGTTCAATAATTCATTTATTTAGTTAATATTTTTCAATAAGCAGCAGGTAAAAGAAGGCTTAGATAAAAGACCAGAGGTGAGGCAACTGGGGTAGCAAAACTAACCTAGCCAGTTCAGCTTTGGGAGAGATGGACGTAGACAGGATGGTCATACCCATACACTATAATAAAGACATGGGTCTTTATTCCTGAAAAGGGGTAAGAAAGACTAGAAAAGAGGTCAGAGTGTCTTATTAGGTTTTTCAAACCATGTAACCATGATCTCTGACCTCAAGAACAATATAGGAAGAAAGACTGATATATAAATATACAATGTAATACAGTATCCAAAGTGGAATGCATTTACAAATAGTAATGCCAATAGCTAATAGTTATGAATATATATTATATGTGAAGCACTGTGTCAAACCTACTCATATGCTGGAGCTGGCTCTTATCTGCACAATGGATGCAATCTGGTACATATCTATTCAACTCTACTTCTAATTTCCCTTCCCTTCTTCCCTCCTTCCTTGCTTCCGTCCTTCCTTTCCTCTTTCATTCTTTCTTTCCTCTTTCTTTCTTTCTTTCTTTTTCTTTCTTTATTTCTTTCTCTCTTTCTTTCTCTTTCTCTTTCTTTCTCTTTCTCTTTCTTTCTTTCTTTCTTCTTTCTTCTTTCTTTCTTTCTTTCCTGGGGATCTGGTTGTTAAACACTTACCAGAATACACAGCCTAAATTATTTAAACCTATCATCTTACTATCTTATTTATTACATAATCCTGAGTTACTGAGTTACTATCATTATTCCCTTTTTTCAGATGGATTGTTTTAAAGTTTTGTGACCTTCCCAAGCAAATTAGCAATTGAGTCAAATTTTGAATTCAGTCTAATTCCAGAGTCTGCAGCTCTAAACATGATAATAGCCCAAAGGGGGTTGATATGAAGGTAAGACCTTGTGTAAAATGGCTTCCTAAAGTTGTGCTGGATTTTGTGTTGAACAGGAATTCAAGAATGGGCTTGGAAGATATGGGAAGCATAGAAGTTGGATGTTCCAGTTCTGATTTGGCTTTAAATGAAAGAGGAAAAGGAGAGAAAAACATCTTAGATGCTATCACACTGGTAAAATTCACCTGGTTTTTGCTTTTCTCCAGTTGCATTATTATGCATTAAAAAAACAAAAAACAAAAAAAAAAAAACTCTGTTTCTACCTTATCACTAACTGGCAATTCCTTCTTTCCAATTATCCAGGCGAATACCTTAAGGTTATTCTTTAAATCTTCCTTTCCTTTAAGTGTGAATCCATTTAATCAACAAATATGAGCTCTACTTTCAAAATCTATCCAGAATCTGACTACTTTATATCAACCAACAATCACCCTCACCTAAATTATCATCGTCTCTTGTTAGTCTCTTTGATTCCATTCTTGTCCTGTGGAGGCTTGGCTTCATATAATGTCCAGTAAAGTAAAACCATGTCATTCCTCTGCTTAAAACTTCAATGGCACTCTATCTCACTCAGAATAAAGTACTAAATATTTACCACAGTAGGGTCTGCACAAACATACTGGCTGAGCTATTTGACCCTGAACATGAATTGCTCCTTCGTGACTAGGGTAGGAAGAAGTATGTCTAAAATTCAAGGGAAAATATAATAAGAATGGAAAGAGAAGTGTAGATGTACTAAGCAAAGTTTTACAGACAGAAATCCCAGCTCAATCTAAAAAAGCTAGCCTACAGAGTACATCACATCTTAGAATTGTCCAAGTCAAGGTGTAAGAAAGTTGAGAATTCATACCCTCATAACAAAATTATTGTTCAAGAGTTGTGCCTGGAGAGACATAAGTTGTTTTTTTTTTTAACATTTATTTATTTTTTTGAGAGACAGAGAAAGACAGAGCAGGAGCAGGGGAGGGGCAGAGAGAAAGAAGACACAGAATCCAAAACAGGCTTTAGGCTCTCAGCTGTCAGCACAGATCCCAATGTGGGGCTTGAACTCATGAACCATGAGATCATGACCTGAGCCAAAGTCGCACACTTAACTGACTGAGCCACCCAGGTGCCCCGAGACATAAGTTTTAAGGTGTTTCCCACTCTAACTGTGTGAGTAAAATAAACTCAACATTCTGTGGACAGCCTCATGGGCAAGAGAGGCAGGTTTTGACTCTTGGAATCAGAGTGAATGAACTGGTTGATTTCAGGGAATGTGTGTGAAGTACAAACAATGTCTTATACAATCCACCCATTTCAGTGGTGAGATCCATGCAATCCTCACATTAAATTTACTGTACTGATTCCTCAAGAAGGTGCTTGGCAATACTCAGAAAAAAAAAAAAGAATTCTCAAAAGAAAGATCAGCAGGTTGAGCTACAGCTGCCACTGCTGTAATTGGTCTTGAGGCTTAGGTAATATTCATCATCTGCCTCTTTTCTCTCACTCTCGGCCAACATTTCTCCTGTTGTGGGCTAATGAAATGGGTGACAGATCTTTATACCTCAAGAGACTGAGCCCTTATTTGGCTAGGGTCTGTTCATGGTTAAAACAAAGTTTGAGATCACCAAGGATGCTGTAGTATGTCTCTAGAGGCTTGGATATACTAGTTTCTGCGACTTTGTGTAGAAGCAATTCTACTTCCTCACAATGATCAGGGCCCATTACCATTGCCAATAGGGTAACATTCTTGTGTGCAAGTCTACTGGCATGAGGAACTCAAAATGCCAGGTAGAAGTCATAATTTTGGAACTCTAGATCTGCCAAATGTAAAATTGCAAGGGCAAGAGGCACAGATTCTCTAAATGGTTCACTGGGAGTGATGGCGAGAGGGGTTACTTCTGCTTCCATCCCATCATTTCTGGACTCACATAATCTAAGTATCAGAGACTCAGGACAAAATGGCCATTAGCTAAAAAGTATATACCATATCAGAAATCAATTCTCCAAAGCGGCAAGGTATTATTTGCAAGTTGGATCCTCAGGCATGCCTTTGAGTGGTCATTGCAGCATTATATTAGGCCGTCAGGCTTTGAGTCGTATAGAAAATAGTAAGGCTAATTTTCCTTTGGGCCATGTTCAATGTTATGATCATTTTTCTGCAAAATGTGTCCTTTTATCTGAAGAAATATCATATAAGATAAAGTGTCAGTAAATCAGACACACTGTAAGCCTTTAAATACTGACCAAGACACTAAGGGCAGGAAAGGAAAACACATACCAACACATGTGTTCATTACTGCCTATTCCAGGGTGGATGAAATCTGATGTAATCATCTTGCTATCAAGTAGTTGATTAATCTTGAGAACTGATAGCATTTCAAGAGCTGAGCATCACACACTTTTGCTGACAAGTCAGACATTTAACAGCAGTAGTGGCTATTTCAGACCTGTTAGAATAAGCCCATACTATAGACCCATTTATAGCTAACATCTCTTTTACCATGATTAGTCCATTTATGGGTCTACTTTGTGAGCACTGGCACAGATAAGTACAGAGGGTAGTTGACGTACTGGATGAATCATCCTGCCCACAAGCTTATTAATGCCTCCTATGCAAAGTGTTCTCTAGTTGACATTAATGTGGGCTACAAAAATCTACACACCATGAGTTCATCCATATGTCTTTCTCTAGATTTCCTCTTCAGTCTTGCTCTTTCCAAGCTACTGATCAATTGGCCAGCCATTTACAACTGGTCAGGAATCTGGGTATGTCCTTACAACAGGCCACTTCTTTCTTTATGTGAGAGAGAAGAGTAGATGCACTACACAAACTCGGACCACTGGGACGATTTTTTTCTTGCCACTGTCTTTCAGGATTCCTTATGCAGAGGACCGGCAAGATCCTCTTGGACTCTACCATGGCATACAGCAGGAAAGTTTAAGTATCATTGATCAAGCCTGGAATGGATATTAATTACTGTCTTCCCTAGCTGTAAATATATCCATCCCATTAAAAACTCCAAGTTTAGGAAATGACCACATAATGAACCCATGTTTTCTCTGGAATTGGACAATAACTCCATTTATCACTTGGCATTCCTCTATAATAGGTGGTCACAGTGGGATTTGGGGTCCTTGATCTCATTATAGGTTGAACTTATAACTGACAACTTTCACAAATTCTGGGTATTCTACCACCCCCAATGTATACAGATTCTTTTGGGGAAAGATTGGGTGAATTGCTATAGCATAGCAGGATCCTTCCTCAAATTTACTTGTATCTTCTTCAGTCAAGCTCAGGTCTCGAAACTGGATGAGGAATAATAGTATTTCTCCAAGGTGGCTAATATCAGTTCATCTGCCCTTAATCTTTTTTTGATTATATATATTAAGCTATACTTTTTTGATTGTCCATTTTCCTGGTTCTTGAGAATACCATGGTAAATGAGCCATAAACATAGATCCCTGTGGGTCAGCGCCCCCAGGTTTCTATTCCAACCTTACTACCCATAATGCTAAATATACTCAACTCTGATGATTAAATGCTACCACCTAGCCTCTGCCTTTCTGTAATCATATCATCCCCACAAACAGCAGGTGCAGTTTCACAACATTTCTGCTTATTAATATTGGTCTCCAGTGGATAGCCATCACTCCACCACTGAGCTTCCATTTCCTAGTTGCTTGCAGACTTTAGAGTATAGACTTTCCAAGGCTATGAATTTATCATTCTTTGTAGCTCTGTAGGATTCACCATTGAGTTCTAAGCTTGAACCTCAGTGTGGGGCTCACTCTCTGGCTCTAGCTGAGAAGACCCTCTGTTAGTGCTGCCATGGAAGAAACTTTCTTTTCTTCTTTCTTTCTTTCTTTCTGAGAGACAGTGAGACAGAGCATAGTAGGGGAGGAACAGAGAGAGAGGGAGACACAGAATCCGAAGCAGGATCCAGGCTCTGAGCTGTCAGTACAGAGCCCCACACGGGGCTAGAACTCATGAACCTCAAGATCATGACCTGAGCTGAAGTCAGACACTTAACCGGCTGAGCCACCCAGGTTCCCCAGAAATTTTACTTTCATATTACGAATTGATCATTGACTTACCTGAACTTATCACTCTCTTTTTTTAGCTCATCAGTGACATCTGGCAAAAAAAGCAATCAATTCCACAATTTTAAAAATAACCATTACTCCTACATTACTTGAATGCTAGAGATATTGCACAAGCCAATACACCATCTCCCACCTTCAACCCATTCTGGTTTACCAGAAAGGAAGGTTTCAGTAAATGTAAGGCAGTTTTATACCAGGAATTGCCATCCATCCAATTTCACCAGTATTGCATCTCTGTTGCCATCTGGTTAAGGGTGACCTCACTGCAGAATTCCCTTCTGCCCATCTTTTTTTTAAACCAGCTCTGTTAACAACTATGCTATACTGTATTCTCCAAAATCATATTCTGAGACAAGGTTTGTAAGTTTGGAGTTATTAGAAATAAATAACTAAAAAAATGGCATAAAAGTGGGGTAATAAGACTTGAAAAGGGTGATGGTCAAGCAAGGGTATGCTATCAAGAAAATTCTTTTTTTTTTTCAATATATGAAGTTTATTGTCAAATTGGTTTCCATACAATACCCAGTGCTCATCCCAAAAGGTCCCCTGCTCAATACCCATCACCCACCCTACCCACCCTCCCACCCCCCCATCAACCCTCAGTTTGTTCTCAGTTTTTAAGAGTCTCTTATGCTTTGGCTCTCTTCCACTCTAACCTCCTTTTTTTTTTTCCTTCCCCTCCCCAATGGGTATCTGTTAAGTCTCTCAGGATCCACATAAGAGTGAAAACATATGGTATCTGTCTTTCTCTGTATGGCTTATTTCACTTAGCGTAACACTCTCCAGTTCCATCCATGTTGCTACAAAGGGCCATATTTCGGGGCGCCTGGGTGGCGCAGTCGGTTAAGCGTCCTACTTCAGCCAGGTCACGATCTCGCGGTCCGTGAGTTCGAGCCCCCCGTCAGGCTCTGGGCTGATGGCTCGGAGCCTGGAGCCTGTTTCCGATTCTGGGTCTCTCTCTCTCTCTGCCCCTCCCCCGTTCATGCTCTGTCTCTCTCTGTCCCCCCAAAAAAATAAATATTGAAAAAAAAATTTAAAAAAAAAGGGCCATATTTCATTCTTTCTCATTGCCACGTAGTACTCCATTGTGTATATACACCACAATTTCTTTATCCATTCATCAGTTGATGGACATTTGGGACCTTATGAAGATAAAAAGCTTCTGCACAGCAAAAGAAAATTCATAAATATCAAATTAGTTTTCCATTCCTATATAACAAATTGCTACAATTTAATGAAAAAAGTCCACTTATTAGCTCAAACTTCTGCAAGTCAGAAACCCAGGCAACTCAACTATATTCTCTGCTTAGGGGGTTACATGGTGAAAATCAAAATTACAGGCAGGTAGAGCTCATGTGGAGACTCATGAGAAGAACCTGCTTCAAAGTGTATTCAGGTTGTTGGCAGAATATAGTTTCTTGCAAGTGTAGACGCCGTTCATTTCCTTGTTGGCTGTTGGCCAGGGGGCACTCACAGCTCCTAAAGGCTATTGTGCACCTTTGCACATGGCCTCTTCTATCTTCAATGTTAGCAATGACCCTTTGAACCCTTCAAGTACTTCATATCTCTGACTTTCCCTTCTGCTACCAACTGGAGAAAATTCTCTGCTCTCAAAAAGGACTTGTGAGATGAGGTTAGGCTAATATGCCGTATAGGAACCTAGTTCCTATGTGATTTTGAGGCTGGCTGATAAAAAGCTGCTCTATAATGTAAGGTATTTGTCTCTCATTTGGTTTATGTAGTCTTGTTATTCACTGTAACACATTCTAGTCCTTGACCATCTGCGATGGAATGTCCGTCTACGTTCAATCAAAACTCAAATTAAACCTGACATACACATAGAGTAGTTGAAGTTAATATTTCTCTCTAATAAGGTCAACTGATTAGGAAACTTAATTAAATCTGGAAAATCCCTTTTTCCACGTAACATAACAAAGTCACAAACATAACACTATGAGGCAGAGATCATGGAAGACAGCTTAGAATTCTGTCTACCACAGTCTGCCATAGATTGCCATCAATAAATATTTGCATCAATTAATTTACCTATAAAATAAAGCTAATAATACCACATAATCACTGGATTGTTGTAAAGATTAGAATAAAAAATCTATTTAAAATTACTTATTGTAATAGTTGGCACATAGTAAGCTATAACAATTCACTTATGTAGTGAGCGTATTAGATTCTCTAAAGATGGACTTCAAAGGACCAAGCCTCCTAATATTCATGCCATATGTAATTCCCTTCCCAGGAATCTGGACTGACTCTTATGACTAACTTGTAAATAAGTAATATGTGATAGGAATAATACTGTCTGACTTCTGATCCTAGGACATAAGAACTCTTTTTTTTTTAAGTTTATTTATTTTGAGAAAGAGACAGGTTGCAAGCAGGAGAAGGACAGAGAAAGGGAGAGAGAGAGAAAACCAAGCAGGTTCAGCACTGTCAGTGCATAGACCAGTTCAGGGCTCAAACTCACCAACCATGACATCATGATCTGAGCCAAAATCAAGAGTCAGATGCTTAACTGACTGAGCCACCCAGGTTCTTTTTATTTTTGTCTCTTAGAATTCAGGCTCCAAGGAAAGCCAGCTCCCTCAGACTTCCATGTTCTGTGGAAGCTCAAGTTATTCATATGAGGAAGGAGCATGGAAAGAAAGATATCTGGTCAGTCCTAAGGTGTCCCACCTCAGGCAAATGATGTACCAGTTATTGAAGTATACATCCTGTATATCCATCCTTCAATGTTACAACTGAATCTTTAGCACAGTCCAGACCCTTCCAATATCTAACTGCAGTCTCATGGGAGACTCACAGAATCAGTAATGGTAATAATAAATTGTTGCTTAAAACCATTAAGTTTGCCATGGTTTTTTTATGTGGCAATGGATAACCAAAACAGAGTTTTAAGCAAGTTACTCAATTAAGTTCTTATTGTAGGATTTCCTTGTAGTTACAATTTGAGTTCTATCTTTTCCTGATTCCTACATGGTTTTGAAGCTGGTCAATATAAAGGTTTTCAGTCTCTCATTTGGTTTATGTAGCCTTATTATTCACTGGAACATACTCCAGTTCTTTGACCATCTGTAATGAATGTCTGTGTCTATATACAGTCAAAATTCAAATGAAATCTGACATACACACAGTGGTTGGAGTTAATTTGTCCTCCCTTGGCTCCCACTTATTACAGAAAGACCTGTTCATTTAAGTGTTTTCAAGTTACACGTTTCTATAGTTGGAAGTTATTACATGTTGATAGTTATCTTCACTGACATTCACTAGACTTGATATGCCGGGGAATTTTAAATGGAACTGAGAAACAAAGGCAATACAGTTATGCAGACACTGGAATGTGAAATAACACTCCAGTGACTTAAAGAAATGGGATCAACGTAGCCCTAATAAAATATGAAGGCTTTCCAGTCCCAGATCCTATTATCTCCAGTGATACTCTAGTTGTCTGTCTTTTAAAAGTGCAGATGCAATCCAGTTAGAAAAATGTCACAGCTCTCCTGCAACAACAGCATGCTCAACACTCACAGCAATAAAGATTTTCCCCATCAGTGAGCATTGTTGTCTTTGGTCCCTGGGACTGAAAAGTTTCCCCCAAAATCTCACAATCAGTTTGTTTGACAAGTGGGCTGATCTCAGCCACAATAGCAGCAAATGTCTTCTTTCACTTTGGTAAGTTGCCAAAATTAAATGAAGGAAATGATCCAAGAAGAGCAATAAACAACAGAGCCTGGGTGCTAGTTGAGTAGCCTCGCTTGGCATCTATGTCCAAGCAGAGTGCCTACATGTACTATTGTCAAGGGCTTATTGATGATAAATGGCAGAGAGGTCATTATTTCCCTGAACCCAATTGCAAAACCTCCTCATTCTTATAAGCACAGTCATGCCTGAAAGACATTTAAGGATATTTGTGACTGTCTAGAAGCATGAAGGCGGCAGTGCCAAGCTTAATGGGCAGAAATGTGCATGGAAAGAAATAGCAAAATTACCCAAAAACCCAAGACTTCAAAATGTATGACAGTGAAATAAGAGAAGTTAGATTCATAGAAGTGTAAGACCAACAAATTAAGAGGATATTGTTTAATAGGTTCCTTTATAGCAAAACTGTTAGCTGCACAAAGATTGTGCATCTAGCTAAGTTAGAGATCCATATTTCTCCTAATAAGGGACTCTTTTTTGCCTTGATTGCTTTCCCATTAAATCACATTCTATAAGTCGTTAATACAGCCATGGTGTATGTGCCTACTTGGAGGAGCTAGCAGGAATAGATCAACAAATAATCACAGAACTAGAAGAGAATCTAGAATTTTACTAGTTCAATTCTATCATTTTACCTTTCCCTCCATGATACCAGTCCAGACATTGAATTAACTGAAGCACACACAGCTCATTTGTGACAGTCGGGACTTGAACAGAAGTTTTTGCCTCTGGGTCCTTTGGTCATCCCATTGCTTTTCCTTGATGCTGGATATATCTATATCACATGCATATGCTTTCTCTTTAATTTCTCTATAACTTTTGGTTATATTATTCTTTATGTAGCCAAGGTCTTAGCATTGATGTGATGAGAGAGAAAGAGGAGGAAGAAGGGCTCCTGTTCTACATTTACTGGGTTTTAAGGAAAATGGTGCAAGCAACAAGTTTATGAATAAGAGAAAACTGCTAATGTTCCAATAAGGACATTCTATAGAATGTTAGAGATTGTTGACAAGGTATCTTACCGAATCTTGAAGTTAAAAGAGTATTAGTTTATTCCCTACTTTTTAAAAAAATATTTATTTATTTTTGAGAGAGTATGAGAGGGGGAGGGGCAGAGAGAGAGGGAGACACAGAATCTGAAGCAGGCTCTAGGCTCCAAGCTGTCAGCACAGAGCCAATGTGGGGCTCCAACTCACGAACAGTGAGATCATGACCTGAGCGAGAGAGAGATGCTTAACTGACTGAGCCACCCAGGCACCCTTAGTCTATCCTGTTTTGAGGAACAAAGCCAATACTTGTAAATATAGCCAAAAGGGGCTTTTACAATCAGACCACAACTTCTAGACTTCATTTTAAAGCTCTCCCTGCCTTTCTTCCCGAAGACTGTATGTTCTAGCCATATGTAATTTTTCCCTATTCCCTGTTGGTTCATCCTTTATTCCTCCTAACTTAATACTTTGGGTTTTTTGTTTTTTGTTTTTTTGTTTTTTGGGTTTGTTTTGTTTTGTTTTGTTGTTTTTCAACACAGCAATGTTCTCAGCTAAATGTTTGCTTTCCTAGACTGTCTTGTTGCTAACAGAGGTGGTGGGGTAGAAGGAAGATGAAAGGGAATGTGTGACTTTAGCTAAAATCATAGGAGAAGGGAAGAAGGTTCTAGCAAAGCTCTATCTTTCCAGGTAAAATAGGATGGCTGGTGACACCATTTTGTCTTTTCTCTTCCTTTTGACTGAAGTTTGTGTGTGATATTTGGAGCTCTAGCAGCCTCCCTGCCACCATAAAGGAAAGACATACCTAATTCCCTGAACCATATCCAGCAAAGACCTATTGAGACTTTTCTTCTTATGTAATAAAACAAAAACAAAAACAACAACAAAAAACCTACTGTCATTGAGTGTTCTGTTACTTGCAATGGGTAACATTCCTAACTGATACATTCTTCCACAGTGCCATTATTTTCCCATGCCTTTTCACATACTGACACTTTTGAAATGTTTCCTCTTTTTATATGAAATGTGTTATTTTACCTTTAAGAAAGTGATTACCTATAGCATTTCCTGTTGAATCCTTCTTCAATCCTCCATGAGTTGTTAATTCCAAACCTTTATGTGTCCTCATAGCTGTTTGTACTCACATTCATTAGGTATTTCTAATATGTTTATGATAATTTTGTATATAATCTATACAGTTTCTATAGACTCCATAGGAGTTGTATTAACATTAATATTCATTTGTTATTTCAGTTCTCTCACATTTATGATGCTGCAAAGCAGGAAGTTTCCATAAGCACACCACACTCACTTCTCAAGTATTGTGGACATCACATGTAGGCAAAGATGAGTCTTTGACTCTGGATTATACTGTTGTTGCAGTCTCAGGCCTCGCCTGGTAGAATCTTCTGTTCATCAGGCCTTTGTTGGATCTAATAAGTATTTTAGCTCTCTGCTCTACCCACCACAAAAGCTCCTTCTTCCTGGGAAAATGAAGTTCTGATCTGGGTACCGAATCTAGGGCAGCCCTGAATGGCATCTGGCGTACTGTGGGTCCTCGAACAATGTTTCATGAATCAATGAGACCAAGGAAGGCTAAATGACAATGTGCAAAGCTGTTTGGCTAGTTAATGGTGGAGCTAGAAGTTTCTTAAGCCCACACTCCTTCCTCCAGATGACCTTAAGGAAAACTTGGAGCATAATGAAAGCCGAACGGATAACACTGTTAGCAGTAGCTTCGATTCTCCGGGAAAATCTCTTTTTTGCAGTTAAATCTAGGATGTATAACTTAACAAACAGGAAGCCATCATATCCCACAGATGATCTGTGCTCTGTCTCACACTGCCTGGCATGCCATGTGCCTTGAAAGCCCATGGATAATCCAAAAAAAAAGCAAAGTGGAGGACAGCTCTGCTTCTGTTAGAGAATTTACAAGGTCCCAGTAGAGTTCGTGTTCTACTAGTCATATGGGGAAAAATCAAATAAATAAGCATGGTCAGATGAGTGCATGTGACTCAGTCACTCACTTTCATATTCATCTATACACATGCATACACCACCTACACCTACATATCACTTCATTTAGATGTATGTCAGCAAACTCAGAAGATAGGGCAAAGGGAACTGACAGAAGCAAAAAGACAGTAATCAATACTTGAGTTGCCCTGGCAACTGGTGGAGGGAAGAAAAGCTACTGCCAAGTGATTCTTATAACAATAGTCTTCCAGGAGAGTCCTGCTGTAGCACTGTGAACCATCTGGCTTAAAAAATAGGGGAGAGTAGTAGTGCCAGGGCATCACATTATTTTATTCCTGCTTCACCCTACCCCCCAAACCCAGGCTTCTGACAGAAACTAGTACTGATTCAGCTAAAAAAAAAAAAAAAAAAAAGATAAAAAAAACTACATAGGATGTATTCAGGTGAGGGAGACAGGAATTTTTTCTTTTTCTCTTTTCATTATCTGAAGTTTTAAAATAAGTCTTGTATTATTCTGCTCAGGCTGCCATAATAAAATACCACCAACTGTGTGGATTAAACAACAGAGATTTACTTTCTCATAGTTCTGGAGGCTAGAAAACCCAGCTTCAAACGGTCAGCAGATTTGGCTCCTAGAGAGAACTCTTCTCCTGGCTTTCAGATAACTGTCTTCTTGCTACTTCCTACCATTGCCTTCCCTCTGTGGCATGTGGAGAAAGAGGGGGAGAGAGGGAAAGAAATCCTTTCTATTATAAAATAAACAACGATGTCAGATTAGGGCTCCACCCATAGGACCATATTTAACCTTAATTACCTCCTAAAGGCCCCTTCTCCAAATACAATCACATAGAGGGTTAGAGTTTTAAATAGAGTTTTGGGTGAGAATTCATTTCATAGCTTAAAGTTTGTACCTTTCTCACATGAAAAATACATTAATTTTACCTCAACAGCCCAAAAAGTCAACTCACTTCAGCATCAAGTCTAAATTCTAAAGTCCAAGGGGCGCCTGGGTGGCTCAGTCAGTTGAGCATCTGACTTCGGCTCAGGTCATGATCTCACAGCTCGTGAGTTTGAGCCCCATGTCAGGCTCTGTGCTGACAACTCAGCCTGGAACCTGCTTCGGATTCTGTGTCTCCCTCTCTCTCTGTCCCTAACCCACTCACATTCTGTCTCTGTCTCTCTCAAAAATAAATAAACATTTAAAAAGATTACTTTAGAAATTCTAAGGTCCAAACTCCCATCTAAATATCATCTAAGTCAGGTATGAATGAGACTCAAGGTATGATTCATCCTGAGGCAAAATTTGTTGTCAGCTCTGAATCTGTGAAAGCAAAGTATGTACTTCCAAGTTACCATGGTAGGAGAGGCATAGGTGGGACATTCTCATTCTAAGAAGGAGAAACTGGAAAGAAGAAAGGGTGACAGGCCCCACCCTAGTCCAAAACGTGGGAGTGCAAATTCCACTCAATCTTAAATCTCAAAAATAATCTCCTTTTGTTTAATGCCCTGCCTTCCAGGCCTACTGGGCTGCAGTGTCACCCCCTGACTCTTTAGGGCATCCTTCTTCCTTTGCTGCTGGAGTCCCATCCTACCCATGCAGGGGGGCTTGTTCATGCAGTTATCAGTGATGGCCTCTTTGTCCAATGAAAAGTAGGCACAAATAGTCTTGCCCCTGGGACTATGGCGGGAATGGCATCTCTCATGATCTCTGAGCTGACTCTCGGGTCAATCTTCCTTTTTCTCAAAGTTTAACACATATGTTTGCAGCTTTCCTTCAATCCCTCCTATTTTCTGTTTCTGTCTGGTGTTTCTGCTGGCATAATGCCATCTCTGATCCTGCCTTCTACTGAGATGGGTGATTAAAATCATGCTTTATACTTGTAGAGGCCACTTTTAAACAACAGTCTTGAGCGATGGAGACCTGAATAAGGTAAAAGGACCCACTGTAACAACTACTGGGCTGAATACAAACAGGCTCATAAGCTGACCCACCTCATAATATCCATAAGCCCTAGCTGACCAATGGTCTACTTACAACCAGGCCCAGGTACCAAAAAAGGAAAATCCCATATGTTCCCATACCTTTTCCCACTAGACACAGCCCCCCACCCCTGCCACATGGCATACTGTCTCTCCTTTGGTGTCCTGCCTGCCATTCCCTTGTAGTGTATTCAGTAAACTTCTATCTCCATTGTTCTACCTTGGGTGAATTCCTTCACCCAATTGGGTCACCCCACACTCAAACTAATTGCTCTATCAACTGGATTTTGGTCATACCCTTTGTGTTCTTTTCAGAACCAACTTTCTCATTTTTTGCAATATACACAGGCTGAGAATTTTCCATATTTTCAAGTTCTTGTTACTTTTTGCTTAACAATCTGTTCTTTATTTCATCTCTTTCTCTCCTTGTGCATTTTACTATATAAACAGTCAAGATAAAGCAAGCCACTCCTTTGATACTTGGCTTAGAAATCTCCTCCACTAAATATCCAATTTCATCACTGGTAAGATCTACTTTTGACAAACATTTGAATATCCACACAATTCCACCAAGTTCTTTGTCACTTTATGATTGCTTTTCTTCCAGTTTCTAATAACCTATTTCTCCTTCCCATCTAAGATCTCACCAGAATGGTCTTTAATGTCCATATTTTGACCAACAATCTGTTCATGATTTATGTCTTCTGTAAGAAGATGGAAACCTTCTCTCTAGCTCTCCTCTGCTTTGTTTTTTGAGCTACCACCAAAATTACCTTTAGCATCAATATTTCTATCAACAGTCCCTTCTCCTCATTCTTGGCTTGTTCTAGCATGCACCTCAAAACCCATTAGGAGAACCTGGATGGCCCAGGCGCTTAAGTGTCTGACTTCGGCTCAGGTCATGATCTCATGGTTTGTGAGTTTGAGCCCTACGTCGGACTCTGTGCTGACAGCTCAGAGTCTGGAAACTGTTTTGGATTCTGTCTGTCCCTCTCTCTCTCTCACTCTCTCTCTCTCTCTGTCCCTCCTCCGCTGGTGCTGTCTCTCTCTCAAAAATAAACATTAAAAATATTAAACCCCTCCCCCCGCCGCAAAAAAAAAAAAATTACTCAGTTCCAAAGGAACTTCCTTATTTTTAGGTATTTATAATGGTAGGACTCCATATCTCAGTCCCCAGATCTGTATTAGTCAGCTTTGGCTGTCATAACAAATACCATAAATGGGGTGGCTTAAATGATAGAAATATGTTTTTCAAACTTTTGGAGGCTGGAAGTCTCAGATCAAGGTCTAGCTAGGTTGCTCTCTGGGGAAAGATCTCTCCCTGGCTTGCAGCTAGCCTCCTTAATGCTGTTTCCTCACATGCCCCTTCCTCTGTGGCAGGCCTCTTTTCTACCCGTCTACTCTTCTTATAAGACTACCAGTCCTATTGGATTAGGGCCCTATTCTAATGACCTCATTTAACTTCAATTACCTCTTGAAGGCCCTTTTTCCGAGTACAGTCACATTGGGAGGGCTTCAATACATGATTGGGAGAGGAGAGGACATAATTCAGTTCCTAGGGAGACTGTTCACAACATACAACTTTTTCTAAAACACAACTTGATGAAAAGGAAACAAATATTTCTGGGGTTTAGTAAATGGACATGAACAGATATGAATGGATAACATGATTTCCTTTTATTATAATAAATTATTCCAGGTGTTAACCAACTATTCTAGCTAGTCAAGGTATTTTAATTAGGTGCCATTATTAGCCACAATGAGGTACAAACCTATAGTTCAACTGGTAGCTAAAATAATTTCTTCTAACTATAAAAGAAGTATGATGCAAATTTCTTTACAGGAATGAAGAAAATATAAACTAGGTAATGCAATTGAAATTTACTTTGAAATTATGGGTAATTACCCAGAGTTTAGAGATAATTAAACCTAAAAAACATGTGCCCTCTTACCTCTTGGACCATCTTTCTAGACTAATTATACACTTTTGTTCTTCTATGGAGAAGGCAGCTGAGTTGGTTACTTTATTCTCCAACTCATATATGTTATAATTCTCTCTACAGACTAATGACAAGAGTTTTGTGATTGATTTTGCAGAAAAAAAATGGATTTAAACATGTAGGGTGTGAGGATTAATATATCCACTGTAACAAAGTCTGTGTTGTATTTTTCTTCAAATGTAACATGTAGTAATAGTTTTCTTCTAACAAGTGTACCTACATTTACAACATGCCTTCAGCATGTACTTCAGTGACTTCTCTTAAAAAATGATGGGCAACGGGGCGCCTGGGTGGCGCAGTCGGTTAAGCCTCTGACTTCAGCCAGGTCATGATCTCGCGGTCCGTGAGTTCGAGCCCCGCGTTGGGCTCTGGGCTGATGGCTCGGAGCCTGGAGCCTGTTTCCGATTCTGTGTCTCCCTCTCTCTCTGCCCCTCCCCCGTTCATGCTCTGTCTCTCTCTGTCCCAAAAATAAATAAACGTTGAAAAAAAAAATGATGGGCAAAACTGCTTAACATATCCACATGAACTTGGGCTCTACATTGCTGTCTAACCATATCTTAAACCATATTCATTCTATGCTCTCTGATAATGGCATTATCATAATGGGCCCAAATGGGAACAATATGACAACTCTTAAAATGAGATAATTCAATGACGGCTCAGTAGAAAAACTATATACAAATATGTAAGATAGATTGAAACCACACCCAAAAAGTGCTACCATACTTAGGACCAAAAAAGATTGTGGAATAGCAGTGGCTATGGAACCTGGGAAGAAAGATCCCTTTGGAGAAGACTTGAAAGAAAACGTGGTCTTTAGTGGAAGGACATTGCCTGAGGCACCCCCATAAAAAGGGCCAGAGAAAAAACGATCTTAACTTCTTTATTCTTCCCTCAACTTTTAAAAAAGAAAAATCAGAGCTCTGCAATGGCCAAATCTAACTACGAGCCAAAGTTAAGGGAATCCATTGTTATAACCTATACCAGTCATCTACTGGGGCAGAAAGCTGGATGGTGAAGAGTATTTTGGAGGGACAATAGCAATAGCCAACAAATGGGGTATCATTATGTTGTATTTGTGATTCTCTCTCCTCACTAAGGGTGTTAGCATATACCATTCCTTATCCTTGAGCAATCCTATTCACTTTGCTAATTATTATTTA
This sequence comes from Lynx rufus, assembly GCF_022079265.1. Lineage (NCBI taxonomy): Eukaryota > Metazoa > Chordata > Mammalia > Carnivora > Felidae > Lynx > Lynx rufus. The sequence continues at coordinate 128,025,592 of NW_025814867.1, forward strand.
TTCTTTGGATGTTAGTTTAGAAAGTGATTTCTTTAGTTAAGCCTTTTTTAGCTCTTTATTAGTCAGGATATTTCAGGTGATACTGTGATAATAAATAACACTAAAATCCCAATGGCTTCATGCAATGAGGTTATTTCTTACTAGCAAGGCCAACTTCATGAGCCTGCAACATAGGCAGTGACACAGGACCTCATGCTCAAGAAGGGCCAATGTCTGGTTTAACTGCTTTAGTCATCTTGGTATTCTTGATTGTTTTTAAATTGTGGTAAAATATACATAACATGAATTTTTGCCACTTTTAAATGTACAATTCAATGGCATTCATTCAGTACATTCACATTTGCACCAAGCCCTACACACTGTATAGCCAGTTCTGTTCACTAATGGCGTATGTCCATCATGGGAATCTGCTCCAACTATTCACTGAGTCATCCAGGCCTATGGGATCTTCAGAATCTTGTATCTTCAATCCCAGAAACACATGGTCCCTCCAATGCCTCAGCAGGAGGAGAACAGTCCAACAGATAGGCACACCTGTTCTTCTATTCTGCCTTACAAAGATATGTAGTTGGAAAAGGAGGAGTATTTTAATAGTCTTTTCAGATAACAATGAATAGTCTTTTTGATAACATATCAAACTTGACAAATGGAATTTTCTGAAATTAAGTTGCAACGTAAAATTTGTAGCCATATCACTGAACTTTTAAAACTCTGTTACATTACAATCCATTAGTCTATCATGCACTTTGAATAGATCCTTTGTCTATGTAAAATTTTAAATATCATGCTATGGCCATTTGGAAAATACTGACTCACTGAGTTATGCAGATCTTCTAATTGCAGCCTCATTTTGTTACAGATCAAAAATCATATATACTAATATCATTGCCAGTATCACTAGAAAAGCCTTTAAGGTATTAGAAGGTTGTCAACTGCATGGTAGCCCGGGCAAGTTTTCAAAAATTCTAATTTTTTCTTGAAAGCTCAAATGTTTTCATTAATAATACTCTCATATTTGCTTGAAGTGTTAGGCTCACTTCTTCCATTTTTGAAAAAAAAATCTGTTGAATGTTCAAATAGGCAGTAGTTATTTTAAGTCAGTATGTTCTATTTTAAAAAGTGGTTACTTCAGTCCCACACATGGTTTATCTTGGAACTCCCATTCATATGTTGGTATAAAGCCGAAGTGCTTCGTGGGTGCTTCCTATCCACTGCATCACACATAACAAGATGCGTACTCAGGGTTTGAGATTTAACAGAGTTAATACTTTTTACTGCATCATCAAATACTCTTATTATTTTTTTTTAATGAGAATTGTGTGATGGTGAATACCATGGGCTGAATTCAGCTCCCCACCCCAAATGCAAGTGTTGAATTCCTAAACAGTAGTACCTCAAAATGTGACTGTATTTGGAGATAGAGTCTTTGAAGAGGTAAATAAGGTAAAATGAGGACATTAGAGTGGGCCTTAATCCAATACAACCTGTGTCCTTGTAAGTGGAGGATACTAGGATACAAAGGGAGGACCGTATAGAGGCACAAGAAAAAGTCAGCTACCCACGAGCCATGGAGAGAGGGATCAGAAGAAACTGCCGATATTTAGACCTTGGATTTCTAGTTCTCAGAATGGTGAGGAAATAAATTTTTGTTTTTAACTCAGTCTGTGATATTTTGCTACGGTAATCCTAAGAACTAATACAAAAGCTACAGTGAAGAATACAATGACTTCTAATACAGTTTGATGCTACTAATTTGATTTGTGCTAGAGGGGTAACAGACCTACCTCTACTTTTGCATTCTCATTGTAAGTATAGACTCAATGAAAAAGACAAATAGCATTTTAATATTGTAATAAAAATAGTGTTGACCTCACAGTCTCTCTGAAAGTGTCTCAAGGACACCCCAGGTAGAACCACTAGGTTATCCATATTATACATTTTATTTTATTATTATTATTGTTGTCTGGTCCCTCTAGCAGCCCACTAACTCCATCTTTTCTGAAATGTCTGATGATTCACATAAATCTGGAAAGATCTCAAGATATCTATTTTTGCTAGAATTTTTCAGAATCTGTATGAAACATGATCTCTTGAAAATAATTAACATCACATATAAGTCTCCTTTTGTATGATTGTATCTCCAAATGAAAAAAAAAATGTTTTGAATATAGCTTTAACACTCTGCCATTTTTTTTCTTAATTTAATTAGAAAGAGTGGGTAGGACTGGGGTAACATTATTCCATAACTAACTATATTTATTTTGTTGCCAACTCATTCATTGCATCTACTCTGAAACTATTTACACATTGGCAACGTGTTAAGTTATATTAAATCTGTATTTTTAAACCATTTTGGGGGGGGCATATTCTGTCTGCATCCAAAAGCTTTATCTGATCCAGGGGTATTCTAATGACAGTTTTGAAAATAAAAATTATATTTTTTCTTATAATTTACTCCTTGTGTTTAATATGAACCTTAACAATTTGGATTGGCAGTTCGGAAAAAGAAATTAATACTCTTATGATAGTAATAAACAAGAAACCAGAATTGAAATGTTAATAAGGCTGAAACCTGCTCCCTGTTTTCCCTGATAATTGCCCCTGAACCTTCCTGTACTGAGGAAAACCAGTGTGTATATGGCACATTCATCAACACCTGTATGGAGAAATGTAGTTTCACTCATTTCATTGATGAGTGTCTTGTTTCCTGAGTATATTCAGTGACTTCGTGGGGGGGGGGGTGAGGTGGAGTTCAACGAATGTACTGCATATTCCATAGCATAGCTGAGTTCCTTTAGAGGTAAGTTCTTTTGTGGGAGCATATGCCAGTATCATTTTTAGCTCAAGGACAATTTCTTCCATATAATGCCACATTCAGGCATTTGGTAAATGCTTAAGGTGGTGCAAGGATCTTCTCATAGGAAAATATTGACTCTGCTCCCTAAGTATATGCTGCTTAAGTGGATTGACCTCCCCAGGTATAAAAAAAAAAAAAAAACTGGTCTACCGCCTACAGTTTAACACCACCAATAAAATTGCCTTGAATACGTAATATTTACTGTGACTTCAACCCTCAGCTTGTATAAAGGGTTTATATTAAAAAATGATCTCTTTGAATAATAGTCCTCTGACTTTTGCAAAGCTGCAGTTGAAGATAGTGCTACTGCCTTACCCATCATTTATACAAAAAATCTCCTGCTAAGTTTTTGCTTGCTTGAGATTTTAGCAGAATAAATGTTTGTCTCTTCAGAGGAATTTTATGCTATTTACTTTGACATAAAGAGGTAAAATGATGCGGTATGATGTTGTGCTCCTCTTAGGTGGAGTTAAGTCCAAACTTACCATTCAACAGCCCTGTGACTGGTAGCTTCTAAACACATTTTTGTTGCCTTCCATTATGTTTCCAAGACTAATTAGCTTATTTTGCAAAATGTTTAGACTTTAAGCTCTTAGGGTATTTAGTCAAATGGAATAAATGCTTTTACAAGGAAAGTCACAATGCCATTCAACTTAATGTGGTAAAATAATTCAGTGGGTGCCAGGATATTCAAATCAATTCAATATTTAGGCAGCCCTTCAATTCGGCGTTGTGTCAGAAACTGGCAGTTGCAAAAGGAGTAGAAGCCATGGTATTTTAGTGCCGTACATTTTTAAATTTTTCACAATCTTTATTTAGAAAGTCTCAAATGGTTGGGAAAATAAATATACATGTCTTCAAGGGGAAAACATCATCTCTAATAGCACTAAATTCAAACACGGAAAACTTGAAAATCCCTGATGACAAGCTAGAACTAAAGACAGATATCAAATAAAGTGTGGAGCAGGAATAGTTTATGCCTGGGGAGCGAATCTAGCAAACTCACACTCCAGAGTAGGTTGAATATTGCCTCTAAGTCTCAGAGCAAGTATATTTGGTCAGAAAATAGTTTTGCATGCTGTTTGTATGTGTGTGTTTATGCATGTGGGTGGGTATCACAACATTAAAGTTCTTGTGCATTTTAAAACTATGGAGTCATTTTAAAAGAGAAATTTGCAGGGAATTGATGATTAATTATATTTTGCCATTTCATAATTATCCATACTTAGTCCCATGCTCTAATTATTTTTCACGTTTCTAAGCTTTTCTGTAGTTGGTCTTTAAAAAGAGATAATCAACAACTCATTAGGATCCTGGGGAAAAACAGAATGGAAGGAAGGAAAGGCAGGAAGACCAAGATTTGCTTTCAAATCTATTTTTCCCTTCTAAGTTTTATTGCACATTATCCTTGTTTTCATTCATGTATTCTTTCCAGGATATAGTTTTATTTGTTTTTGCTCCTTTTGTAGTTGGTCCTCAGGCAGATTATTGTTGCAAGATTTATCAGCATTGTGTATTGTCCTTAATTTTCCCTAATGAAGTTCCTATTTGAGCCCTGGGGTCTGGCTTGGCTCTGCCGCATTCAATTGCGTATGTGTAGAGAGTCGCTCTGCCCCATTTGGGATTGTATTGTATTAATCATAATTGGTCTCATTCTGCTTCTGTCTGGTATTTCTCGTTATTGTTTACATGAAACTATACACTTTCTAAATGGGGATATTTCACACTCTGTTATAATTATGATATTTATTTTGTTTGTCGATTTCAGCTTATATAACATTCTTCATTGGGAAACATACCACATGCATGGCTAGTTTGGATACATAAAATTTGGAGGTAGAATTGAATTTTCCCATTTACAAAAGCACAAATCCCCTTTGAGGATGAGGTGTCCTTACATCCCCAGAATGGAAAAGGAAGCATGTGAAGTGGTCGTAGGAGACTGTGTTTTGTTACGTCCTAAGTGTAGGCATTCTTAGTCTAACTCTTTTCATCCCATTCACTCTTTCTTCCCCAGTGTATCTTTGTTCTATTGTTTTCCAAACATTCCATACTATTGACTATTCCACTTACCATTTACTATTCTGTATTTACAATACTGTAGCATCTCAAGGCTCCATGCTTTTGCAGAGGAAAGTTGAAGCCCATATTTATCTCCTTTGTCTAGAAGCAACAGAGACTGTCTGAGGCATTATTCAGTCTGGGATGCCTATCTTAACTCCTGGAGTCTGAATCTGAATTAGGTACCCACCTTCCATATGCCACAGTAACACTCTGTGTATATTTATCATACCTTGCATTCCACCAAATTGGAAATGTTGGTTCAGTTCACTGGTTATTTCATTAGACTGTAGTTTCCTGTAGGCTAGAGACTGTATCATGTCTGCTGGGTCTCCTCCAGCCTATCTTCTATCAAATCCTTACAATCAATAGGAACTCAAACTCTTTTATCACTGAAGTCTCACGTGCCCATACACATCCTCTATGCCTCCTCCTACCTGTTAACTTCTCAAATTGATTTCTACAACACTCACTATCTTATATGATTTGCTTCACTTTCTACTTCTAATAAAATGTTCACTCTGTGCTTTATATTGCCCTCCAACTAGTTTATGAGATTCTATTATTTGTTATTGCCAGCCCCCACTATATTGTGCCAAGCAAAATACTGTGTATACAACATTTGTTTATTCATCTTAAAACATTTGGTCATTTGAACAACAAAATATACCCATTCCTTCATATATACATATGTATGTATTATATATATGTGATGTATATAATACATATAAATATAAATACACATATAAAATGAGAGTATGTATACATATATGCAAATATAAATGCATATATATAAACATAAATGCACATAAAATGTGTATATGTACGTATAAATGCATATGTAATTTGTCTAGAAAAATAGAGATTATCGGAAGAATTGTTCTGTCTGGAATACCTATCTTGACCCCCATAGTCTTTGTTGGTGTCCGTTTTTCAAAGTCTATGAGTCTATTCATCATATCTTAGATTCTACTGAATTGAAAACTATTCATATATGTACATGTGTATATATGCATGCGTGTGTGTGTGTGGATATGTGTGTGGATATGTGTATGTGTTTGTGTACATGGATGCGTGAATTTCCTATGACATTCATTGGTTATACAATACATTTTAAGTTTTATAATTCTTTTTATTTGGCTTATTATTAGAACAGATTCAAAATATCTTTCTACTTACGATTCATTGATGAAAACAGTTATCATCATTATAAATTTTAACCTTTTTAATAACTATTCAAATTATTTTAGTAGGACTTAGATGGTATTGGATATTTAGCACACATGTTCTTTAAAGTTGTCATACGTATATGGGTGTTTGTGCTATACTTTTTAGGTACAGTTGTGGAATATATATCAGGAAAATGCTAGGAAAAAAATAGTATCACCAACATTAATGAAAACAAGGTGTAATCCTTGGTGGACAATTACTTGCACAAGAAATGCTTGCACATTTATTGAAAATGTTTTAATCCCTCTTTTTAAACTGAATGTTCCTCTCCGTTTATGTCTTTTTTTTTTTTAGGCTGCTTCCATTTGTCTGTTCCATCATTTTTATTAGAATAACCATTACCCACAGGCAATTACTCTCAAATCACCTATGTTGGGGCATTTTAATCTATTGGTTGCATTCATCTACCATCTCAAAATTAATTAAGTAAATTTAAATCCTTCCTTCCTACATTTCACTTTAATTTCTCTTATATTCTTTTATACTTAATGCTGGCCACAGTGTCTGTAACGATAATACTCAATTTCTCTTTTGTACTTTTATATTTATCTATTTCTGAGTACACTCATTTTCATCATTACTTAATTGGCTGCATTTTGCTTTCCACCGGGACTTAGTTCTTCTGTATTGTCTTACCGAGAAATCGTAAGTCCTCTCTCCCTAGTTTTTTTTGGTATTTGTTTTGTTATGAAATTATTTTTAGCACTATTTGAAGTAGAACTTTGCAATAATCAGACAGTAGCCTTAAAAAGGAGTACATTATCCTTTTGTGAGAGTTGGGAGCTGGGTGAGGGGAGACAATGATTGTATTTTTATGCTTTAGATTTAGCCAAATGATTTGGAGACTTAGCCTACAAAAGGATTGTGGAACAGTGAAAGAACATAATGGAATCATACCTGTTGCCCAAGTGCTAAACACTGATCTCAGGTAAGTACTTACACTTTGTCATAAATGGGAAGGATACATGCAATTTCTCACTGAATAGTTTTTCTCTGTTATCTCTACAGAATACCTGAGATTCACACATTTCTTTGTCATGAGTTGATACCAACTTTAAAAAACCACAGCAAGGGAAAAAAAATGGCAAAGGTACTTTGGGACCATTAATGCAGAGCCTAGGGACAGAATGAAGTATGATTTCTAGGAGAGTATTTCTCAAAGTGAGTGTCCCAAACTCCTAGTTTCACAAGATGCCTCAGGACAAAGGTTTCTATGTTATATAACATTTGAGCAACTTTGAAAAGGAGTCAAGTAATAAAGAAATCTCTTTATATGTTCATCCATTCTTTTCTTCTTTATTTTTAAAATACCTATTAAAATTCCATAGACTATTTTGAGAAAGACTGGAATATGGATAATATGACAGGGTGAGGGGGTATGAATGAAGCTAATGCAGATTTTATTGCTTGAGAATATATTTAAAAGCTTTGCTCATTGTCTCTCTTCCCTTAGCTCAAAAAATTTCATCAAAAAGATACTTTCCTAGAGATCAGGGCTGTACTTAATAGAAGATACTGATCTATTTATGAAGGCAAAAGCTATTTCTGTTTTAACCACGTTCTATATTTCTTAGCACAATGTCTCAGTACTTGCTTGCAAAACTAATGAATAAATAACCAAAACAGCAACAACAAAAAATCCAAACCGTTTGTCAGAAACAAATTATTGGTAAATGTTGTCTAGAGAAACACCATATAAAAATTGTCCAAAAAAGTTGTCTCCTACCTAGAAGCTGCATCCATTAAGGTATTTTCCAGGCAAAGGATGCTATGGTGTTATGAGCTAAGGGCATTTATAGTGACCTGCAAATTCCCTATCATGGACATTGACTAGAGCCCAAGGTGAGTGTATTTGAATTATAAAAGTGCCTGTCTCTGATTAATTACCAAGATAACTGAATATATATATTTCTTGTAGCTTAACTGCTGCCAGGAGAAAGTGTGTAAGCTGGGAGGTACAAAGGCAGGTCACACCCAGCCATACAATTGTCTTGCATCTGTCTCTGGGATCCTTGACAGCTTTGCATCCCTCTCTTATACCAAATACCTTCTCTGCACCTGAAGGAAATTCCCTCTAAGGCTGAAAACCAAAACCAAGACTGCACTAAATTCATCGAGGTAAAAGAGTTCCTGAAACTTTTTGGAGACAACATATTATCTTCCTTTCCTGGTCTTTCCATGTGTCTTTTCTTTTGAATTCTTACAACGTGCTTTTCAGTTATTGCAGCTTTATTTCACGTCTTTGTTAGGAAGTGAGATTTAGCGTGAATTTGGCTGATACTCTCTTTGGATGATATAAAATACATTTTCACAAATTGACGACATTGTGTTATTTCTTGTTAAAATGCTTTCCTACAACACGGATATATCTTTTCTATGGCTAATATATAATAGTGAAGAGAGCGTAGTGTATCATTTTAATAAATCTTTCTGATAATTTTGTACTTTTGCCATTTTCAGGTGTTTCCGTAATGCACCCAGATTCAATAAAGCAATGATTGTTTTGTAATTCCTCTACTATTTGTCATATAGGTAAATGATAAATTTGTCTTTAATCACACATATTATGGATTACCATTATATTATATTAATGCAACGTTATTTGTGATTCTTCCAATACTATTTTATTTTCATGTTAATTTATTTTAAATGAAACTCTGAAGTGTATTACCCACCTACCATGTGCTTTAAAAATATTTTTTAATAAATTGCTTCAGAGTTCAATAAGTTCCTTTTTTCACTTTTACTATTACTATATAATTTTAAAGAATGCATAACCTTCTTTTTTATTTTTAGAAATAATTTGATCTTGTAAGTGTAGTTAGTGAAAAAGAATTAAATATTCATGGAGTATAATAAAATTGGGACTTTTTCTTTTCTATCCAGTCTCTAAGATAACTTTTCAACATCCATCATCTTAAAGTTATCATTAGCTACTCGAAAGCAATTAAGAAATATCCCCTTTCTTCCAATTCTCATACTTATTTATATTTAACGAATGATTTTTAAGGTAATTTTGTAGACAAGAAGTTTGTATACTATCCATCTGTAGGTCTTTATGGGGTGGGGAAGGTCAGATCTGGAAAGGAGGGCGTATAGAGTGGAATCTATGATATCAAATGCTTTTTTATATTCATCAGTGTCATTAGTATAGTCATTTATATAAGTCAGTTCCAATTTGTATTTACCACTGCCCAACCCATTACCACACGAGAAAATAAGATTTTGCATTTGGTCACAAAATATTAATGGGGTGTTGCACAAGTGACTGTATGGTCTGTTTTGATTATTCTACAAGGCAAGTCTGTTTTACATAAATGGCTTTTTTACAAATTTGAAATGTGAATATATTTTATTTTTTCCCAGTGAGTACACAATACACAATTCTTTGACAATACTATTAACCAATTTTATGCCAATTTCTTTTCTGGTCTAATAACATCAAATGAAACACATTAAGATTTTGGACGCTGTTTGGTGACTTAAACAAACTAGTTAAAAAAAAGTCAATCTATAAAACAAAGTATAAAAAGTCTACCCACGGCCACAAAATCCCTTATCTTGCAACACTTTAAAGTCACAATAAATGATTTTGAAAATGAGATAAGAAAAATCAGTAAACTGAAATTCATTTAAAAAAGGTATGGGGTTCCATTTGAAGTACACATTATAGAGAAGCAAAATAAAAGTAACTTCATCTCTAAGATAATGTGGAAAGACATGTTGCTTTACACCAATTCTTGGCATGTAACTTGATAAATACAATGTACAGAAGCAGATGTACAAATTAGTGAATGTCATGGATCTGCATATCTTTAATACTGATACACAATCACTTTCCAGTGGCGAAGATAAACCACAGTTTAGAGCTCATCGGCATTGTTATAATTATGTTGTCAATGGACAATTACCTAAATTTGTTGAACAGAAATTGGAGGTGTTCTATCAAAGCTCATATAAACTTTCAACTTGAATCCCATTGAAGATATATTTAAATTCCCAGAGCATTAAACTATGACAAAGAACACCATTTTATCTGTTTTGTTAGAGCAAGTATACGTGCAACATTTTTACTTCCCTTTGGTTATATGACATCTTAAGTGTTGGTCTTGATTTTCCTATATGCTCCCTTGTACTGAGTTCGAATCCTATGAAGGAATCCATTGTTGTCAAGTCCCTGGACTATCCCACTTTAAATACATCATGGAAAAGATCTGGGGAGGGGTGGGGCGACTCTCTCTGCACACACTGAGGCATTCCTGAGCTGGGACACTGATGGGCATTTCCCCAATGGAGACTTTGCGCGTTGAGAATGGAGCTGTATTGTTCAGGGCCTGGCTGCACCGTGGCATTGCCTGTGAGTGTGAGATAAGTTTACATTCTCTTTCATCCAGATTTCCCTCTGACAACTTATACAGGCCTTGTTTAGACCTGAAGAAGAGTGAGCTCAGTGATTTCTAATGACATTCATTGACTGGGCTACAAAATGAAAAAAATGACATTCTCATACATGTTTGTATTTCTTTAACGACATTCTGACTTATGCTGATTAGAAGCTTTTTACATATACCAAGTTGTCAAAAGCTTTTGATTTTTTTCCCAGGATTCCTGAAGTCATTTGGATTGCCACAGCATTTGATCTTGTTCTAAATCTGTGAGGATGATATATTGGGTGCAAGATTTTACTGACCAATTTATTTAAAATTAGATTTAAAAGGGTATGTGGAATATTCTAAAAGAACATTCTAGGTAACCAACCATAAGGTCTCTGTTGCCAAAAGCTAACCAGAACAGTTAATTTTTATACACTGAAAATAAGAAGGTTTAAGGCTATGTCCTACGTTATTCCCGAAGTCACTTGCATACACGTAATCTAATTTTGAAGTCTTGGTTTATTAGTCACATACACCTTTTACCAGGGTACAAAGTCTATGTGTAATAAATGTAATGAACTAAAGCTTTAATCTAAAGTGGGTTATAGAATAGCATAAAGAGGGAACACGAACAAAACTTTGTTTTTAAACGGAAAGAGGTGAAGTAGGGAACCGCATAAGTAGAAATTAAATACCTCACATCCTACTGTTGTGAATGTTATGTACTCATTCTTCACAGAAACTTTTCACCTTCCGTGGACAATCTGACCCAGAGAAACCAAACTGCATTCAAATCAGGCACTGATTATAGGAAGTTGCTACAGCATTTAATAAGTATGTTTCAGAATAGTTTTTTCTCTTCAGTGAAGAAATGAACCACATGGCACCAAAAACATTGGGGCCCATAAAGAACATTAGTTTCCTCCACTCTTGCCTGTCTTGATGCAGTCTCAGGAAACAAAAAAGGGAAAAATCAAATTATGTTATCCCTTTGCTATTACAAATATGACATAGAATTGGTGACTGAGCCAATAATGCATGGAGTATGAATCATCACTCAAGCGGGTCCCATATTTTACGATTGATTCTAATCGTTACATCGAATATTTTTCAGAGTACAACTACTGAGCACATCATAGGGAAAACATGAGAAAGTATAACTAGAAGTCGAATTTACAGCTGTTGTAGGCAGCACATGGAAAAATGTCACAAGTGGGAATTTCAGGGAAGTTTTCTTCTACTGGACTGCTTCACTATTCACATACAGTGGCTACATATATTTCGAAGCCATATTCATTTTGACCATACATGACTGATGTTCAGGAATTTCTTGTTCTCAAAGTCGTGACAACAAATGAGGCAGGACACTGTGATTAATGTCCACTTAACGAGGTTTGGTTTTATTTAAAAAGCGTATAAACATGCATTGTTTCTCCTTTAAAATTTTTCTTTTCAATTTACTCATTCAAAATGGGTCAAACATATTTTAGTCGGTAGCCAATTTCTGAGACTGTACCATAAAATGTTTCTTTCGATAAATCTACTTACTGTGAACTGAACATACTCTGAGCACTGCTTTTTAAGCACTTACAATTTGGCTATACATCTGGTGGCATGAACTTCACCTTTTAGTCAAACAAAACACAGAATTGTCTATAGACTGCATGATTTTTTTCAAAGTCATAAATTTAAGCGATGCAGCTCTATCCTCTAGTGTGTACTGAACATGTATCAGAAAGATGAAACAAGATATTGCAATAGAGTTTTTGCATTTGGAAGCAGCCCGAGTATGTCCTAATAATAAATTGCCTCTTTAACTATTTGCTAGATATTCTAGAGTTCATTTTGTTTGTTTCCTTGGGGAACTTCATATTAGATCCTGACTTAATGAGTTGGAGAGATTAATTATGGTAATTCAGAAAATGCTTCTTGAAAACACTGTAATACAAACACAGCTCTTGCGAAACACCTTCATTTCCTTTTGCTTGTTATAATTCTCAGATGGGTCAATTACAATGACAGGTAAAGTTGATGCTACATGTAACTTTCATTTTCATTTTCTTCTTCTTTCTCTTTTTAGCGAGTTTAGTACATCTTTGCTACCTGTGTATTTTAATACCTATTTAGCCTTAAGACTTAGATTTCCTTCTTTGACCCCTGCATTTTGTCAATAGTAAAAGCCACCTTTCTGCTTTTCTTTTTATTGACTCAGTCCCTGGTACTCAAGGAAGACTTCGCCAACACCACTGTTCCTTTGCATCTTCCTGTTTCTACACCCCAACTGCAAACCATCTCACATGATTGGTTCCAACCAGCATATCCAGCCTAGCTTACAGTACAGAAACTCCCTTCACATTCAGTCTTGTTCTTCATGTCACGAGGAGTAGAGATTTGTGCTTATCACCAAATAAAATTGCAGTGCAAAATTTAAACATAAAAGTTACACAATTAAAAGTTAATATATGGCACCACAGCCTATTAATTCACATATAGTACAACAGACCAATAAAAACAGACAATAGTATGAACAGAGCTAAAAAGAGTGAGCTTGCATAGCAACGCACAAAAGAAATTATATACAGAGGAAAATCCTTTTCTTCCTGGAGGGCGAGTTTTGTTTTCTTTCTTTTGTATATACTCCTGACAAGAAAGAGTTAAGGTGGGTGGTGTACTTAAGAGAAGAACACAAGTAAAATATCTGTGGGATATGTGTGGCTGTGTGTCTTTACATTGCATTTACAGTCTTTTAATAGTACATAAATAAAGAAATTGTTCATTGCACTGTTTAGTGTCATCACTTCCATGAGTTCAGACCTGGTGGTCCTTCAGAGCAGCTTTGCATGTCTCCTCTCAGTTACTCTACAAAGAGATTAAAAAAATCAGAAGTAAGTTTGTATTGAACGTAAGTAGTCTTTCATCCTGACCAGTATAACAAAAAGCGAAACAGATAATCAACGAAGATGACATCATCGGATAGCCTTGGTGAGTGTGTAAAGTTAAGAAAATGGACTTAGGGGAAGGGAAAGAAAAAGAAATGGCAAAACTTGGAGATTTAAAACCCAGGTAGAGCTATTTCTGCACTTCTTGCGAATCTCTAACTATTCTAAAAGTCAAAGAAAAATCCAAGTAGTCATGACTCAAATTAAAAATTATAAACATATCTTACTAATAATCAGATTACTAATAGAAAACAATAATGCTAACTCTAGTCAAGAAATAACTTACAGTCTGAAAGTACTTTTAGTTTCCATTATTTCATGACATCCCCCAGTCTGTGATGTAAGCATAATAGTAATGCGATTTTTAAGATAAGGGGGTGGAGATTAGGAAGGTAGTTTACTTGTTCTGGGCTAAGACTGGAACCCAAGGCTGTTCCTTCAGCATTGCTTTTAAGCTGAATTCAAATAAGCAGCTGAAAATACTCAACAAGTATAATTTGGACATTGGATAGCAGAAGTGGTCAATTTCAAGAAAAAAATTAACACCAAGAGTTCAGTGCTTCTTACTATGACATATTGTGACATCCTATCTTTCTCTGTCAGCTGATATTATATTTTTATAGATTAGTTATACTATCAATGCTGGCTCTTTATTCAAAAAGAAAATTGTATATATATATATATATATGTATATATATGTAATATGTTATTATAATCAAAGTACTTCAAATGAACTGAAATCAAAAATCAACTTTAAAAAGTTGACTCTTAAAATAAATAAAGAAAGAAAGAAACAAATAAATAGGGGTACCTAGATGGTTCAGTCAGTTAAGCATTAACTCTTGGATTTGGCTCAGGTATGATCTCAGGGTTGTGAGATCGAGCCCCGCATGTGGCTCCATGTGGAGCATGGGTCCTACTCAAGATTCTCTCTCACCCTCTCTCTCTACCCCTCCCCCAGCCCTCACTATCTCCCTCACTTGCACAGGTTCTCTATGAATACATACATACATAAATGAATAAATGAATAAAGACAGACATCAACTAGGGAATGAAAAATTCTTGAGGTTCTTTAAAAACTAACAAAGGGCCAATATGTTTCCCTTTCTTTATATGCTCAGTTAAAAAGGTAAACAAAACTACAAATAATTAACTTATAAATATTAAAATTAATTGTCTAAAGATAGGCAATTTTTGTATAGTATAAGTCAGACTTGAAATAGAAGAAATGTTTATTTAATAGACAGCTGGAAATAGCAATGGTCTACATTATGACCAAAACTGCTCAAAGTCATAAACAATTTTTTTCTCATAGCACAGCAAGATTTCTACTGTTCTGAAATTTGTCTATTGGGCCAATATTATTGTTGAGGTTCAGGACATACTACTGCCAAATATGACACCTTGGCACACTGAATATCTGAAGCTGAAAGAGTTTGAGAAACCAACAGAAGCAGGAAGGTCTCTTTGACCTCCCTCCCTCAACCCAAGTTTTTTTCTCTGAAACAGGTCCTAAAACTCCCACGTGAAAGATACCCTCCTTGTACCAGGAAGAAGGATATTCTTATTCCCAGAGACAGGGAGTTTGGGGGCTGAGAAACTGTGAAAACAAACCTTTTTAAACTAACCCTTTTCTTCCGAGTTACTTCTTTACCGTTGACTGCCCCTACCCAAACCCTTCTGTCTCCTAAAACCTTCACAAATTTATTGCTTCTTTGTCTAAAAGATATAATAGCTTTCTGCTCTGGTCACTACTTTGGGTCATGACTCATTCTCTTGTGAAGGCACCCATGTACGCTTTTCTCCTGTTTATCCTTTTTTTTAAAGTTTTTATTTATTTATCTTGAGAGAGAGTGTGTGAGCAAGGTAGGAGCATAGAGAGAGGGAGAGAGAATCCCAAGTAGACTCAGCACTGTCAGTGCAGAGCCCGATGAGGGAATGGAACTCATGAACTGCAACATCGTGACCTGAGCCAAAATCAAGAGTCAGATGCTTAACTGACTGAGCCACCCAGGTGCCCCTCTCCTGTTTATCTTTATCAGTTAATTTTCAGACCCAACCAGGGACCCTAAGAGGATCAAGGAAAACTTTTACCTCCCCTGCATTATTAACCCAATGTTAGTTCTGAATCACCAGAGCCTTTCAAATGTCCTAAAGCACTTACATAATTCACCTGTAAACTGTCCTTGACTATTTGAGCCCATGTATCCTATGTCAAGAAGGTCGCTGGCATTGCGCTGGTGACTTCCCCTCAAAGCCTCGGCTTTCCTAGGTCCAGTGGATCCTTTAGAAGAAGCTGTTCCTGATGAGCTGTGACCTCCTGGAGATGGGAAACTGGGCTTGCTGTAGGGCACCAATGTCTCCTCTGAAAAAGAAATACAGAGTGCTAAGCTAAACAGCAACATGGAGACAAAAGAAATTTAACTTTAAATATTAAGTTTAAGACGGGCTATTCTACCATTTCACTCTTTAGTAAAATTAAAAATAAGAGGTTTAAGAAGGCCCGGATATTAAAAGAATTTCCATGTGCCAACATTTCCTATAATAGGAACTAAAACAGGATTGAATCAAAGGAAATTTGGGGATAAAAATATAATATTACATATCACTTTGAACATTTAAATTCTTTACAAAAGAGAGCTGCAGACAACGAACCTTATTGTTTAACAAAAGCATCTCTGAGCATAATTTCTGGAGTTCAGTGAGGCTCCAATTAAATTTTTCCATGAAGACTGAATAAACATGGTGTTTTTCCACTTTAAATTATAGCGACATTCTCTCAGTCAATTAATATGAAGAACCATGTATTAGTTAAAATAAGCTCCTTAAATTTTTGCTGTTTCTTGGGATATAAACACATTATTTTAAAGATTGTGTACTTACTTAAAAGAAAAAGAGAGATACACATTTTAACAAATGATAAATAGTAAATAAAAAGTTTTTTTAAATGCAGCAACTCTCTACAAATAACTTGTTATGTGTATTATTAAATACCCAATATTTTGAAACATTTTTTTTCTTTCCTTCTTTCTTCCTGTCTCCTTCTCTACCTCCCCTTTTTTTTTCTTTCTTTCTAGATTTGAGCTACAATTACTGTGATGACTGCCACTCTATTTAGATGGTCTTTATGAAATCACAATAATCACATGGTTTTTCTCTCACAGCCTGCATGATATAGCTTCCTAAATGTTTCACTAAATCTCGACATTCAAGTTGATATATTTTGGTTCTTGCATACATTACATTTTCTCAAACTTTGAGCACCCAGTTGTGATATCGTATCATTATTAAAAATGCATGGGTAGAGGATATATCTAGAAAAGATGGAGTCCAAGTTCAAAAATCAATGTATAAAGAAACTCTCAAATGTCATCTGTGTTTGTGTGTACATTTTAATACTCAATGAAACCTGATACGAGAAGAAATGTTCCAAAAAATGTATTTCTATAATAGGCCCAAACAACCACCACTCCTCCAAAAAAAAAAAAAAAAACCCAACCACAAATAATGAAATTTATTTTGTGACAATTCCAGGAAGTTTGATTCATAAGTAAGAATATTTCCCAGTGAAATGTTAACAACCCACTAAATTTAACCAGCTGGAGAAACTGTAGGCCCTGTTTAAGCTCTTTTTTTCCTGAGAATACTGTGACTGGGCATTTCAGTACAACTTTTGTTATTTCAATGAATTCAACGAATTGACTGAAAGGAGCTCTCCTTTCAAAATGACTAGTTACTTCAGTCAAAACGAAACTGGTTGAAGGCAGAGATTGTAGTGACATTAAGACAAAATTTGGAGGTCTTAAAAGCATTCAACATAAACATTACAAGGCAAAAAAATCAAATTGTCTCCTGAACAATCCAGGTAAAAAAAAGCTTGGAGGTCTCTTGAGCTCAGACCTCTATGCAGAGGGTAAGGAACAATCCCCATGGGAATGAGACTTAAGATGTGTCAGTGAGCTCTGCCGAGGAATCCCAGCTTTTTAGTGATTCAAGGCAAACATATTTCAGATGTTCTTAAACAACTGCCATTTCTAAGTACCTGGTAGGGGGGGAAAAACAGGTAAAAGTCCACACTTTCTTAGGACTGTGCAGAACACACCTGATCCAACACTTTGTTTGTGTAGGGCTTTCCGTATATCTTCTTGGCGCTCTGTGGAGTTTATCCATTCTTGGGTTTGTCGCTGCCACTCTAGGGATGCTCTAGCTGGACAATCCAATGAGCTCTTTGTGTCTTCTAAGGTGGATGCTTGTGGTGTCTCCAGAGAGCTTCCTTTTCTCTCTGTTGAGGTTTCCACGTTACCAGCATGCTGGCTCGGGCCTATTTGCTGCCTTAAACCCTGACCTGGAGGGGGATCTGGTGGTGGTGGAAGATCTAAAAATTGTGAATAATGTTTAGAATGGACTACAATGTAATGAAAAATACAGGTTTTGATTCAAGATGAAGAAAAAAACCCGTGCCCTCGTAAAGGTCTCACTCATGCAAAAGAAATTTGGTGGGGGGAGGCAAAGGTCAGTTATTTCTACCTAAAATGCATATTATTGATCTCTTTTCTACCTTTTGATCACACTGTATTTGAAACAAAATTGACTAATTTCAACTATTATATGTGGAGAGTGTTTTCAATTGCACACTGAAGCTAATGTTCAAGGTATAGAAGGCATTTTATATTTTCTCCATATTTTATCCAATGTTCACCCCCACCTCCCCAAAGTAGAAATATCATGACACAAAATGACTAGACATTCTAGCAGCTGTGTTAATAAAAGTCCCCTGGAAGAATAAAAGCTGTCCTGCCAATCTCCATAGGAAATGTTGCCCTCGGGAAATTAAGAACTATATGCCGTATCATATGCAACATATGACTGCCTTTACCCATGTATGTGGTACATTTAGCAACAGTCAAAGGGTTAAGCTAACATTTATTAAATGCAATTAACATTCTGCCTGACAACCAATTCTGGCTGTTCGTTTCATGAGTTAGCTAATGAGTTACAACTAATACATTATAATCTTCCAATGTATTAATTTTAATAAGTAATAACCACTGTTCAGAGTACAGATAGAATATGCCTCATGGTGCTAGAGTAGACAATGCATCATAAAAATTTGAGATGTAGTAGAATAGATAACTTTGCCAAAAAGCTCTTTGAATTAAATATAAGATGTGAAAAAACTAAAAAGTTCAAATGCTTAGCCAATTTTTCATTTTCCTTTTATTAGTTAGCTGTTTGGATCATGACACCTTTATACTTTGTCTTCAACTGTGATATCATAGTCTCTTCTTTCATATTTCTTTAAGTATTATATTAGTTCTATTATATGATTTATGCCATTATACTAGTTCTAGAATTACTTTGTTGAAGATTTTGAAATCTCCTGAACATTCTAAACATTCTTTTGGATTATTATCTTGTAATTTTCCTGGTATACTACTGCAAACTTCTCTGTTCATCCTCAGAATATCAGTGATTACATAATGTCAATTATTATTGATATAATATTGATACAATATATATTGATATATTAATTATATATATCAGTGATATATAATTGGTTCATAAAATCAAATGCCATATATAATACACATATTTATATTATTAATAGGCGATATTGCATATAGATAGTCCATTATTTCCCACGCCATTGTTGTATTTGTGCTCTTATTTCTAAGAGTACTGTTTGTGACACTTAAAAGGAAGAAGTATAAATTTCTTGTGTACAAAAGACAGGCTTCCTCCAGAAAGGCTAAGTTGCTCTCTTTAAAGATTTTATTAAGAAGCTTTATACCTTCTTTCTTAACGAGCAAAATGATATTGTCCTCCACTGAATTGACAATAACACTCTCTTCTGCATCTGCTTTGGGAGTTCCCATATTGAAGCAGCATTCCCAATTCGTACGTATGTCCTCTTGGTAGATTATGAATTACTAATTATTGAAGGGAACAAGATTTCCATCTGGGAGAATACAGTTGCATTTGGAAAATTTCTTCCAAAATGAAGAGCTAATCCAATATCGTGATATCTGTTCGTAGAACAGTCCACCAAGGGGTGTAGTGTTTCCTTTATATTCAATCTGACTTCCTTCAGTATGTATTATTATAAATGTAAAGCAATCATTTCATTGGAGTGTTTGGCCTTAAGACTGCCAGCAGGGGGGAAATTATTATATTTGCTTTCAAAATAACATATCTTGTCATTGATTTTTATTCTCCATCAAAGGAGCTTCATTTTTAAAATGGACAAAATGGCATCTGCTTATGCTAGCTGAAATTCTGATTACTATTTAATTTAACCTGAAATTATATGGCTACATAATTAAGTCATATACTTGGAATTTGTATACTCTAAGAAGAAAGTACATGGCGTGCACATTGAAATAAACGAATTGGAAAAAGATGGGATTAAGAATGACTGTGGAAAAAATAAAAATACGTAATCAAATATGTTTACTTAAATTTATTATTAATTTCCATGTTGATTCATTTTGACTAAATTAATTCACTAACGAGTCTCTTACTGGCTTACTCAGGATTTGCTGTTATCAGGCACACAACAATCCAATGCAATATGTGCCATTATTATCCACTTTTTAGAAAAAAAAAAAAAGGCAAAAAGAAATCAAATACCTCCAGCTTGGATCTCTCCTCCCATCAACTTCAGACTCACATGACTAAATCCACACTTAGGTGTTCTACTTATTTAGAAAGCATCTACTTTCACATATCAAAACTGAGCCCTGGACCTTCCTTGGCAAAACATGGTTCTTCTCTAGTGTTCATCATCTCAAATAGTAGCAATTGCATTCTACAAGATGACCAAAACTTTGGCATAATCATTGACATCTCTGCTTTACAACCTGTATTTAATTTCAGTAACAAATCCTGTGGTACCAATCCCAAGCTATAGCCAGAATTCAACCTTTCTCATTGCTTCCACTGATTCTACCTGGGTAGAAACCTCTGACATCAATTCCCTATATTACTTCTACAACCTGCTATGTGGTTTTTGTGCTTCCACGTAGAAGTGCATTTAATCTATCTCAACATAAAAACGGGGCGCCTGGGTGGATCGGTCGGTTAAGCATCCTACTCTTGGTTATAGCTTAGGTCATGATCTCATGATTTGATTTGTGAGTTTAAGCCCTGCATCCAGATTGGGATCCTGCTTGGAATTCTCTCCCTCCCTCTCTCTGCCCCTCCCGTGCATCCCTCCTTTGGGAGCACATGGACTCTCTCTCTCAAAATAAATATACTTTAAAAAAAAATAAAAAGAAAATAAAAATATAAGTCAGATCATGTTACTCCTCTTCCTTAAACACACACACACACACACACACACACACACACACACACACACACCCCTTCAGTGGTTTCCTGTTCAAAGTAAGAGCCATAGAAGTTTAAGGTCTTTTGGTGCCTGGGTGGTTCAGTTGCTTAAGCATCTGACTTCAGCTCAGGTCATTATCTTGTGGTTTTTGGGTTCAAGCCCCATATTGGGCTCTGTGCTGACAGTTCAGAGACTGCAGCCTGCATCAGATTCTGTGTCTCCCTCTCTCTCTGCCCCTCCCCTGCTTGTGCTCTGTCTCTCATTGTCTCTCTAAAATAACATTAAAAAAGTTTAAAGCCCTACAAACACTGGTCCTTGCTTATTTGTCTAACCATACATTTTATTCTGTGGCTGTCTCTGCTTCAGTCACACTGCTTCTCTTTTTATCAAACAAGCTTCAGGCTTCCAGTTGCTGTTCTCAGTTTCTGGAATGACTTTTCCTCGATATCAGCATTGTTTTTTCCCTTTTAATCTTTTAGTCTTCTCTAATGTCATCTTCTTGGTCAAGCCTTCCTTGAGACTCTACTTAAAAAAGACCTCGCCTAACCTTTGTATTTCTCAACTTCTTATGTTTTTTCTCCATGACACTTATGACCATCTTACCTACTTTTATTTTGTTTGTCTCTATCTTCTCTCAACAGAAAGTAAACTCCAGGAAGACAAGGAATTTTGTCTGTTTGGTTTCCATTGCCTATCATTTGTTATGTGCTTAGTAAATATTTGAATGAACAAATTAATAAATAAAGAAATTCGCTCAATGGTCCAAGCCAGTCTGTGGCAGA
Organism: Lynx rufus; assembly: GCF_022079265.1. Lineage (NCBI taxonomy): Eukaryota > Metazoa > Chordata > Mammalia > Carnivora > Felidae > Lynx > Lynx rufus. The sequence continues at coordinate 128,047,164 of NW_025814867.1, forward strand.
ACTAGGAAAGTTCTCTAACCAGGACATTAGGAATGAGGGGAGAACAGGCTAGAAGCAGCTGATCTAGGGAAAAAAGGTTGATGGATAGAAAAATACTTCCTCTGCCTTCTTCCTTCAGTATTGGTTAATATATTGGCTTGAAAAGGTATTCTTTGACTTATGCATGTAGAAGAGAAGATTTGGATGGAGCAATGGCTGCTTCGAAGAGAATTCAAAGGAGCAGAATGTTCCTTGACATGTGTGTGGGTTTTTTCATAGTCTTTAAGACAGAGCCTTATGTTTACCACCATTCCCAATTCCTCTTACTAGACAGAAGAGAATATCACTTTCCCAGTAGTTAGTCTGATGTCATGTGACAGTGTACTTGTCAGTGAGATGATAAGGGATATGCACCACTTGCAGGCCTGACCAGAGAACGTCTCAAGTGATCACTCTGTTTTTGTCTTCCCCTCACTCAGAAGCCATAAATGTCGCACTGTAAAAATGATGGTATCCCAATACTGAAAAAGCGTATTTTCTTACATTAGTACTTAGAGGAGAGACACCTGACCTTGATAAATTATTATGTTCATGGGAAACAAACTTTTGTGGTGCTGAGCCACTGAGGGATAGAAGTTCTTTGGTATAGCAGCTGGCAGTAATTATTCTGATTAATTTACTCACAAAACACAATTTTAAAATGTATAAAGCAAAAGTTTTAGTGTAAAAATGTCTAGGCACTAAGTGCTGCTAAACAGCAACATGCCCCAAAAGAATGGTTTGATTTCACATACAAATAATAAAAAAAATTATTACTAATGCCTGGATTGATACCATATAAATGCTATGACACATACATTTGCTATAAAATAGCAACATCCTTAAGGATAATCTGTAGAGTGTCATCTGCAATAAATGCCCTCATATCACAAGTAAAACATCATTGGATCATACACTTGGGAAGACATGGGAGCCAAAATTCCCTTTGCAATATCACTACTTCCAAAATATTTCTACTAACAACACATAATCCATAACCTGGCTTTGCAATGCTGGCAAGTTTAAAAGTTAGGAACCTATTAGTTGTTGAGAAAGATAAGCAATGTATTGATCATGCTTTAAACTAGGTGGAAGCTTGCTTTAACCAGACATTCTGCTAAAAATTGCAAGGAAAGAATTTTAGGAAGAAAAGGAGAGCTCTCTATTTTGTTGATTTATATTTTATACCTTCCACATATTCTGGATATAATCTTCAAACATTTCAGAAAAAACGTTTTTCTTCTCTTTTTCCACAACATTCATAGCAGAAAAACTATACAAAATTATTAATTCTGAGATTTATAAGTAGCATACCAGTGGGAGTGGTCCTTTTTATTTAGAGAGTATAAGATCAACACTATTGACTGCTTTAAGTGCTCAACTAATCTTCAGACCATCTGAGGCAGCGAGGCAGCGGTGAGCATTTTTGTTCAGCACAGGATATTCGCTTATAAAGCACCAAAATCTCAAGTGTACCTTTGCCCTCATATCCCATAAAACACTTCCCAATGAAAACAAAGTAACAGGAAAGATAAGGAAACCTAAAAGCTTTTAGAACAAGTTATGTTTGACTTGTAAAATCTTCCTTGCCTTAAAAAATGACAAAAGAAATCACAAAGATGGCTGCCAGATACAGACCTCCCCCACCCACCCAAACTAATAAAGAACAGATGTTTCTTTCCCAACTAGGCCTCATTCTGTCCTATAATGGTAAGTCCAAGAGAGTAAAATGAATGCTAAGGACTCACTCACAGCATCTCAATGCTGGCTGCACGTTAGATTCACTTGTGGAGCTTTAAAAACACTCATAATTGGTTTTCACCCAGAACAATTAAATCCCAATCTCCAGAGTACATTTTATGAGTTCCCTAGATTGTTCTAATGCGCAGATTGGCTAGGTTCACTCTTGTGGTGTTTAGTAGAACTACCTCAAGACCAACTCTGTGTGTTTACAGGGGATAGTGCTGAGAAGAGGGAACAAATTTACCTTTGGCTCAGACATCAAACTAGGCTCTTTACATATACCATTTTAAATATTCCTTAGAATAAAACTTCATGATAAATAGTTGTATTCCTACATTTAAATGTATGAGAATTAAGTTGAACATATGGGAGATAAATCCTGCTCTGTAAAGCTACTGAACTCTTCTTTATTGAAGAAGGACATGTCCCAGGAATATTGTGCTTCCTGAAACCAACAGTGTTTGCTGTGCAAAGACTGAATGCTATACATAAATAAAAGGATTGGAATAGATCAACAAATGGGCCATGGGCCAAATTCAGCCACTGCCTGTTTTATCAATAAAGTTTTATTGGAAATCAGTCACACCCATTCATTTATTTTTTTCTGTAGCGACACTCAGACTACAATGGCAGTGAATAGTTGTGACACAGACTGTATGGCCAGCTAAAGTCAAAAATATTTACTATCCGGACCTTTATAGAAAAGTTTGCTGACCCATCCATTCGCTGATCTGTAGCTAGCTTTTAGGCCTGAAATTCATGAAACTAAAAAAAGTTACTAAGTTACAAATCATTTCATGGTCTTTTTCAAAAGTGAAATACCACTGAAGTTACCTTAATTTGATATCAGAAATGTTCCAAATTTAGTATCAGAAATGCATGCCAAGTGCCCATGCTACCTATGTTTTTTTTTTCCCCCTAATCTCAAAAGGGAATGTTCACTAAAAGCATTGATGGAAAACTCCAGAATGGTAGCAAAATCAACATTGGAAAGTGGTATGGCATACATTTCTTGGGGCTTGGTAATATAGAAATAACTCCAGATTGTTAAAAAGAAAAAAAAAGAGGGTGTTTTATTTAAACAAGACCATATTGCTAGATTTTCTGCCTTGTTACGTAATTAGGCAACGCCTAATCTACCATAGCTACTTTAATGTAGGTTAATGACTTGCACAGAGCACACCTCTTCAGTGAGGAGACAAGAGACAAGGAAACAAACCTACCGTCTGTCATTCCTTCCCTTCGATGAGGCAATGCTGGTTGTTGGTCCATTCTCCCTCCCTTGTGTTTTTTAGTGGGCCGAGGCCTCTGACTCTGACTCAGGGCTGCACTGGTATTACTGTCAGTAGAAAATGGGCTGGTTGGTCGAGGTCTTTGAGAGGAGGTAAAAGCTTTGCCTAAAAAGAAAACAAAGGGAATGTGGTACAGAGGACGTTACAAGGCAGTGATTGTGCGTGTCTTGTATTTCTGCTTTTACTTAGACTAACCTATAAACTTGCCTAGAGATGCCATTTGAAGATACCAAATACTGGTGCATCTCCATAAAAAAATGCCCTGTTGCATTCATTTTATCCAATTTTTAGTAACCAACACACTACCCGCTGAAAAAAATTTAATAAATGAATAAAAAAACAAATCCACCAACCAAAAGCTTGAGATTACTTGGTTTATTATTTAACCTTGATGATCTCAGTGATATTTTCATGGATATATGCAAATTAATGCTGCTTTTACTTCTTAAAATTAAGGAAGTTATTTCTGAAATGAATTATGTACTGTCTTATTTGCTTCATCAAATTTTATCCTTGGAATCTTATAAACTCACTTTCAGCACAGAAGAAATGTGTTGAAGTAAATGCATTTGAAAATTTACATGAAAGGTCTGCTCAAAGACGTATATTAAACTGACCTTATCACCCATATAAATACACGATGAATTTTACTTCTTTTACAGAAACTCAATTGTATTAGTGTATAATATAGGATAGATAGCAGGTTAAAACCACCTTGCATATCCAAAGTGCAATAGGTATTTTCTGATGAATATTATTGTATCTGAGCAGACTCCAAATTCTCATTGCAAAATGAAATTGTGTTATGTCCTTTTTTTGAGCTTTAGTACATACCCAGGGAAGTTTATTTTGTGAAAAGGGTAGCTAATAAATTTTCAACATCTTATGATTTCAATACAGTGTTTATTATGGTGAGAGAGGGTTGGTTTATGTGCATGTATTTATTCTCTTGTGCATGTTTTCATTTCACACAAAATTATTGTATGTAGTTACATTTTCTTAAGTCAATGTGACATGATATTGCTTAATGCTTGATTAGATATTAGCATACATGCAAGAAATGCACTTATGCCTTCTAATTTATTAGTTTCCTTGCACTGTCTCACTGGTGTGCTTACAACTAGCCACAAAAAAACACTCAGGCAACATAAAGTTTCTGACTTATGCCTTATAAAGCAAGAAAATTCAAATAACCATTATATTACAACATACTTTAGTTCGGATGCTATATGAAAAATAAACCTCTGCAATGCTTGGAGAAAATTTTTTATACCATTTGACGATTCCTAATGCATACTCAAAAGAAATACTGATGTTATAATTCAGAGAAAATGTCCAAGACTGATTTTTATAACCTGAGAGTTTAGTGAAGGGTCAAAATCGTTTTTCTTCACTTTACTATTTGAATACTATTAAGATTTCAAAAATGCATTTAAAGTTTCATTAGTTTGTTTTGTAAGGTAGTTCAATTTAATTCATATAGTAGAACCTTCTTATATGTGCATTTAAGAATTACAGTCATATAAAAGCATGGATCATGCCAAAGTTATTTTTTTTCAGTAAAACAAACACTTACAAATTACTGATCTATTATTAGAATGACTCTCATATTCATTTTGGGGAAAATAATCAGATATATGAAAAATTACACAATCGGTACTCGATTATTCTCAGAAACCCAAAGTAGATTATGCTACAGAGCAATACGCATGCAGTCATCATTTTATTCAAGTTGCAAATGCAGTGGGTGTATCTTTAATTAGCATCCTTTAAAACAAATAATACATTATTGAGTTAAAATTTTAACAGCCAAACAATTAATAAGACCATCAGCCATTTGAACTGTTAGACTGACAGCCTTAGACCCAGTCACCCCATGCTGAGGGAGCCTTCCCAGAAAACCCATTTGCAGAAAGAAATGGGGCAAAGGAAAGTAATGGAGATAAAAGCTGAATAATTTTAATCACTGGGCACATTATTGATTGTGTGAGAATTTTGCAAAGTGTGAGTTATTGAAAATTTAATGGCAATCTCAGTTGCAGCTTGGCTGTAATATAGAAAGGAAGCATATTCCAATTAATCAGCAGAGCCATGAAGGGAAAGGGAAATAAAGGATAGAAGGTGGTGAGTAGGAGACCATTCTTGGCTCTGCAAAAGTAGCATCAGAAGAGAGTTCTGGTAATTGAGGATCCCAACCGTGGTCATGCATATTAAAGAAAGCCCTGCCGTCAGACTCACTGAAGAGAAAGAACAGGAGAAATATAGCTCGGTGTCTAAAGGATGAGAATCTCTCATGCAAAGAGTGTTGACTCGGAGTCTACCAACCTGTTCTTGTAAGGCTGGTTCCATCCAGCCTAAAACCAGCTTTATCTGCTGCTGCCACCAGTGCTTGTGCAAAGCTGCCGCTGGCAAAGATGGAGCCATCTGAGGAGCTACCTACACTAGATCTATGACTAGAAAAGTTACGATCCTCATCAGATGCAGAGCCCCATCCATTTACCATTGAACCTAAAAACAAATGTAGTTGTCTAGTGAGTGGGATATACTGGATAGCCCATCTGCTTGCACACACTCTGCTAAGGAACAAATAAGCTGCCTCAATTCCTCACTCCTCCTTGAGGCAAGTCTGCTTTCATCACCACTTCTCTAGCCACACGCAAGCATCATCCATGTTTTACACATTCCCAGTGCGGAAGAACGAGTGTTATTTAAAACCTGTATCTGTTTGCAACACGTGAACAAAACATGTTTCACAGGGTTCCATTCTTACATTGTTCGAATCATTACATACTCATTTTCCAAAAGAGAATTACTATGTATATCTTGTGTCCTACAATTCAGGGAGGAACGCTTTTGTGGAAGTAAATTATAGTGCGTAAACTTATCAAAGACTCAGATGAAGAAACAGTGTGAATATATCGTGAATTTAGTGTTGGCTTTAATGATAATTTCCATTAAATATACGCTTGTATACTGGGGAAGTGCTAGAATTATTCCAAGGATTTGAAATGCAAATTTAAATAATCAGGAAATATAACAACAAACATTATAAACCAAAAAAAATGTATAAATGGTATCAGAGCAAATAGACTTAGAACAAAAGGAAAAAAATGTATCTTTGAAAATTTCTATGAATTTCAAAGCTCAGGATACTTTGTTGGTATTTTAATTGTTTTAGGAATTCTAGTTTTCTCTTTGTTGCTAGTCTTTGTCTTAGAAAATTAACCATTATCAAGAATACAATTGGCATTATTATGGATTTTTCTGCAAAATACAACATGGTGATAGAGGAAAAGAATCACCCTTTGATGTGCAAAATATGAACACACTGAGAAATAACTTTCATTCTTAATTTTTTGGCAAGTTATTTACAATTTTATATTTTTTCCTCAACCAAGTAATACTGAAACCGTAATCTATTACGTAATATAATTAACATTACAATATTTATTTAAGTTGTATACCATTACTTCATGACACAGTAAAGTGCCAAGTGTGGCTTAGCCTAAATTTTATAAAGAGAGGGCAAAAAGAAGTATTTATAAGAAGTTAATTTTAGCTTTTCTAAATAAACCAATCACATATTCACATAAAGAGATTAAATTCAAATGCTAGCGATTCCCTCCCCGGCCCCCGCTTTTTCTCCAATGTTTAAGAGACAACAGTATAGTTAGGAGTGTTGCTGTGATGAAGTATTTGTATGTGTAGTCTGGGTCCCAGGATACAGTAACATGGGTTCATGCACTTGCAAGAGAGAGAGAAAATAGAAACCAAAGGGGTTAGAAGAATCTGAGAAGCTAAAAGGGTGTTAAGTGTAGCAGAGAAAGATAAGAGCTTTGATTCTATTTGCCAAAAGCACAGGGATACACTTCTTACTTTCCAAACAAATTCCCCTGACACAGGCCACTGCAAGGAAGCGCAGATAACACCAGCAACCGAGCCTCCTCTGAGAGAACCATTTCTGAGTTAATAATCGCAAGTCAAGGACCAACAGCCCAAAACGAAGGAAGAAATGATGTCATGGGCTTTGCAGTATAATGCTACGGTAGATAAGAAAAAAGAAAATCAAAGTGATTCAGTCCATGATCACCAGAGAATATGAAACCCTAGAACTGAGGATAGTTTTGAAATACACGAAAGCTCATTCCTGTCCCTGCTATGTACTGTTTTCTGTATTTCTAAAGGTCTGCTGAACATCTGCAAATAAATCTGTGCTATCTGAAACTCACTCTCCAAACAAGCATCTCCTTTCCTACATCTCCAATTTCATTCCTAAGCTCCTCCTGATTTCCTTCTGGTCCCTTTTGTCTTCAGCGTCATCGGAACTATTTTTCTCATCTATCACATGACTTGGTTCCTTCACTCAAAACCTTACCTAGTTTGCCAGCGCCACATTCAGCTAACGAGTTAAGCATCTGAGATCCTTCAATATGTAGTCCAGCCTCCCTTTCCAGCCCCAGACCCTCTTAAGAGCCTGTGTACTCCCACTGCCTTCCCTACGTAGCCTTACCTCTCATTCCTTAACACATCTCTGGATTGTCACTAACTCTATGGACCACTGTCAAACTTTAAAGTCCAAATCAATATCCCTTCTATCACCTTGATTCCACCTCACCTCGAACTCTGTCTTAGGAAGAATCAATTTCTCTGCTTCCTGTGTTTTTCAAACACTATGCATACAGTAGCGTTATAAGGTCTCTACAAACTATAGTTTGTTTCATATAAAGGTTTCTTCTTAGACAGTGGAACTCTAGAAATTAGGGACTCTTACTTATTTTCATATTTTTTCTATAGGTGCTTTTCTATAGGTGTTTTGTTTTCTATAGGTGCTTTCTATAGGTGTTTCAACAAACATTAGGCATACTGGATTAAATGTCTCCAACATTCTCATTACTCAGCATAATTTCTATGTGATTCTATCCCTTGTGCCATTTCCCAGCAATGAACTTATGATACTTATAGAAAAAATGTACTCAAAAGTACTTCTAAAAAATATAGTAAACAAGGAATATAATGTCAGTCAACTTTTGTTGATAACTTGGAAAACAGGAAAAGAAGTGAGTTATTACCCAAAAGGGAAAATTTTAAAAATGATTAATATACATATCTTGGCTATGCTTTGATACACTTGAATATAGATATTTGTCAATATCTTGATCAAAGTAAGATAATAATGTTATATTAAGTGGCAATTTACTTTTTTTTCTCCTGAACTATCTATCCACACTCAACCATCTATCTTAATGTATTTAGTCCATTTTTGAAATAACTGAGTCTTTTTGTTTTTTTCCCGTTAATGTTGGCTTGCTGTGTGGTTCCAGCTTGAGGATTTGACATTTTGACAAATAGTCTCTGAACCTGAAAATGTAGGAAAAATCCTATACCACAGCAGTGCCACTACAGAAATGCCACTTACGGACATCTCTTAACAGAGTTAGCTTGACTTTTTCAAAAACACTCTGTTCATCTCCTGTGATAGTGAGTCCTTCATATAAGGATTTCAATGTACAAGTTTGCCAGTCCCTAAACATACCAACTACTTTCCTGCCTTTGTGTCTTTGCTCTGAGTTTATCTCGATTGTTAATGCAACTTTCCATGCCCTCAGAAATCCCAGTTATTCATGAAGTTTTCTTTGGTGCTTTCTTTTTTCTTTCTCTGGGAAAAGAGAGTAGCATGGAAGACATGGCTTCAAGTAGGTTTTGGTCAATATAGAAAGAACACCACTTCTGTTTTCTTTACTACTCTATGTAAGAGCTAAGAAATTAGATAGATGACTTCAGAGTTGAAGACACATGTGTCATATAGATTTGGCCATGGTGGACCACAGGAATCCTCATCACTGAAGAGAGGCAAGTGCCCTCAGTTCCTATAGTTGAGTTCACCTTCAAATGGAGAGCAAGAAGGAAACACATCAAAAGAAGGCAATAGATTTTCTTTTTTCTTTGTCCCTTGGACTTTATCTTTGATAGCCCCTCTTCTGTAGTTAAATGTGATATATGGAGTGGGTGCATTTGTGCAGAACATTTTTATAGAAAATTGACAATACATCATGAATTAAAAACATATAACATAAATTAAATTTCATCCATGTTGTAAAATTGTTTTTTAAATATATTTTTTCATGTTATTTATTTTAGAGAGAGAGCATGAATGGGGAAGAAGGGCAGAGGGAGATAGAGAATCCCAATCAGGTTCCATGCTCATGACCTGAGCCAAAATCAAGAGACAGATGCCCAACTGAGTCACCTAGGCACCATATAAAAGTGTTAAAGTTTATTTAGCAATCACTGATTTACCCTATCTGTGGCTGCCATGCTTGTTCTTTCTTTAGATTTAAGCATCAAGAGTGACCTGAACATATATGTAAACCATTACAAGAAAGAAGACAATGATAGGAGGAAAAGAAAAACATTGATTCATGAATTAGAAAGTAAGCAAGTTTGGGGATAACTGGTTTACTTTCATAAAGGTAAATATAAAAATTAAAATTAAAATAAGATAAAAACAGAAAGGAAGGCAAACCATAAGAGACTCTTAAATTTAGGGAACAAACTGAGGGTTGCTGGAGGGTGGGTGGGGGAATGGGCTAAATGGGTGATGGACATTAAGGAAGGTACTTGTTGGGATGAGCACTGGGTGTTATCTGTAAGTGAGGAATCACTGGGTTCTACACCTGTAACTAACTTGAATGTAAATAAATAAATTTTAAAAAATTAAAATGAACATGAAGTGAAAGAGTTCAGGTAGAGATTCTTTACAAATTATACACAATCCATCCAATTTGACATGTTATAGCCCCAAACATAATCAATACATATTTAAACATTTAATGAAAAATGAATTTATGCCACATAGCCAAATTTATTTGTGTTTACATTTTCAATCTTCTGAAATTTCTCAGGCTTAAAGTTGCTGAAAGGCCAAAAAAATCTCAAATTTATTCAAGCTATTAAAGAAGAACTGCATATAGGACATTAAGTTGTTGCTCAAATGTTACTGAGCAGTAAAATACCATGATAAAGTGGCATCTTTCTGTGTCTCTATTACATCTTCAGCACTAAAATTAATTTATGATCAGTCATCAATTCATTTACATGTCGTTTTATGCTAAATCCTTCCTTGCTGATAAATGCTTATCCTTAGATCCATTAAGCTAGAGTAAAGTCTGTGCTTTATAATATGACCCTGCTAATTGTTGCATTACCATTTTTATGAGATACAAAAACTGGCTGTCCCCCATTTTTTCAGCCAATATTTAATCGAGGAACCCTTCCTATTAAGTGCAATCAGTCTAACTATGTGTTAAGTAAAATCTTCAGCTATACTTGTCTTTGGATAAATCAATCCAAATATTGACCTCTGCTTAAATGGAGAAAAACATGTCTAATATTTAGAAATTCTTCTCTCCCTCAAACATATTGAATATGCAACAATTCCACCTGCATTCCTCAGAGAGAGAAAGAATGTGTAATATACATGAAAGCAAAATAAGCAATTAAAAAATGTCTTCCTTGGGACATATGACACCTGTTAGCTTGCTCCACTCAGGTGAATATGTGATGTTCCCCTTTTATCTGCGAAATCTGAAGTAAATATTTAATTTATTTTTAAATACATCACAGTCTAAGATAATGATTTCATTATTTTTGGCATCATCTCTGAAATTCTCCTAATACTACAATATTTTCCTTAAGTTTTTGCAACAAAAACAAGGCATCAGGTCACACTTTTAAGTGGCCAATTCTCTAAAAGCTGTGTGGTCGAGTAAGGTGGTGAGGCTGCCAGGTTTTACTGTGTTCAAAATGATCTGGTTTGGGAGTTCCAGTAAAACCTCCAAAGACATAAAATACTGAAAATATAGAGCCGCGATTTCCTTTCAGCCGTGGTATTTATGTGGGGTCCAGCAGTTAAGGAAACTTTTATTCATTTCACTTCATGGCCTTCCCTCTTGGTTGTACTTTTGGTGATCAGTGAAGCAGTTAGAATCTTGGCTTCATGCTCAGGACATTTTCCTTCTGTCCTCTCTCACACTGCCTTCTGTTTCTTTTTTCCTGTGGTGGAGTCATTAAATGCAGGAAACACTTACCCTTGACTCCCATCATGGAAGATATAGAAAGAAGTATTAACTCCTCTCCCTACCCTGTTGCCCAAAAATGGTGAATTTGGCATTTAGGAAGAAATATAGCAAGCATATTCCTAAAGACTGAAATAATTCCATACGTTTACTTTCTAGCCCAAATCGGTGTGATGTGCTATAATCAAGATAGTTTTAGACTTTATTACTACCGAAGAGATTTAAATTATGCTATAAATAAATTAAAAATGAGATTCCCCACAAAAAGTGCTGATACAGATGATTCTTGTTAGCAAGAGTCACCATAACTGAATATGGAACTAAATGTAAGATAATAAGTAATAAAGGTTACGGCTAAAAATTAATATTTTTTACTCTTGATTAAGTGCATGGGGGAAGGATTAATGTTTCCAGAGATAAAATTATATGTTGTATTTGTATGAATATATATTCATATATGTACACACATACATGCATGCATGCAGAAAGGAAGAGAGACACAGAAAGACAGAGACAGAGATCTGTATGTTAGGTAATAGACCAAGAGATCATTTTCCTTTAAAATATGTTAAATTCAGAGATTAAAAAAAAAAGTTGGTCATATCCAGAGCAAGGATCATGGTCATTTATCTTGAAAGTAAGATACTTATTTTGAAAATTCTTTTGCCACCTATCAGGTGGGTATAACCTTAAAAGATGTTAAACCCCTCTGTGACCCAATTTTCGTATCTGTAAAATAAGAACTAAAATAGGTTTGTGATAGGTAAGGGATTTAATATATGTTAAAACTTTAGGACAGGGATCAGCAAACTTTTCTATAAAGTGCCAGATACCAAATATTTGAATCTTTGCTGTCTCTTTTCATTTGTTTCATGTTCTCTTACAATTGTTTAAATATGGAGGCAACATTCTTAGCTCATGGAGTCACAACAAAAAATCAGGTCACTGCTTGAAGAGTGCCTTGCACTTACTAAGGGCTATATATGCACAAGATAGTATTCTTCTTGTGGATGGCATTATTATCATTATCATTATTATCATATTTAAATTCCTAGCCAACAGTTTGGGAGGAAGAGACATTTGGTAAATGTTTGTTGTAGGAATAAATAAATAATATAGTAGACTTGCAAATACATTTTCCACATTACTGTTTTAGAAACTGAATGTTTATTTCTCCCTAAAATTCATGTGTTAAAAGCCCTAACCCCTAATGTTATAGTATTTGGAGGTGGGGTCTTTGGGAGGTAATTAGGTTTAGATGAAGTCGTGAAGGTGGGTTCATCAGACAGAATTAGCAAACTTTTAAAAAAAGACCAGAGAGCTTGCTGTCTCTCGTTGCCTTTTGAGAACACGCGTGGAGATACCTGGTTGTAAGCCAGGAGGAGAAATTCACCAGGAACCAAATCTCCTGGCACCTTGATCTTGGACTTCCCAGCCTCCAGAGCTGTGAGAAATAAATGTTTGTTAAGTCACCCAGTCAATGGCATTTTGTTAGAGCAGCCTAACAAGACTAAGACATTGAGATTATGGAATAGGAAACTGTTGATATTTTCCTTTCTTCTTGCTTTTCCATTCATGGACCATTATTTCAAAATTTAAGATGTCTATCACAAATTACTTAGTTGTTTTGAAAATATCTGGAATTTATATAATTATTTCTTTATAAAGATGGGCTCTGCACTTATTCCTTAATGTGATTAAGTGCTGGAATGTTATATATACAAGTAAAATACACACCGGCTTTTTAGCCCATCTCTGTGTTACCACTGAACTATCATTCTGGTTGGATTTAGAGTTTCAGGGAATGGAATGTAACTTTTTGTCCCATTTAATAAAAATGGTTCTTAGTCTCATGAAAATGAAAATCTCTACCAAAGAGTTTAGGTGAAAGTCATGACTGAATTCCTCACACCACGTACGAATTTAGAACCCTGAGTAAATTACAGTAGAATCAGAACCCTCTCTGTGGGCACTTACCATCTTAGAAACATAAAAAGCCAATGGCAACAGTGTCTGTTTTTACTGCCCACCTCAATTAAGGCCATTAAACTAGGTTTAAGGGTCTGAAGAAAACATAAACACATTAGAACAATATTCATCAGCATGTTGATTTCTGTAACATTTGGTCCATACATACATTCACCTTAGGGCCATCCCCATGTATGCTTACATGTGCATATGTGTGCACACACACACTTACACACTCACATATGCTTACAATCCTATTTATACCCACACACACCTACACACACTCACACAGAGCCCTAAATACACTCACACATGCAGTTATAATCACAAACCCTATCAATATTCTTTCACACACACATCCCACACTCACTCACACTTCCTACACACACACTTTTTAAAGAAAATATATTTACTTTGGATTTATATTTACTTACATTACACTTACACACTAGAAAACAAAACAAATTAAATCTTTGGTCATACCTTCCCCACAAAGTTACTGCAGAGGCAAAAAAAAAAAAAAAAAAAAAGGAAAAAAAGGAGAAGAAAAAAAAGAAAAGAAAAAAGGAGAAAAGAAAGAAAAGAGTTTCCTTTGGCTACTTCCTGTAGACTACAACTTCTTTCACTGAGAAGATGCATTATTCATAGGGCAAATTCATCATGTAATACACACCTAAACACCGTGAGGTTTTTATATACAGCAGTAATTAAGCAGTGAATTCAAGTAGGAAAACAGACTGTTTTCTTAGCAATAAAAGCTTCATTTGGAATGAACAGTATACCAGCTACAAGGAGAAAGGCAGATAGGTTTTAACCATGTTCATATTAGACAGCCTAACAGGTGAGCATGTAAAAGTGCGAAATGGCAATCTTCTGATTTATAGATATATTTATCATCTTTGACATTATAATATTTAATAAAAGGACTACATAGGCTATAGCTGCCCTTTTTTGTGTGCTATTATTGCAATTCTTACTGCATTCCTAATGGAGAGGAGTTCAGTATCATTAGTGAGATATGCAAAAATATGCAGAATTTTACCCTGAAGGAGATTATGTTGGAAATTCAGGCAAGAGGGCTTAACATAATAGTGCACTAATAAGTTAGCTCTCTGCATTCAAAGACTCAAACTTTTGCTTTGCCACCTTCAGTTGGATCTCGATTTCAAATCACGGCAGTATATCTGGAGTTCTTAAATCTTAATTAGCCTGGCAAGCAGACAGCCCCCAGGTAAGAAGCAAAACAAAAAAAGTGGGTTCCTGCATCACACATTGTATTATTCAGGAAGGCATAGAGAGGAAACATATAGGTCCTCATCCTTTTCCATCACTGTCCTAAAGAAGTTTCCTTCAGTGTTGGCTCAAGTCAGAGTGAAAAATCTTTGCAAGTTGGGAGCATACACATGAACTAAATGGGACCACGGTACACGCCTCCTAGGATGAAGATGATATTATCAAGGTAAATAGAGACATGGGTGATTTTTCTGAGAAGACCCAATGCCTGCAAAAGCAAGATCTACATTTGGGGTAGTTGCATCTTTATAGTCACATAAGAGACATTTATGTATGTGTGTCAAAGAATGGATATCTACTGGAATAGAAAGACTAAATTTTTACATTTCTCCAGATTCATTGTGTACACATTAGGATTCAAGTTTTTTCAACAAAATTGGATAAACTTAAATCCTTTCAAATAGGTTGCAGTCCTGGGATCATCTTAGGAGTGTAGCAACTGCAACATTTCACTTAGTGAACAAAGCCAGAGGACGCCAGAGGAGTAAACTGCAAAAATAACTGTATTACTTGGGAGAGGAGCAATTACTGAATCCAACGATATGAAATGCGTAAATGTATGGCTTATCTCGCTATACATTTTCTCCACACAATACCTTGTGCAACCTTAGAGAGGCTCATTCTGAAGACTTGCTTATTTTCATCAGTGAATGATTGTACAGAGTGAAATATCAAGAAGTGTTTGGAGATTGCATTCACTTTGTATGTTGCTCCTGATATACAAAATATATCATTTCTAAAAGTCAAGGTTTTTTTTTTTTTATGTAATAGACTTGGTTCCCCAGTAGAGTGAACTTTTCTTGAAAGCCCTGGATATAATTGAGTTTTCTTTCATGTCTTTAAGGCTTTTTAAAATTCATGAATTTTCTTATCATTTTTGCAGCAAAGCAAAAGTATTTCCAATCCTTTTTGAATTTTGTGTTTAATATTAACATATTTAAAATGTTATAGAAATAGCTGGAGTGGAATAAATCTTACATAAGAAAGTGTCTGATTTTTGATGCATTTGAGTGTAATAAATAGGTCAGTTATTCCTATTAAATCAGTTACGTTACCTGTCACAGAGCTGTCTAGATTGTCCATACTGGATCCGGGTGTCTGCTCTAGTGCCCTCAGGGGCCTGGGGATTTCTAAAGCTTCTTCCTCATCATCAGCATCATCATCTGGAACATCCGTTTCCAAATCGGAAATCAAGGCTCCGGACATGTAACCTAATGGTGGAACCGGGGGCTGTGGAGGTTGATTATTGCTTTGAATGTGCCTAGAATTCAAATGGGAGGAAAAAAAGAGGGAATTCATTAACAACCCACAAAATTATAATTAGAATTAAACAGCATGTTACGGCGACTAATTTTTTCTTCTTGCTTTCTATTAACTAATTTTGGAGCTTATGATGGTTTCTCAGAAGAGACAATGGGCTATGTATACATGACTAGTCAAAACCATAACCATATAAACTATTACACTCTTCTATTGGTATTCATGGGGTAATATACAGAGAAAAAATATACAGACCTAGTATTTTTGTGTAAATAAATCATCAAAGGAGAATAGGAACGTTTGCACAAATATTTAAAGTTGTTTTTGTTTTTGTTTTTGTACCATAAGAGTATAATAATTTTGTTTCCAGCTTAGTGTGGAAGTTGCATTCAGCCTGTGTGGAGGCCATATGAAGAAAAGATGTCGCATCAAGAGTTAATACCAATAACCCTTCTCCCAACCATGAGCACACTGCCTGACCTACAAGGCTTTCTTCCTGCAGGCTCCCCCATGAATCAGGCCGCTGGTTGTTTCCACTTTAACACAGTTTAAAGTAGGAATGACTACTTTGTGTTCAGGCTACTTATTTGTGCCTCTGTTTTACCTACTGAAGTCTAAAACACTTAAAATACATAAAAGGTTCATCTCAGCATTTTCTGTGTTTAGAATATCAGGTGTGCTAAACATACCCTTTGCAATGCATGTGTATCTTCAATCTCAGCCTTGTGAAGTAGACAGAATTCATATTTTCAGCTCTTAGAACCTACCCAAGGGATGTTCAAACTTAAGTGACTTGTTTCAAATGGCATGGTTAGCAATATGTAGAGTTGGACCTAGGTTCAGTTGATTCACTTTGTGACTACTTAAGAATTTCTTCTAGGTGCACCTGGGTGGCTCAGTTGGTTAAGCTTCCGACTTCAGCTCAGGACACGATCTCATGGTTCGTGAGTTCGAGCCCCGCATTGGGTTCTGTGCTGACAGCTTGAAGCCTGGAGCTTGCTTCGGATTCTGTGTCTCCCTCTCTCTCTCTCTCCCCCTCCCCTGCTTGTGCTCTGTTTCTCAAAAATAAACACTAAGAAAAAAATATTTTCTTCAGAATTATAAAATGTCATTATATCTATGTATAACAAATAAAAATGGCATATATATAACATATATATAACAAATAAAAATGACATATATATGTATAACATATATATATATAACAAAGAATGACATATATACATATGACATACATATGACATATGTATATATGTCATTCTTATTTGTTACTTGTTAGTTGTTATTTGTTCCTGTCATTAGGGAGTGAATATACCACATATCTTAATACAGTAAATCTTTTTTTTTTTGCCTTAATACAAAGTATTTAAAAGACATTGGCTATTTAAGGCAGATGTATAAGTGTTATGCATTTTCACCCAAATATTTTGAGTTAGAAATACAAGGTTATTTTTAATACCTGCATTTTGGGGGCAATTATTTCATTCGTCCAGAATTTATTTAACATCCCTCTCCCAAACGCATTCTTGAACTGGCGACCAACTCCAATGTTAGCAACATTATAAATTTTTCAATGGAAAAAAACCCTTAAGATGTTAGTTCCAGAAGCCACCTCAATATCATCAAGTCCACATCTTTAACTTAATGGGTCAGGAATATGAGGTCCCAAGTCATTATCTGACATTCATTATAGCTCATTTATGTAAAAATCAGAAAGTTTCTTAACTACCAATGCAGAATATCTTGAGTGTTGATGATGACATCCTGTAAATGTTGCCTCAAATTCTGTTTGTGAATCAAGAATGGACTGAGTCAAGTCATGAGCAAGAGAATACAAGGTGATATTTACATATATGATTCCTTCTCTAATGGTGTGCACTTTGGTCCTGGAAGGTACTAAATAAACTGACATTCTAGTCTTACATCATTGCTGACACCTCTTGAATGGAACAAATATACATTAATGTAAAAAAACATATTTCTTGAATTCAGCAGAATTAGGAGATAAACTAAAATAGGAAGAGGGTGCAAAACATTTACAAATATCTTCTAGTGACAAGCATGTGCTATGCACTACATGGGTCAATATATACAGAGTCCCTGGAGGTGGAGCCTAGGAATTATTATTTCTTAAATATTCCTCCTGTGATGTTGATGTACAGCTCAGATGAGGAGCATATTCCATTCCTGAAGGGTGAGATCCTGTGTGAGTACATAGAGGTTCATAACTTTTACATAGGGAGTCAGCAATGACACTCTGGAGGATTGTTGGACTGAACAGAAACATACTCAGAGAAAGAAACAGGGTTTTCCCTATGGGTACTTGGAGAAGGTAAAGAAGAACTAGTTTGTTCACTCATTTAGCATATATCTGTGCAACACTCACTAAGGGTAGTGCTCTTCTAAGGGTGGAAATACAGCAGTGAACAATTTAAGTGAAAACCCAAGCTCTTCTGAATAACAGCTATATTACAGCTAGATATTGTACTTAGTCTTGTATATGAGGAAACTCATTAAATTCTTTTTTTTAAGATGTTATTTTTAGTAATCTCTAACATCCACGAATCTAACATTCGTGGGGCTCGAACTCATAACCTCGAGATCAAGAGTCACATGCTCTACTGACTAAGCCAGGAAGAACTCATTTAATTCTCACACAATATGATGTGTAATAAAGAATTTGACCTTGCCCAAAGAAAAGCTAGGCTTTTGTCATGTGCTCCAGGGAGGTAATCTCTAAGTTCTAGAATATCCTACCTGATAGAAGTGTCTTTGTTCACCTGCTAATCTTAGGCTTCTCCAGAGAGTCCAATAATGTGATTTATGGTAGGGGCTTTTAGTCACATGGTATCAGTTTGCCTTCTGGAGGAGCTAGAGACTGAGGTCAGCCATGCAGATAGCTAACAATGTCTATGACAAAGGTTCAAGAAAGACCATGAAGCTCAAGGTTCACGTGAGTTTCCCTGGTTGGTAATACTCCATGCATATTGTCACACGTTGTTGGTGGGAAAGTAATGCTTTTCAGAACTCCTTTGGGAGAGGGCGACTGGAAGCTCTACCTTTGGAACCTTCCCAGACTCTGTCCTGTGCATCTCTTCTCTTGGCTGATTTTAATCTGTATCTTTTCAATATAATAGACCGTAACTTTCAGTATAATGGCATTCAGTGAGTTCTATAGTTCTTTCTAGTGAATTACTGAAACCAAGTGGTCTTAGAGACTATGCTCTTACATTGTATATGAGCTAATTGGTATTATCATCATCATTTTACAAATGGGAGACTGAAGCACAGAAATGTTAAGTTGCTCAGTGTCATATAGCTTGTAAGTAGTGACAGTGCTACTTGTCCCAACCTCAACTGCCCTCAGTCAAGTCCCCGACCAGGCAATCTGGAATATCTGAGGGTGGGGACTACATATCAATATATTTTAAGGTTATCCAGGTGAAATGCAGGTGAATTTGGGAACACCTAAGCTATAATCTGTGTCTTAAATTACTGAAGTACATGGCCACATTAAACTGAAGGAAATCCTCCAGCTCTTAAAGCAGTCGGCTTCAACTTAAATAGTGGTATTTTATGAAGCAGCCTGATGCAAAATAATACTGTTTAACAGATTTGCTTTGACCTTTGAAAACACATCTGATGATTGAGAAAAAAATGTTTAAAAACCTCTGGTTCTAAGAAAAGATCCTATGCTCATAAGAAGCTTTAAATAATACTCTTGGTTTTAGTATCTCTTTGTACATTTTGCTGTATTTTTAAAATAAATAGTTCATCAACACTGAGAATGAGATATATCTCATTATCAACTATCCCAGTAACTAAGAGTGTCAAAAAAAAAGCAAATACTATTTCATAAAAATCTAACTTCAAAGTACATCGTGGAAATCAACAGAAGATAATCAGAGGTATGTCACTGAGATTTCATTTTCAAGAGTCAGACTTATATGTCACTATTTGAGAGAAGAGAGCACACATAAAAAACAAAACAAAACAAACAAAAAAAAAACGACTGTACAAAATTGTGAGAGCCGGTCCCACTCGTATTTTTTCCATGCTTGCACAGGATATCTCAGTAGATTGCCATCAATACCTAAGGAAAGGTTATGGGTTGATTGGAAAAAAGGAATTTGGTTATTCTAGGTTTTATTTTTTAATGCACTTACTGTTACTAATATTGCTGTTTTTTTCTTCCTGTCTCATTTTATTCAGCCCAAGGATCTTTGAATAACTGACCATATGTGATTTGTAGAAGCTTACATTTACATATTCATGACCACATACAGAATTAATCACAGGCACTTTGAACAATCCAAAAGGAGCCTTATATTGTAGCACTGGAAGTGAGTTCAAGGATAAGCTAATCGAAGCTAAACTGTAAATCAGAAAAGATTCTGGTGTAGCCAAAAGCACTTTAGCATGCAATTCAGCAGATCTGAATTCTTGCTCCGGGTCACTCCTTAACCAGTTATATGACTTCGATCCAGTTATTTAACATTTTCTTGGTCAATTTCTTTACGCAGATGATAGAGGAACTGCAAAGAAGCATTTCTAACCTCAGCTGTATAGTTATATGAGAACTCCTTATGAATTTCTTGCAAAAGAACATCTCCTCTGTCCCTGTGCTGAAGGCATGGGTCTCCTGACCTAACAAGAATACATACCATGTTTGCTTTGCTATATCAAACTGATAGGCTCTGGTCAGCTCGTCCAGGTGAGCCTGCAGCATGGGCTGCATCTCTTCCCGTGGGGATGGAGTGAGGGTTGCAGTGGACTGCTGTCCAAAGGAAATAGCAGGCGAAGAAGCCACGCCTCGGACTGGAGGTGTCGGGACACGATCATCATCTTCTTCCAGTTCATCTTCCATACCCTGGTGTAAGTATGTTTGCACGGGTAATGGAGGACACCAGCTATCGCTGTCATAACTGAAATCAAGTGAGAAAATATAAACTCTATCAACACACACGTCCATACACACATACACACAATCATACTGGCAATAAATAACAACCACCATGGGAACAACAGCACCTAAAACGTTCTCTCGGTTTATTTTGTCCTGATTTCAGTTTGTTGGTGGGACCACGGTAAATCACCTGGCTGTTATCTTAATTTCTACTCACAATTACTACTGCTATCTCAATATCTCAATCTATTCTTACAAGATCTTATTAGCTAATTGTTACCCCACAGTTACAAAAGGCAATAACTTCCTAACAAACTTACTCATGTGGAAAAGCCAAATTGCTAATTACAGACAATTAATGAATTAATTTAGTGCCTTAGTGCTTGTAGATTTAACTACTTTCTTCTCCTGTTCATCCCTGTGTACGCCAATATTGATCATCAAAGAAGTGTCTGAGAATTTTACTTTTATTCTAGATCTATGCCAACCTTTCAGTCCATATGACACGTCAGTCTTTAAGACTTTGTACTACGAAATGGATTCAATGGCCCTTTGATGCTCCTGATTCTCTAACTTCCTCAGTAAAAACTCATGCTTGCCTGTATCTATAAAACAGACGTTCAAAAGCTAGCCTGAAGAAATACATATTAAAAAGAAAAATAACAACTTCTAAAGAGAGTATTTTTTTTAGGGACTCTGGTAAGGGAATATAGAAAATTAGCCCAAACAGTTTTCATTGTGACACAACATCAGTGGCATTTCTATTTGCACCTTCTCCATATACTATCATTTTCATAAATCAGAAAGATCCCAGTATGCTTTAAAAAGGAGACTAAAGAATGGGATAAACAATATTATTGAATAAAATATGTATTGAACGTAATACTATTGAATGTCCTATAAGTTCCACTTCTACTGAATCTTTCTCCAATACTTCACCTCTACTTTCATAATCACAGATCAGAATCCTTCTGATGTGAACTAGCTCATTAACTTGCTTTCCTAGTCTCTTGGGATTTCATCTCCGTCTCTTCTATCCTATCTTCCATGCAGACAATGGGATTATATTTCTAAAATCCTCATTCACATTACACTTAGGCTTTGAATTATTCAGTGATTATCACTATTATAAAAAAAAGTTCAAATTCAATAGCAGGGTCTAAAAAAAAAAAACCCTTTCCCATCTGATCAACCTACCTTTCTTTTTTTTTAATTTTTTTTTTCAACGTTTATTTATTTTTGGGACAGAGAGAGACAGACCATGAACGGGGGAGGGGCAGAGAGAGAGTGAGACACAGAATCGGAAACAGGCTCCAGGCTCCGAGCCATCAGCCCAGAGCCTGGCGCAGGGCTCGAACTCACGGACTGCGAGATCGTGACCTGGTTGAAGTCAGACGCTTAACCGACTGCGCCACCCAGGCGCCCCAACCTTTTTCTACCTATTTCCCCAACATCAGCCTACTGTATATTTTTTTCTAAACTCTGGGCTATTCTCAAATCATCTGCCTGTGAGTTCCAGTTCTTCCTTCGGGTTCAGTTCAAATGTTTTCACTTTTATGAGGTATTCTCTGCCTCTGCCATATGTAATTGATTGCAACTCCAAAATACTTACATTGTGGTACTCCCCATATTATATCGGGATTACTTGTTTCATGTCTATTTTCTCCTACTGTTCTATGAGCTCTTTAAACTTAGAGCTCCATCATTTTCAACTTTGCATTTCTAGCACCTGATACAGTATCTACCATATAGAAGTTTCATTAAAGAAACTAAAACTAGATGACTATTACAAGTGTATATATGTAGTCTTGACCTCCCTAACAAATCCTAACTCGTAAATGTCTAGATGATTCTCGAATATTTTTACTCAAGTGTCTTCATGTACCTTTTTAAAGCTGAATTTATTAAAAAAAAAAAACTACACATGGATGTTTCTAGCAGCTTTATTCATAATTGCCAAAACTTAGAAGCAATCAAAATCTCCTTCAGTAGGTGAATGGATAAATAAACTGTGACAAAGTTCATCCATAGGCCAAATTTGAAAATTTTCCAAATAATGGAATATTATTCAGTGTCAAAAAGAAGTGAACTATCAAGCCATGAAAAGAATTAATGGAAAATTATATACACATTACTAAGTGAAGGAAGCCAATCAGAAAAGGCTATGTACTGTATAATTCCAAGTATATGACATTTTGGAAAAGGCAAGACTATGGAGACAGTGAAAAGATCAGAGGTTGCCAGAAGTTAAGGGAAGGGAGGGATGAATAGGCGGAGGATGGAGGATTTTTATGACAATGAAACTGCTCTCTATGATATGATAACGGTAGATACATCTCAGTGTACATTTGTCCAAGCACACAGAATATACAACTCTAAGAATGAATCCTAATGTAAACCATGGACATTGGGTGATACTGATATATCAATGTAGGTTCATCAGTTTAACCGTGTATCACTTTAGTGGGAAACATGGATAGTGACTGAGGTTATGCATCTCTGGGGGTAGGGGGTATAGGGGAAATCTCTGTACTTTTTGCTCAGTTTTGTAGTTAACCTAAATCTGATCTGACAAATAAAGTCTATTTAAAAAATCCTTGAATCGATAATCCATGTACTTGATAACCATGTGCTAGGTAACTGCATCTACTTACAGAGCATGCAATCCGGTGGGGCAGACTGATACTAAGCAAATAATCAACAATGCCAAGTACTATAGAAACAGGGAGGAGAGGGGCGCCTGGGTGGCGCAGTCGGTTAAGCGTCCGACTTCAGCCAGGTCACGATCTCGCGGACCGTGAGTTCGAGCCCCGCGTCGGGCTCTGGGCTGATGGCTCAGAGCCTGGAGCCTGTTTCCGATTCTGTGTCTCCCTCTCTCTCTGCCCCTCCCCCGTTCATGCTCTGTCTCTCTCTGTCCCAAAAATAAATAAACGTTGAAAAAAAAAAATTAAAAAAAAAAAAAAAGAAACAGGGAGGAGGGAGAGTGAAACTAGTTTTGGGGTAGGACAAGGCTATGCTGACCACAGGAAAAGGGGATATTCTAAGTAACACATATGGTGGCCCAGAGAAAGAGAAAAGATAACAATATTTGAAGAACTCACATAGTTCCCTAACTGGTAAGAGCTGGAAAATAAAGGGAGTTGCCCAGAGATGCGGCAGGAGAGGTGAGGAGGTGCCAGATCATGCAGGGCCTCACCAGTCCTGAGAAGGACTGTAGGTGATGGATAGTTATACTGAGAGGTTTTTTACTGGGAATAATATCAGCTTTAGCTGCCAATTTTCCTCTTTTGTTGAGGCTACCTCAATAATCTACCTCAGTGAGTTGTAAACTGAAGACCTTGTTTGGACGCCCTGTTACACTCTGATAGGAATATGCCTTCAAAATATTGTTTATATTGTAGTATAAGCAGGCACACTTAAATATGTTACAGACAACAATTTTTGTTTTGTATTAGGAAATTCCATTGGTTAAATTTGTATTCCCATCTATTGACTAGGTAAGTACTTCTCTGACCTGAAAAAAATACATTGCTCCAAAATGATGCCATTTTGATCTGTTTTATATGTTGGAGATCAGAGTTAGATTTCATTAAAAAAAAAAAAAAGGTCCTTTTGTGTACAAAGTTTGCAACCCAAGGCCCCAGCTGGATTCAGTGCTTCCAGTTTTTCCCATCACGCCACTTACAAATTGGTCTATGAAATCATGAGAATTGTTTGAATAAAATATACTTTTCCATTCTGATCTATTAAAGAATTCAACTTATTTTGAATAAGCTGAACTCCTCCAATTTCATCTACCTTAATCTTACGGAGCCTTCAAGCCACAGGCTATATCCCATATTTTTATAAAGATTGCCCTGATAAGGCCAACTAGCACTGATATATTACTCTTCTGAACTTGAACTGACATTTTTGCACATTTACTTGGAAATTGATTATGCACAATGTTATGCCATTTCCAACATTGGTTTATTTAACTATTGTCTAATTTATTTTAGAATTTAACCTTGCACATGTTGATAGTGTCTTTTCCTCAAGTGGATTTATGCTACATTAAAATTATGGCATTGAATTACTTCTGTTTGGCCACACCTGCCATAATACTTTAAAAATAGTAGATGATAAGCCTATTTATTGATTTGAAATGAAAACACATAAATTGATTCATTAATAAAAATACTCATGATGTTCAATGACATGGATAGAGGTACAGAGTATAATGCAAGTATAATGAAGTCAGTCAGTCAGAGGAAGATAAATGCCATATGATTTCACTCATATGTGGAATTCAAGAAACAAAACAAATGAGCAAAGGGAAGAAAAAAAGGAGAGAAAGAGACAAACCAAGAAACACTCTTAGTTGTAGAGAACAAACTGATGGTTACCAGAGGGGAGGTGCATGGGAATACGGGTGAAATAGGTGATGTAGATTAAGGCGTGCACTTGTGATGAGAACTAGGTGTTGAATGGAATTGTTGAGTCAGTATATTGTACATCTGAAACTAAAATTACATTATATGTTAATTATATTGAAATTAAAAAAACAGGACGTTTAGGTTTCTTTTATTAACTTAATTTTTGACTTTAAATGGTATATTATAAAGTCTAACAAAAATATATATAAGAATCCTAAAAAAAAAAGGACAAAAATGAAACACCTGCCCATTTTCAAGAATGAAATGTGAGTGCTATTATACTTCATCCATAGTTATAATTAAATTTACTCCAGGGGCGCCTGGGTGGCTCAGTAGGTTGAGTTACGACTTCAGCTCAGGTCATGATCTCAGTCTGTGAGTTCAAGCCCCGAGTTGGGCTCTGTGCTGACAGCTCAGAGCCTGGAGCCTGCTTCAGATTCTGTGTCTCCCTCTCTCTCTGCCCCTCCCCTGCTCATGCTCTGTCTCTGTCTCTCTCTCTCTCAAAAATAAACATTAAAAAAATTTTACTCCATAAAATATCACATTTTTTTTGTTCCGTAAGTTAGAGCATGTATTTCCTTTGTTTATGTTGGCTTATTGCAAGGGATTTCCTACATTTGAATAAATAAAGAACATGTTTATATATTCAATCTTTAATTATTCTCTAAAATTCCCCTACTTCATAAGTAGTAAACTATCCTTGCTTCTAATAATCTAAAGAGAACATACATGAGAATGAAAATATGTAGACAGCATAAGAGAAACAAGAAATAATGTTATATGTATCATATGTTAAGTTTACATAGAAAAAAATTGTAATTAGTTGCACTCAACTCATTTTTTTGTTATTCAAATACCATCAGGCAAAAGACAGCCTAACCAAAAATTATACAAACACATTGCAGAATGTATTAAATGACTGAAAAATTTTCCAGTAGCTCTTCTTAAATAGAATGGGTGCTTATCATCACTTTTTCTGTGTCTTTTCTACAAAGGTAATCTAGAACGGGAGAGAGCAAACTCCACCAATGCAAAACATAGGCAAAACTGAATATGGGATTCATCTCAGAGGTTTGAGCAAGAAGACAAAAATAGAGAGATGAGGATAAAAGAAAGACTGGGAGAAGGATGTGGCAGAAGAGATGAAAGAATTTGGGACACAGAGCACATGATGCAGCCGGGAGGGCTTTTCACCATCTCTGGGGTGTCTGTATCTTAATCCATTCCAGAGCAACAAATGCTAGGTTTCAGACCATTTCTGAAGGGCAAGGAAGTAACAAATGATTCTATAAAGGTTATCAAAAGTGTAGCTTTGTTTTTAGTATTTTCTTCACATTTACAGATATATATCTTATTTGAGTGATGGAATTTCAACTTTTCTAGCAGTAGCATAAAGAAGACTGTGAAAATGCTCCTGATGCCAAACTAATGGTCCTTTGGGCCAACCATTCCTAGAAAAGATTTGTTTTGTTTTGTTTTTTGTTTGTATGTTTGGTTTTTTACTTATTGTCAGTGAAGTAAGAGGCATCAAATTATCTGTCTTGCCTGGGAAATAATGAGAAAGATGACAACAAATCAATGTTGCATGTGAACTAACTAGTTAAAGGCCAGATACAAATACCGAATTACTAATAAAAATACAATACAGTTCAACACCCACAAAAGCTTGCCAATCTCTAATTGTAGCTACAAAGAAAAGCATCAGATTTCTATTGAATCCTTACTGAATTCTTCCTGGCATCATATGAATGCATTAAAAATACATTATATTTATGGCTAAGGGTGAATATATCGTGATACATTTTTATCAAGCCGAGAGGGGTATATTGATGACAGAACATTTACCAGTTTTGTTATCAGACTCCCTATATGACATCCAACTCTCCACAAGTGGCCTTAAGACACCTCTTCAGATTATCTTCTACTATGAATATTTCAAACTCAACAAATCTCATACCAGTTGCTGAAGGATACACACAAGCAATTAGAATGCAATGTGATGTAGGACTGACTACAATAGAGGAGGAAGCTTAAGGAATAAGAAAATTAAGGAAAGGCAAGTAACCTTAACTAGAGTAGGATGGGGTTTTGAAGGAAGAGTGGGAAGTACTGAAGGAAAACTAATGGGGCTATTCATTTTCATTCTCATCTTTTATTTCTATATTTTTCCCCTTTGGCTACAGAAAATTCTCTCCATCTGCACAGCAAATGGTGACATTAATAACATTTAGTTGTAATCGTTTGTTAACAGTTTATTTTGGAATCTAGGCTACTTTAGGTTAGGGACCACTTCTCGTTATCTTTGCTCCTTTTGCTTCAGAAAGCTCAGAGCTGGCATCCAGCAACCACCTAACTCTGGGTACAATTATTTGTGAATAAATGATTCAAGATTCACCTCAACACTGAACTATCAGATTGCTCCTACTTTACCTGGTATACTTGGTTATCCTTTCCTGAATGCAAATTATTATTTTGTATACATTGCTCATCTAGGGCTTATCATGCAAAATAGTGTGTGTGTGTGTGTGTGTGTGTGTGTGTGTGTGTGTGTTTTCTGTTATCTACCTACCACTCCTGTGACTCCCTAGATCAGAGATGAGATCTTCCTGAATAACTGTGTGTTTGTTTCTTTCATTTCTGTTGCGTTTCTTCCTGGCACTGGGCTTAGCAATTGTTATGTACTTGAAAAAAAAATGTGTGTTGAATAAGTTCTCAATTATGATATATTATAAACAACAAAAATAAAAACTATGTATCTCCATAAGAAGTAGAGTTGCAGAATTCTTTTTTTTTAATTTTTTTAAACATTTATTTATTTTTGAGATAGAGACAGAGCATGAACAGGGGAGGGTCAGAGAAAGAGGGAGACACAGAATCCGAAACAGGCTCCAGGCTCCGAGCTGTCAGCACAGAGCCCGACGCGGGGCTCGAATCCACGGACCATGAGATCATGACCTGAGCCAAAGTCGGACGCTTAACCGACTGAGCCACCCAGGCGCCCCAAGAATTCTTGATTGTTAAAATAAAAATTATTAAAAACCAAGAGGTGACATCTACACTTTTTGTTGTTTGTGTTTCAAGAAAACGTTGGGGCACCTGGATGGCTTAATCAGTTAAGCATCTGACTTTGATCTCAACTCAGCTCATGATGTTACAGTTGGTGCAATCAATCCCCACATCAGGCTCTGTGCTGATAGCACAAAGCCGGCTTGGGATTCTTTCTCTCTCTCTGCCCTTCCACCACTGGTTCTCTCTCTGTCTCTCTCTCTCTCAAAATAAATAAAAACACCTAAGAAAATAAAAACTCTTAAACCTATATGAATTTCAAAATAAGCCATAAAAAATTCTATAGAAGAACTCATCTGTAAAATGTTCAATGTTAATATCATGAATAGCAGATTATAAAATAATCTAGGAAGTCTTTAAAAATCTTTCCTTTTCAATATTAGAAAACAAAAAAGTATAAATAGTATATCAAGAAATGGGCAAAGTCATCACTAATCTACTAATTTTAATTTACTCTTGTCATATTGATTTTAAATATGTGTTGTCATCACCAACAATTGAAAGAAGAACTTTGAAATATTAACATTTGAAAAATTAAGTCCAGGGAATAAGAAAATTGAATTCTGCTGTCAGTTTACTGACAGATTAGACTTTATTGTTAAGAGTGATAATTTTTATTTTAGGAAATACTAGGTACTTAACACAAATAACTCAAAGGTTCTTGAAAACCAAACTATAAGCTACAAAGACTTTTGAGTAGATATAATCAAAATATATATTTCTTTACCTATCTAAAGTATCCAATGGATTTTTATAAATCTTTTACAAAAATGGGATGCCTGGGTGGCTTAGTCGGTTAAGTGTCCGACTTCGGCTCAGGTCACGATCTCACGTTCGAGAGTTTGAGCCCCGCGTCGGGAACTGTGCTGACAGTTCGGAGGCTGGAGACTGCCTCGGATTCTGTGTCTCCCTCTCTCTCTGCCCCTTCCCTGCTTGCACTATTTCTCTCGCGCGCTCTCAAAAATATATAAACATTTAAAAAAATTTTTTTAAGAATTTTTACAAAAAAAAAGATTTTATAATATCATCCACCCTGACTAAATATTAAAATTATTTGGGTAGGAATGCCTATATATTTTATAGCTTGATGTTCAGAAAATAATTTATATCAAAAAATAAAAGTCTTCGGCAATATGTAATAATTCATTCATCAAATGAATATTTCTAATTCTACTGCTGGGCAGTAAAATCAAGTGAGACATTTAGCATTTATTTGGAACAAATAGTTTTATTTCAATGGGTAACAGCTATCATAGTCTATTTTTAAGTGGACTTAGTGGGAAAAGAAAAAAAAAGATTTCAAATTACCTACAATATTCATGTGATCTGAGTTCAATTTTTTTTTAAATTTTTTTTTAACGTTTATTTATTTTTGAGACAGAGAGAGACAGAGCATGAACGGGGGAGGGTCAGAGAGAGGGAGACACAGAATCGGAAGCAGGCTCCAGGCTCCGAGCTGTCAGCACAGAGCCCGACGCGGGGCTCGAACTCACGGACCGCAAGATCATGACCTGAGCCGAAGTCGGCCGCTTAACCGACTAAGCCACCCAGGCGCCCTGAAAATTTTATGTTTATACATGTTTGTCAGTACTATTTACTCTTCCCAATTCACAAATTCTATTTTCCCATTTCCTGAATACAGCCTTTAAAATGAAGATTCCTGAGTCCTGGATAATCTCCTCTTGTGGAAAGTACATCTTTTTTTTTTTCCTTTGACAGGCTCCTGTGACCTGGGCACATTTACATTATTGATATGTATTGCATAAGATCGTATGCAAAATTTAACTTTTTAAAAAGTCAGAGAAAATTTATTTCCTATTTCGAATGTGAACTTTTTAAAAATGTAAAATAATAATGATATGTATATAAATGGGAATTATAATCCTACAGAAGCAAGTAAAGCCCTTTTTGAGGAAGAGAAAGATGTAGAGAATAACATATAGAGAAGTATGTATATGAATACATAAGTGTGTTTGTGTGTGTGTGTGTGTGCATGCATATCTACCTACATCTCTGTGTATAATGTATATATATTTATATATATGTAGTATATATGTATTATGCAATCAAGAAAAGGTAAATGAGGTATTTTGAAGGAAGGAAATGCTGTGACATAGAATGTTCCAATTAAGAAAATTAATTTGGAGATATCTAAGATAGCAATCTGGAGTTACCTAAGATAGCACTTATTTAAAAAGAAAAGGACAGGGCACCTGGGTGGCTTAGTCAGTTATGTGTCTGACTCTGGATTTTTGCTCAGGTCATGATCTTATGGTTCCTGAGTTCAAGCCCCACATCAGTCTCTGTGCAGACAGCACAGAGCCTGCTTGGGATTCTCTCTCTCTGTCTCTCTCTCTCTCTCTCTTTCTCTGTAGCTCACCCCCCACTTGTGTGCTCTTTCTCTAGCTCTCTCAAAATGAATACATAAACTTAAAAAAAAAGATTAAAAAAGAAAGAAAGAAAAGAAGGGCATCTAAGGTGTCTCAATCAGTTTAGCATCCAACTCTTGATTTGAGCTTGATTTCAACTCTTGATCTCATGATTCATTAGATCGAGCCCCACCTCAAGCTCTGCTAAAGATTCTCTCTCTCTCTTTCTGGAGGAAGTGTATGAGAAGACTAGGAATTGTGAAACTAGAGCATCTGTTTCAAAGGCATATGAAGGGGCACCTGAGTGGCTTATTCAGGTGAGTGTCTGACTCTTGATTTCAGCTCAGGTCATGATCTCATGGTTTGTGGGATTGAGCCCTGTTTGGGATTCTGTGCTGACAAGCATGGAACCTTCTTGGGATTCTCTCCCTCACTGTCTGCCCCGCCCCTGCTCTCTCTTTCTCTCTCTTTCATGCATGTGAGCACACGCGCTCTCTTAAAATAAATAAACTTTTAAAAAATAAAAAGAAAAGGAAATGAAGAAAAAAAAATTGTGCTGTGATCTTTACAAAAAACAAGACAGGGAATAAAACATTATTCAAATAAACTGAGGTGTCTTAATATCTAAATATGTTTAAATTAAAAAAAAAACTTGGAAAAAGAAAAGCTGCCTTATTCTGCATTTTTCAGTTTCAGTGAAAAGCAGTAGTGACCTGGGAATTGTGAGGAAGACGGAGCAGTTAGAATTATTAAAATAGAAAAAAAAAGACTGAGTATATTTCTCCTCACTTG
This sequence comes from Lynx rufus, assembly GCF_022079265.1. Classification (NCBI taxonomy): domain Eukaryota; kingdom Metazoa; phylum Chordata; class Mammalia; order Carnivora; family Felidae; genus Lynx; species Lynx rufus. Next base: position 128,078,361 of record NW_025814867.1, read on the forward strand.
CTATTTTATTAGAGAATAAAAAGTATCAATGTCTTTCTGCTTTAAACTCAATTAACACTTAACAGAGGCAAACTAACTCTTGAGACATATTTGGGAAAGAATAAGGAAACTGGTCACATTTAAAGGCCCTTGAAGGAAATTTTCTAACTTAAGAGAGGTTTTGTTACAGAATGTGCAGTGGCTTGAACCTCTTTCATGTTCCAACCCTTAAATTCCCATCAAAGCCGATGATTAAATTCTCTACAATTACACCATGTGATGGAGCTCAACAGTAGGTGCTCTGCTATGGCCAGACGAGTCATTAGAAAGCTGTGAGAGATGATGAATCAGGTTATTTTAATTCCCTTTTCAACCCTGCTCAGGAGTGGCTCTTTAGTTCACAGAGCTGTGGACATTTGCTTTCAAACTAACAAGCAATATTATAAATGGAGGCTGCATTATCATGATTGCAGACAATCTAAGGCACTTGACAGCCAAGGATTCTAGGTTCTCAATATGTGCTGTGTTGTGTTTATCAGCTAAAATACAGAGATGGTGCAAACAACAGAAGTGGGGTTGTGCGGAGGGCAATGAACAGGGTGGGAAGGGGGCAGGGAAAAAAGTAAGAGAATCCCAGATAAAGACAAAGAAAACACAATACAGAGAAGAGGAATGCCCTGGGCATTCTGTTGGTATAGAAGACAATTTTACCCATTTTCTTGCTGTTCCACTGCGTAGTGTTCCAGCTCTGTTCCAGGAAGGGGCTGGACTGGGGGAGGAGGTAGAGGAACATTGGCCCAGGTCGATCCATTGTTTTTCTGAGGTTTAGAAGAGTTTTTAGTTTTCTTCTTTTTTCCACCTTTCCCACCTGCAAGTAATAATGCATCTATTCAGATATACCAAATATCAGAAGAAACACAGTCATTGGGTGGGAAGATGGATTTATGTTTTTGAAACACCACAATGAGTATATTACATTTGTTAAATGCTATAAACAATGAATTGATCTAATCAGAAAATGTTTTTATAAATCACTCAACATTATATTGCTTCTTTCCCAATGCATGAACTACAGTGCTGAATAAACCAAAAACATGGGTCCTGTAGCAAAAGCACACTTATTGATTTATTCATGTCTGCTGCCTCTACGTTTTCATTGTTAGACAAAATAATGGGCCATAACAAATTCTTTCAAATGTCAGATTTTAGTGCGTTTATAATGCTCTTTTGCATAATCTCTCTCAGTGGAAAATGCAGTGTCTAAGGATACAGGCTAAACTTTTCCATTAGAATTTACTCTAATTAATCCAAGAGAGTACAGTTTTCTCTCAAAAGTGACTGATAAAAATCAATCAAATATAATCTGGGTACTTATAAATCTTCCACAATGAGAAGTTTTATAGAATTTTAAACTAACGAATGGCGTAGTTATTTTTGCTTATAGTGAGAGTAGTTCCCAGATGTTTTAAGCATAGCATTTTCTAAAATTCCAAAAAGAGGGGGCGCCTGGGTGGCGCAGTCGGTTAAGCGTCCGACTTCAGCCAGGTCACGATCTCGCGGTCCGGGAGTTCGAGCCCCGCGTCGGGCTCTGGGCTGATGGCTCAGAGCCTGGAGCCTGTTTCCGATTCTGTGTCTCCCTCTCTCTCTGCCCCTCCCCAGTTCATGCTCTGTCTCTCTCTGTCCCAAAATAAATAAACGTTGAAAAAAAAAATTTAAAATTCCAAAAAGAGGGGAAAAATTAATGAAAATGCAGTGATCAGTTTCACTACTATTGTTAATACAAATTAGTTCATGCACAAAACATGAGCAAAAAATGACTTGGCAGCATATGAACCAAATCTGGAATTACTAGAGCTTAATGAAATATAAAAATAAAATTCATCATCTGTATAGTGTCATAGTTTTCACTCTTCCAAAATTGAAGTAAATCAAATTTCTTCCTAGATGTGTCATGGTTGATTGTAAGAATAAGTACTTCTGAAGCAGCATAACAAAGGATGTTGTTCTATAGAATGCAAGTAGCTTTCTTCACTCCTACTATGGCTATCGTTATATTTCCAAAAATAATGGTATTGACCCCTTGGGCTTCATCTTTCTGGACCTGAAAGTTGTGAGCATCAAACACTTGCAGCAGGGCTCTCAATAGACAGACATAGTACCAGAAGTCTCATCTCCTTTCTTCAACCAACTGTTAATCTGCATCAGCAACTGGCATCAGCTAGTTGATGATCAGCTAACGGCATCAGCCAACTCAGAAAATTATGTCATACAGTAATGACTTATTGGAGTGTCAGAAAGTAATGTAGCTGGTAAGCTGGGCAGAGACACTGTTGCCAATTATGGAAGTATGTCTGTTTTCTATGTCATGAGCACAGATTTAAAAGCTTATCCCTACAGACAGAGTGCTTTCTTCCTTCCTTTCACTTCCTATCCTGGGCAAAAGGAGAGGTATTTAAGAGAAAGAACAGCAGGTATCTTCTGTTGTGAGTATAACAGCTTAATCTGGGGTTGAAGACTAATTTCTCATGTATCTGTATAAATTACTCAATAGATATCACTTTGATTTATATCTGTAAAACAGATACAAATTTCCTATTTCTTTGGGGTATTTTGAGGGTTGAAAGAGACAAAGCATGTAAAGGGCTCAGATTGTACAGAAAGCTCAATAAATGCCACTTATTATTACTCTATTTCATTTCCTCTATCTTAGAGCAAACATGGTTCTACCTTTGTTTCTACAGCCTTTGTCAAGCCCGACTTCTCCAACCCCAATGAGTATCCCAGAAATAGTCTGACTCTCAGAATAAAAATAATGAAGTTGCTTAAATATGTCTATACTTCTTGATATAAGTCTATAATTTTTGTGTTTAAGATGGATGAGCCTTGACCCTTTGTTTCCTGATCGTGCACCAAAATCACAAACCAGGATCATATCTTTTGTGTAGTCTCAGAATTATATTTTAATAATTAAAAGAGGAATGGTTCGGGCTATGTGTTTTTAGTGGCTTTTCCCCTAGTTGGGCACCCTTTATTCCTTATATATTTATATGTGTACATTGGTTCCTTCACTCTTCACTTCACGGCACTTTAGAAAATGTTATATGATCACCACCAGAACTGAATGACACAAATAGGGAAGTTCTTCCATCTCTAGAAGCAAATTCTGTAACAGTAAACTTAATTCGACTAAACTGAAAGGGAATAATCACTTCACTCTTCACCTCCAAAAGAATGCTTTCTATCACCAATTTAACTAATTTTGTATTCAAATGTAGATGAAATAGTTAATAGATGATGAAACAGAGTTCTTTCTGAGTGTTATTTGGTCCATATTCACACAGTAGGACAAAAAAAAAGAATGCAGCAGCTTAACTAGAAATTACTATTACTGGAGTCTGAACCCAACTCTGCTGAGTTCTTTTCCAAGTTCAAAAAAGGCATTATCAGTTATTCCAAATATCAGACTGAAATATGTTTGGGGAGAGGCGCCTGGGTGGGTCAGTTGGATACATGACTGGCTCTTGACTTGAGCTCAGGTCACGATCTCATGGTTCCTGAGATGGAGTCCCAGGTGGTCCGGCTCTGCACTGACAGTGCAGATCCTGCTTGGGATTTTCTCTCTCTCTCTCTCTCTCTCTCTCTCTGTCTCTGTCTCTCTCTCTCCCCCCTTCCCTGCTTGCACTCTCTCTGTCTCTCACTCAAAATAAATACATAAACAAAAAAAATGGGGAAACAAAGCTGATGCAAAGAGGGAATTTGTGAGGGCTTTCAATCCAATGTCCACTTTCTCCTCTTAGGGGAAATTTCTGCTCTGTCATTGTGTGGAGTCTTGATGGGACTATGAATCAATATGTTTTGTCCTCTCGGGGAGGCTGGGTGGCTCAGTCCGTTGAGCATCCGACTTCAGCTCAGGTTATAATCTCGCAGTTTATGAGTTCAAGCCCCATATGGGGCTCTTTGCTAACAGTTCAGAGCCTGGAGCCTGCTTCGGATTCTGTGTCTCCCTCTCTCTGCACCAACCATCCCTGTCCCCAGCCTCGCTCATGCTCTGTCTCTCTCTCTCTCTCTCAAAAATAAATAAACATAAAACAAATTTAAAAGAATATATGTTTTTTCCTCTTTTATCAATGAGCTAAGAGGTGGGCTCTTCGCTTGGTGGTGGGCATACGATGTAGGCTAAGGATATTGTGTTTATCTAAGATCTAAACCTTGAGCTAAGCGAGCCACCACAGCTCGTTGTTGTTTCTTGCAACCGAAGATCCCCAAACATTTTAAAGTGAGAACTGTCTGCAGTATGTTTTATGGGAACATATTTTGAAGACCGTCAACTATATTTGACCCATTTCTCTTCAACTCAAAATGTAAGTATTTAAACTGACATTTATGCTGAACAAATAACTTCTTTGTATAGAAAATTATAAAAGTAGCTCATTTTCAAGTTAGTAAAACACATAATTAAAAAAATACTGGTGTATAAAAATATTTCATTACCACTACTGATATTGTGCGCTATATATATGTGTATATATAATTATGATTTCATATAGGTTTTGAGAAATCTGAGTTTTCTTTTATATTTTTTTAATGGTTAGATTTTTAACCCAAGTTCTCAAAACTTATGTATGGAATAAATTATAAAAGTGTTTCAAAGAGGATGAGAAATTCACTGAAATAATTTAGAAATGTCCAATTTTCTTTATTATTGTGATTATTTTATTGTGATTATTTTAAATTGATTTCACTGCTGTGTACAAATTAAGAAAATCATATAATATGATATGATTAGATATTCACAGGGCAGTTTGATCTTAAATTTGAGGCTTAGAAAACTTATCTATGATTATAAGAATAAATCAAATTCTGTAAGATTAAACTCAATTGGACTAAACTAGAAAGGAATAATCACTTCACTCTTACCTCCGAAAGAATGCTTTCTATCACCAATTTAAGTAATTTTGTATTCAAATGTAGATAAAGTAGTTAATATAATTCATAGATATATATAAATGTCACTCAGGAGATTAATGGATTAAAAAAAGCAGTAAGCACTATTGTGAATCATGTTCTGCTTACAATTACTCAAAAGGTAACTTTTAAAACTCAGTGTCAATCAACATATACAGAATATTTAATGAGAGATTCACAAAAGGTCTTATGTAATTCATGGCTTAATATATATAGATTTTTAAAATATGTATACTGCTTGGGACTTTACATATCTGGAATGAAATAGGCCTAGGATACATTACTTTTTAATTATTCAGTACAATTGTGGGATGCGTTATAAATAGATGACAGTATAAATGACATATAAGGTTATTCAAAATAGCCTTCGATATTACTAAGCCAGTTTAAATTCATAACAGATGTTTAAAATTTTCTGGATTCTATAATGTATCTAATTCTACCAAGAGCAAATGCCTCATTGTGGAGGGAAGAGAGAGCATTAACATTTCAGACTGAAAGGGTTCTATCTCCTGAGGAAAAGTCATTTAGTAAATGTTACCCTAATGATGTAAAAGAGTTAACTCTTTACAGCTTGGTAGCTTGTGACATATCATAATACACTATAATCCTTTACTAAGAACTTGTAGATGAAAAAAATTCATAAAAACAAATGGCATACCATTAATATGAAAAAATAAGCAAACGTAGTGGTGCGCACAATAGAAATGTGCAGATAAAGCCATCCGTCGTACAGTGTGCATGTTATGGTTGGAAGTTAGAGGGTGTTGACCACAACCTCCTTATTTTAGATGTGAGGATCCTTGAGCCTGGAGGATATCAGTGCTATTCACTACAATAGACATATATTTCTATCCAGTGAAAATTGGCCCTGAAGTGTGCTCCACAATGCCTACATGGTAGATTGTTAGTTTGTCTGTTATATCTCTGATAGATATTGACATTTACTATATAAAAGAATTATCGATATGAAAGATCATATTTTTGGGGGAAATCAATTGTGAAGAATAATGTCTGATATTAACATTCTTGGTTAGCACGGTAGAAGCACCTTACTCTAAATACTATCATTCGAGAGATAATAAATCCTAATATTTGGGAAAAAATTGTCCAAAAATAAAAAGGCCCATCCCTGGAATCTTAGTATTATGAAAAATGTCCCAAACAATTTGCATTTTAGCTGAATTTATCGTTGCTGACCATGTCATGGAACTGACTTTCCTGTATGATCTTTTTTTTTTGTTTTGAAGTTCTCTTGGCTTTTAGGTAGGGTTTACGGCAGATCAAACTCATCTGTTCTCTCCTAAATAATGGTAAAATGATACACTATTTTTGAGTAAATATGGTGTTGTACCCTTAGTACATAGTGACAGTGATTTTTATTCCCCCGCCCCTTCCCAAAGCATGATTTCATTAGGATACACTGCGATTGTCATTTGAAAGATAAATGCCTGACAGTGAGTTGTGATTCAGTATTTCTTCACGGTTGTTAGGAACACAGGTCATATGCTGGTGACAAACAAATATTTCTCCTTACTGTGATGAGACCAACCTGAGAGACTGCCACTCCTCTCTGAGCTGTTGTGAGAGCTGGTGGTGCTGAAATCCTGTGACTGGTTGTGTGGCATTCTATTAGACAATCCCTCAGCCAATCGGTAGTCAGGGATGTAAAGTAAGGCTAAGGGTTAAAGGGCAGAGGTCATAGTGGCATCATGTGATTAGTTCACAGCACAAGCCCATGCAGAACATGCAGTTAGCAATTCAGAAGCAGATGTCGTGGGACAGTGGAGGAATGTTTCCTCTATCCTGCCTAATGGAAGTTGAGATGGATTACTGATCACTCTATTGAAAAAGAGCTAAGCGGATGAAACCGATTGGTGTTGGAGTGTGGTGGCAGTGACGGTGGCGGTGGTGGTGGTAGGGATTGTGCAAGGTACTGAATACATGCCGATAATATTTTTTTAGTTTAGGTGGTGAACCTGGTAATGAGTCACTAAACTGAACAACAAATACTAATTTCTATCTCATGCACAAATGATGTGAAGATAACTCCTCGGGTAATAGGAACCTGACTCACCATTGTTACCTTTGTTCTGATCAGGTAGAGAATAACCAAATCCCATCAGATCTGTTTTTTGCTGAATCGAGCTTTTCCATTGTGGGTCAGGCAGATCGACGGCCAATTCATGTATGCTATTGGAATGCAAGATCTGTGTTGTGGCATATGGGGTAGCCTGTGTTATCTGGCTGGAACTGTTGTAAGTGGTTTTGGTCGTGAAGTCAATGCTGCTATAAATGGCTCCATCTGAGAGCATTGTTGCTGTTTTATCCCCTTGGCCTGGAACTGGTGGCAGCACATCTGTGGTGAACATAGGGAAATGAAACAATTTAATGATGCGCAGGAAGCCCCAAACTATCAGGATTGAGGATGAAAAATAAATGTGTCACGCCGCACGTTTGCATTTCAGCTGAGATGGGCTTTATGAGCCAATGAAGGGGAGATGATGTACAACCGTCGCCAAGCTATCAGCCTCAGTGACAGGCAGGCCTAGCGCTCGCCCTTCACGTCTCACTGCTTAACACATCCCTTCCCCCATCTTCTTCAACCATGAATGAGATGTTTGGGATATTTCACTACAGAAAAATGCTTTCGGTTGTGCATAGTGCTTTTAGAACCAATGGAGTCGTCAGCTCTTTACGGAAACGATGGTAAAAGTGATTCTACAAATTGTGGATGAAAACATCTTTTTCCACTTTACCCCAAAAGATATAGAATATAAGTGCTGAATAGACGCAAAATTTCCCAAAATTATAGTAGACAAGCAACGATGGGATGCATTTTTCTAAAATCCCAACTTGCTGTTTATCTGATTTGGTTTCACATTTCTAGTATGGAGTGGAACTGATGGCAGCCTTTTTTTTTATGACAAAGGAAAATTTTCATGAATAAGTCATTTTCACAATACAGCAGGACTGAACTATAGGAAAAGCAATCTGAGTGATCAGTGAGTTTAATTTATGCTACTAACTCTCAGTGAGTTTAATTTATACTACTAACTCTTAGAAGAGGAGAATTACAGTTTCAAGTTTTAATACAGCAGGAATAAAATTAAATTTTAGTAACAACACTGAATATCAATCAGTCCATTTATCTTTTGGTGTGCTGAATTATCTTTACACGATGCTTTCTGGTTCAGAAGTGCCATCTCTCTCCTGAGCTCTTATTTTTCCTTTTTTTAAGAAGAAAGATACTAAAATTAAAACAACAACAACAACAACAACAATAATACTAAATGGCAGATTTTCAATCATGTAGAGTTAAGAGTGAATCTAATTATAGTATGTTCCTTAATAATCTATGTTCTGAAAGCCACACTTCATAGGACTTTGGGTCATCAACCCACTTGATTTCTTCAATTATAGGAAGTTTTCAACTAGTTATAATAGTGTAATATTAAGTAATAAACCTAACTATCGTTGTACCAAAACTAAATTATCATCACAAGAAAAAGTGGAAGTAGAAATTTAGTCAAAATATCCTAAAATTTTTAGATTTGATGATACCTAATAGCACTTGAAACAAAGATTCTTATAAAAATAATAATTTGGGGGCACCTGAGTGGCTCAGTCAGTTGAGTGTCTGACTCTTGATTTTGGTCACGATCTCACAGTTGGTGAGATCGAGCTCTGCAACGGGCTCTGCATCTGTCACCACAGAGCCTGCTGGGATTCTTTCTCTCCCCTTCTCTATGCCCCTCTCCTGCTTGGACACTCTCTGTCTCTCTCTCAAAATAATAAAAATAAACATTTAAAAAATAATAATGATAATTTTTAAAGCTAAAAATTATCTTCTTTAGCAATAGCAACAAGACATGTATGTATGTATGTATGTATGTATGTATGTATGCATGTATGTATTTTAAGCTTATTTTTGAGAGAGCATGAGCAGGGGAGGGGCATAAAGAGAGCAGACAGAGAATCCCAAGCAGGCTCTAGTTTCCAGAGCAGAGAACCATGTGGGTCCTGAACCATGAACTGTGAAATCATGACCTGAGCTGAAACTGAGAGTTGGAAGATTAACCAACTGAGCCACCCAGTCACCCCAGGAATAAGACATTTATAATGCATTTTGTGCACTGTATAATTTAGGTCTTTCAGAAGTCTGGAATTCCAACTTGCTTTACAATGATGTGGGTATATACTTTATTGAAGTAAATATTTTAAATGCCTATCAGTGGATTTATTAAAGATATTCAATATATAATATTTCACAAAGTTTTATAAGCAAGTAAAATTGTTTTTTGATTTCCAGATCCCTTAACTATTTTTGTCCTTCTTGCTTTTACTTATAACTAGAAAATTTGATAATGAAAAAGTGTACTTCATTCTCAAATGTCAATATCATTTTCTTTCTCAAAGACATTTCATATTTAGTAATATATCAAAATTATGAAAATAGATCCTTCATTCTGCAGACATTTTCAGAGTGTTGTTTCTGCCACCTCTCACATTGTTCATTGGTAATATTAACTTGATAGTCAGGTTTCTCCAGCATGGACCCCAATTCCCCAAAACCTTGAACTTAAGACCTTCCAAAACTTTGTACTTAGACTGTGAGCCAGGTTAACTACAAGTTTTTGAAATGGTTACATGTTCAAATGTTTAAACATGGAAAAAAAAGTTGTCTGAGGATCTAAACCTATAGAATGTTATTCTGCAACAACTAAAGCTGAAGTGCTAGAAATAGAATCTTTCTCCCTGCTGGATAAAATTAGCCAGCCTTCAAGTCTAAGTGCTTCTCTATTGATTTGGGAGCCGCAGATTTCCTTCAAATATTATTTGATCACTCTTACATTTTCAAAAAACCATCGAATTATATTCAAACATTGAAATATTGGAAGACTATAGATGAATATCTGGATGTAGGGAAGCATCCTATAATATCAGCTGGTTTGGAACTCTGGACCACCCTTCCTCTAACAGATAGGACATGAATCCGTGCTTCCATCATTAGACAGGACCTTCCATTTTCCATTTCTTACAGCCGACATCTACCTTTCCTGAGTGCTTTAGGCTGACTTGCACTTGTTAACGGTGGAGTTTGAAACCTATGAATTACAGAAACCCTTTCCTCCAGGTGGAATCAGTCATGATTCATTTCTCAGCTTTTAGCACCTTAGTGATCCATGCATTTTTTCCTTTTGGCCTGGTACACTTGCATACATGACTATCTCCTTCCTGGTATTGTAAGATACTTAGGAACAGGAACATATGGGATTTATGTCTGAATCTCCATAAATTCCTCACCTAGTGTTTTGCAGAGAGTAAGCACTCCCTAAATGATTAAATTAATATTTTATAGTTTGTATTGACAAAATGCAGACTTATGCAATAATTAGTAACTTTATTATTCAAAATACTATTTTCATTACATTTCAACATGTATTAGTATTCCATTCTTAAAAGGGAAATGTCAGTATCCACAATAATTCTTTTAAGTGAACATAGTTATACAATCATACATGTGAATCCCACCTTGAGAATTGCAGAACAGTGCATATAAAAGAACGTAGACTTTAAAATGTGTTAGACCTATATTCTATACCTAGATCTGAAGTTATTCATTTTGATAAACCTTAGTTTCTTGGCCTTTAAAAGGTAAATATGATTATTTATTGTCTATGCCACACATTTATTATGCAAAGAAAATGAAATAAAATGTACAAAAAATCCTACCTACTCCTGGTACACAGTAAATGCTTAAAATACCTATCACACTGAAAGGAAACACAGTAAACCTTGCAAAAACTTCGTCTTGGCCTTGATGTTCACCTGTGAAATATTTCATAAAAATGAGGTAGATATGGAAGATAAACCTTGAAAATCTGTAAATGTATCCTTTGACTAAATTAGACTGAGACATTTTAGATGTTAGTGTAGCCTGCTACAAACTGAAAAAACAAAACCAAAACAAAACATATTTTCCATCTTTAGGCATTCATTTGTTGATGTAAAGAGAGAATGGTGCACTAATCACCTACAAATATAGCAAGTAAAAGAGGCATCTAATCCTTGATAGATAAAAACTTTCAGAACAGAATTTTTTTTTTACAAAATCATTCTGGGTAAGGTAGACAGGAGTCATCTGCTCTCCTGGTGAGGAGATGCTCAGACATAGAACCCACTCATGGAAAAGTCATAGCCTGTAATTGCAGGGTTCAGAGTTTGGTCACTAGGGGAGACAGCCATTTTCAGAGGCTTTGGCAAGTAAGAATCCTAAATGGGGTGGTTACAGAAGCTGAGAAGTCATACAACAATATATTTTTTTTAATTTTCTTATTTACTACACTGATGGTGGGCACTGCTGTATGTCACGCTTTGTGCTAAACCAGTATATGTAATCACCCATTTAATCCTTATTATATACCTATGACACGGGGATTGCTATTGTCTGTATTTTATTTGAAGAATGAGAAAAGGCCCTCTTTCTTAAAGTTGGTATTGACAGAATGCCGACTTATGCAATAATTAGTAGCTTTATTATTTGAAATACTATTTTAATTATATTCAAGCATGCATTGGCATTCCATCTGTGAAGAGAAAATGCCGGTATCCATAATTATTCTTCTAAGTCAGTATGTTTATGCACTCATGTCTGTGAAGTCCCCATCTGAAGTCTATAATAGTTTAGCCTAGCCCTGGGTCCAGCATTAATTCCACCTAGAAGTGTAGAAATCCTCTAGCAGATTGAGCCACACTTTCTTGGCTCATAGCACCCCTTTGCTAATTAATCACTCCATTTTCTACCCTAACTCCACTCATCACTCAGCAGAAGGCTGGATGACTTAACACTGTACTTGGATCCTAGCATTCTCCTCTTACAAATTCATTGATGCCTTCTGACTACCTTTTGGACAAAGTTTAAAGTCTCTCTGTGACTTAGAAGGCCCTCTGTTATCTGTCCCTCTGTATTTTTGTTGTTGTTGTTGTTGTTTGTTTGTTTGTTTGTTTTTACCACTTCTGCTGCCTACTACTTTATATTCACTAGGAAATTCATTCCTTTGTCAACTAAGTCTATGTCTTTCTTATTTACAAACCTTAAATGGTTGTTTCCTCTCTACACATTTTTCCCACAATTCTGACTAATCTCTACCCCTCCTTCAGATGTCAACTTAAACAACACTCCATTCATAGAACTTTCTTACTCCCAGTGGGCAGCTTTCTCATGCTGGGTACTGGCAAGGCAGCTCCAGTGCATTTACTATCTACAGAACTTTCCACCAATGGAAAAGTCAATTATTTCTGCCAAACTAAACACTGAGGCCACAGACTTCTCTTGTCTCATCTTTCTCTAAACCCACCACTCTCCTTTTGAATGGATGAAAAGGTAGCAGTAGGGAGGAATTATTTATAGTAGGTCAAATTCTGCCTCCTTATAAAGACCTACAGAGAGGATCGTGGCAACAAATTTTGAAGACCTTAGCATATGAGCTACTTAGCACCTTTTTGTCTTTTATTTGGGCCACTTGTTAACAATGATAGAACTAGATTTAAGTTATGTCAACTTAACATGCCAACTCTCAAGAACTGTCTACTCTATAAGATATATCATGTGAGGATAAGGACCATCTCTCTTTATATTGATATTTTATTTTTAATATCTGCCATAGTGGCAGGAACACAGGACATACTTAATAAATCTATGTTGAATGACATGTAGAGAACTGAAATGACTAGTTCAAAATCCTAATTTCCAGTTAGCAGCATAGTTCCTGATTTCACTAATAGTGTACGAATAGTCCTAAAAACAAAATGTATTATGAATATTGTCATTGTGGTTAGTAATCACTTCCTTAAAGCTTAGTTTTATTCAAGGTCATATAGATGCAATAGTTTTATACATAAAATATTTAGCACTGTTCACACATGCGCTACACTAATTTTAATTATGGAAGAAAATATTCTCTAGTACATGTTTTCAAAAACACTTAGGAGGAGCGCCTGAGTGGCTCAGTCGGTTGAGCATCTGACTTCAGCTCGGGTCATGATCTCACGGTGAGTTCGAGCCCCCTGTCAGGCTCTGTGCCAACAGCTCGGAGCCTGGAGCCTATTTCAGATTCTGTGTCTCCCTCTCTCTCTGACCCTCCCCCGTTCATGCTCTGTCTCTCTCTGTCTCAAAAAAATAAATAAATGTGAAAAAAAATTTTTTTTAAATTTTTTAACGTTTATTTATTTTTGAGACAGAGAGAGAGCACGAACAGGGGAGGGGCAGAGAGAGGGAGACACAGAATCTGAAACAGGCTCCAGGCTCTGAGCTGTCAGCACAGAGCCCGATGAGGGGCTCGGACCCACAGACCGTGAAATCATGACCTGAGCCGAAGTCGGCTGCTTAACTGACTGAGCCACCCAGGCGGCCCCAAAATAATTTTTTTAAAAAACACTTAGGAAAGCCAAGAAAACAAATGACAACATTTTGAATAGCACAACTTACCTCCACGTCCAAAATTCCCAATCTCATTCGGGCCACTATTGCTATTGTTTACTGGTAAACTCGTGGCTGGCCACGAATCTGCAAGCCATGGATAACTGGGATCACCAGCATTTAGAAGACCAGGACGGCTAAAACAGAAATTAAAGGGAAATCAACCCATGGAGCTCAATGAAAGATGTGGACACTTGTCTCATGCACAAGATTAAAGAATTGCGGAAGCTTTTAATTCACTTCAAATGAAAATGTGTAGGTTCTCAAGAATTAAGGAAATTCAGTGGTTAAGACTATATATAGCCTGTCAATAGAAGCAGAAGCATTCTGCCTGGGATTCTGCTGACATCCAAATGAATTTAGTTGTCTGCCCTGAAACTGGTGGGAATTGGCAACATAGCAGGATCCTGAAACAAGGTTTGATGATAAATTGGTACCTCAAGGGAACAATCGCTCAGAGTGACTGCTCAGTATCAGCCATTTCCAGGACTTTGGGCTATTGCTTCCTCGATTCCTGCAGCCCCCATATTTATCTGTCCCCTGTAGGCTGTAATCCCTGTTATGAGCCCTCATGCTTGATTTAGAGGCAAAGAACTTGAAGAAAATTAATGAACAGTATTTATATTGTTCCATCAATAGCACATTTCCAAATTCTCCAAATTGCAAAATATTAGGGGTATATGAAAGATCTTTAAGGTAATTAAAGATTCACTGTGATCTCATCCAGCATGTGAGTAGAGACTATGAGAAAAACTTCCCTCACATCATATTTAATAAAGAATTCCTATTTTTGATATAAAAGATGGGAATCCGATTCCTTTCCAGATTATTAGCATATTTACAAAGAAATAGCAACATCTATAATCATTGTACTTTATTTTTGATAGACCATTTGTGTGCAGTCCCTAAGAGAAACATGTGTTTCTATGGAAACTGCAATAAGAAGATCCAACTGCTTACTTGCTACATGCACTAGCTCTCATTAGACCTAATCTTTTTTTGCTAAAATATTGATTAAATGGGAGATTGGAAGTTATTACCAGAGCCTAATTACAATCTCCATATTGGCAAAGGGAAAATAGATGAGGATATATGGGTTTGTTATCAGCTTTTATCAATTTCAATTGAGTATCCAAAGTTGTGGAATCCAGTCCTATCAATCTACAGCCTATTCATCATCCATGAATCATTTACTTTGTGATCGATTATGTGTAATTGTTCACTCACAGCAATTTAGTGAGAGCCAATAAGGAGTCTTAAACAACAGCAACTTCATTTGCTAATGTCTAATTAATGCAATAAACATCCTGCTAACAAATGAACACATTCCTTGTGATATTTACTACTAATTTCTTCAGGGGCATCTGGGAGATATGAAACATCTGGACTTGATTCCTCTAAAGTGCACAACAGATAGATCATTAAACCTTGTGGTAAGCCATTTAATTCCTGCTAGAATTCTCAGACTTGTAAGTGATCGTTTATTACAATAATAGCCTTTACTATAGCGTTCTCAGTCCTGATTAAACTAAGAAGAAGAAAGAATCTTCTTAGCATACCTCCCATTGCTCATTAGTCCTCCATCTCCTCTTTGAAATGTAACTGTTAACAAAAGAAAGACACACACAAGTAGTCAATATTAATTACGATTAATAACAGCTACATACTGGTCCTTACTTTAGGGCTGAGGCCTCTGGGATTGTAACAAAATATAAGTAACATAATTGTACAGAGAATAAGAAGCAGTGGTTTGGCCCAGGGCAAAGCCATCGTTTAATAAGACATCTAAAAATACTTCAAGCCAATTGTATGGTTAAGTCAAAAGGGCAATTTGTACTTAGAGGTCAAAAACTCTTACAACTGGAATATATAGTGGCAGTGGAAGATTACATGCATTAATGGGGGATTATCAAACCATGACTTTTAATCTTAATATGTGGGTGTCCTAATTAGAAGGCACAACATAAAATGCACATAATAGAAATTGAAACAAAATCATTCATGGGGCGCCTGGGTTGCTTAGTTGGTTGTGTCCTACTTCAGCTTAGGTCATGATCTCATGGTCTGTGAGTTCAAGCCCTGCGTTGAGGTCTGTGCTGACAGCTCAGAGCCTGGAGCCTGCTTCAGATTCAGTGTCTCCCTCTTTCTCTGCCCCTCCCGCCTCACACTCTGTCTCTCTCTGTTCCTGAAAAACGAATAAACCTTAAAAAATTTTTAGAAAGAAACAAAATAGTTCAAACAGGCAATAATATTCTGCCAGTGAAAAAGATAAACAGGTATTGATTGACGACATATTCCTCATCATCACAGATCCTTTGAAGGACACCATTAATCACTATGAGTTGAACAACTACAGTTACAATAGACATAAACTATAATTAATAGAGAATAATGTGCTGAGTGCTTTGTTTTATCATCCAACCTTCACAAAAAATAAAATCTTCAAATATTTGATACTGAGTCTATTTAAATTGTATGTAATAATTGCAAAAACTTAAGTCCTTTATAAAACTCTTGAACTTATTAGTCACACCAACAAGCATCCCATAGAATTAAAGCTGGAGAATCTACTCCCTCCAGACACTAGATTCCATTCCACAAAGCTATCAACATAAAAATGGGTTTCAAGGATTGGCCAAAGAACGTAAATATCAGTTAGGATCCATCATTTCTTTTCCAAAACCTTTGAAAAGCCAAACATATTTGGTATTCAAAATGTTTCAGATTCAGAAAGGTAATATAATGCATTCTACAGAGAGGATCTAAGACAGAAACTCTATTCAAAGTTTTTTTTTTTAAATATGTTTGCAATAAAATACAAATATTCATGATTAGTGGGATAAAATCTATAAATAGTTTCACATTGGCATGGATCAAATTTTGCCTCTCAAAGAGTTAACTCTAAGATAATGGAAAAATTTTGCTGTTTAGTTTATGGATTGCAAAATGGCAATTCTGACTAAAATGAACATAGATCAGCTAAACCCATTCCTGGGGATGAAGGAAAAAACTGATGGCTATCAGAGGGGAGGTAGGTGGGAGGACGGGGGAAATAGGTTATGGGGATTAAGGAAGGCACTTGCTCTGCTGAGCACCGGGTATCGTATGGAAGTATTGGATCACTATATTGTACAACTGAAACTAATATTACATTGCATGTTAAATAACTGGAATTTAAATAAACACTAGAAACATTAAAAAAAAAACAAGAAAAAAAAAAACATTGCATAGATGTGAATCCAATATATCCCATATTTGGAATCTACAAATTATATTTACCACGATTTCCTAATGAGTAAATGTAAAAATAAAAGTTTATGAATTGATTCATATATATGTATATTCATACATATATATATGCGCATATATATATATATATTTTTTTTTAATTTGGTAGACAGAGAGAGCACTAGTAGGGGACAGGGACAGAGGGAGAAAAAGAAGAAACTTAAGCAGGCTCCATGCTCAGTGTGGAGCCCAGTGTGGGGCTTGAGCCCTAGGCCCTGGGATCATGACCTGAGCTGAAATCAAGAGTCAAATGCTCGACTGACTGAGTCATAATGTTAGGGGACATTATTCCCCCCAAGAATTGATTCATATCTGAAATACATAGAGCCTATATTGTCACTTAAAATATACAGACAGTAAATCATTTTAATTTGAATAATCTCTCCATAATTCATTTTTCCTCAAGTTTTTGCTATGAAATATGATTGCTCTTTAAATTTTGTCAATTTTCAAATGCAGTTCCCCAGTCCCTTCCCTAAGGTCATCCAAGGACATATCTCTCACAACATCATAATTAGGTGACATGATCATGATCGTGATTCCCAGGGTCTGTCAGGACTTCAGAAACATCTTGCTGGCACCTGAACTACATTGCCTCCTCAATTTTTCAGGTAACATCTCAAGTTCATTACAAAACAGTCCTGACATATCCTTTGCGTCTGCCCAGAACTGGCTTTGGACATCTCCTCAGAGAAGATGAAAGGACACTGATCGCTACTCTACTTCCTGACAAGCTCGCTTAAGTGATGGGAGACAAGAATCAGCAGTGGCCCATACCACATTGGGTCCCATTAATAATTGCCTTTAACAAAAACAAAAAAAGGATTAATTTGAAACAATTGATAAAAAAAATATTGAGCACTGGAGCTATTAAATAAAGTCCTGATTAAGGAAAAAAAATGTGCACACAAAATGTGAAAACAGTACAGCTAATTAGCTTTTTTCCATGTGATGTGACTTTCTAGTTATGTGTTTTTTTTTAATGGGCTATCAAGTGAATGTTTTACTCTACTAAAAGAGAGTTAAGATAATGTTGTGAATATCATTGTGAATATGCAAATAAGCAGGCACTGATAGGCTACACCTCAAAATGTGCTATTTCGAAGATCTGTGGAAACAAGCTAAGTATTTTTCCTAATTTAGATGCTCCTCCATCCCCATCCAAACTTTCCGTTATTGTTAGAGCAATAAGTGATATTAGAGGGGAAAAAAAAGGCAACTGAAGCAGAGGCCCAAAAATTAAATTGTACTTTTATATACTACTGGTAAATTCTTCATAAAATATGAATTTTAAAGTTCTAAGGCCACACTCAAAATTTTACCGAACAGAGAGCATTCAAATGGCCACTAAGCCCTGAAAGGATGCTCAGCATCAGTGAATATCAGGGAAATAAAAATCAAAATTACAATGAGACACTACTTCACATCCATCAGGATGGCTACTAGGCAAGACACAATAAATAACAAGTCTCGGCAAGGAGAGAAGTTGGAACTGTAGTGAAATTGGAACGGGTGGCTCCTCAAAATTTAAAAATATAAAATTACCATATGATCCAACAATTCCATTTCTGAGTATATACCCAAAATAACTGAGAGCGAGGTCTCGAAAGATATTTGTAGACCCATGTCCATAGTACTGTTATTCACAATAGGTAAAACTTGGAAGCAATCAAAATGTCCATAGATGGATGGATAGATACGAAAAATGGTTTTATATACATACAATTCAGCTATAAGAAAGGAGAGAATTCTGACATGCTAAAACCTGGGTGAACTTGAGGACATTATGCTAAGTGATATAAATCAGTCACAAAAAGGCAAGTACTATATGATTCCACTAATAGGAGGAAGTTGGAGCAGCCAAAATCATAGACAGGAAGTAGAAAGGTGATTTCCAGGGATTATAGCAGTGGAGGGGGAATGGGGTGTTATTATTTACAGGGTATAAAGTTTCAATTTGAAGATGAAAAAAATTTTGGAGGTGGATGGTGGTGATGATCGCACATCATGAATGGTTTTAATGATACCACTCTGTATACTTAAATATAGTCAAAATATAGTCAAAATAGTATCTTTTATGTTATATGTATTTTAACACATAGAATACTGGGGAAATATCATCAAGGTTAAATTAAAGACGTGTTAGAGAATGGAATCTATGCTAAGGACTCTATGCTAAATGTTGTGAGTAAAATATATTTAAATTTCAAAGCATTTAGGACATATCCATTTTCAATTTGTGTTCCAGTCATCATTAAAATACGTTTTCAAATGTTTCTAGACCTCTTTTGGCCAAATATTCCATACAGACTCTTATCTTTGCACCTCTGCATACGAAATGTACAAAGGCAAAAATAAACAGGACATTATATAAATGCATGACCAACTTAAAATGGTCCAGAAGCAGAATTTGGTATACATGAAAATTCTCTATTTTGTATGCTTCCATGACAAAAGAAACCCAAAAAACAAACAATCAAACAAACAAACAAACAAACAAAAAAAGAAACCCTAACTATAAAATGTTTGATTAGTTATCTTTGTAAAGAAAGAAAAAAAATATGACAAATATTCAAGTTTCCTTTTTACCACATACTCCAAACTTCTGGATTTGTTCCATCTTGAAAAGTAGACCAAAAGTAACTTTGTTGCATTAGACCATGAAATGAAAAGTAGACTAGAAATAAGGACAAGCAATTAGAACTCACAAATAGAAGTCATATATGGTGTTTTGATTAGCATTTTTCTCCTGTCTTCTTTCGTTTTCTTTCTTTCTTCCTTCTTTCCTCCCCCATCCTCCTTCTTTCTTTTCTCCTTTCCTCCCTTCCTCTCTTTCTCTCTTTCTTCCTTCCTTCCTCCCCTGCTCCCTCCCTCCCTTCCTTCTTTCCTCTCTTTCTTTTCTTTTCTTCTTTCTTTCCTTCCTTCCTTCCTTCCTTCCTTCCTTCCTTCCTTCCTTCCAGAGGGGGGAAAAATAAATGCCACAGAAAATTGCAAGCTATTTCTTCTGATTTGATTTGGCTTTCATTTCAAAAAGATGTTGAACTTCCTTGAATTTAAAAGCAAGAGGGAGGGAAAGAGAGGTCGTTGGAAAATTTGGCTCTAGTCATGATTTTGATAATCACAGTGTAATAACTTTGTGCTTACCAGAGATAAATTTGAAATAAGTGTGAATCTTTACCAGGAACGAGTCCCTACTAGTATATAAAGTTAAGAACTTTCAGGGAACAACATATAGAAGTTTTTTTTTTTTTTTTTTTTTTTAATCTAAAGCTAACTGGATCATGCTAAGATGTCCAAAAAGTTCTACAGACACCACAATCTGAAACGTTTTAGAATTGCATTAAATATTTTGAATTTATTGCAATATTTATAAAGGAAATAAGGTAAAGAGATTTTGCAAGTTTATGTCATACAGAAAGTACCTCTACTATTATCTGACAGGATTAATCCTAATCTCATGCCTGCTAGAACTGAGGGGGAAGGGAAATGTAACTACGTGGTAAATTGACATTTTGAGGTAAGGAAGCTTTCAGAGTGCCTATCTCTAGTAGGCCACATTTTCCTACTCCAAATGGAAACTTTAATGTTGCCAGCCAAGCCTCATTCCCTCTCCTGATAAGCTAGTTCTCAAATATGAATGTAGATTAATCCTCTTTTAATAAGCATTAACTCAGCCCAGATAATCAGAGTATAAAAATTCCATCAAATCTTTTAGCTCTCTTTGGATAGTTTTGTCAAATAATTTATATTTTACCAACAGTTTTAAAGCTATGTAAGAAGTGTTTAGCATTTCATAATTTGCTTACTCAATAATATATTGTTTATATTTGCTGAGTTTCATAAAGCCTGTTATTCGCAGAGGTAATATAATACTTATAAAGTATCACTCACCCCTTTAAAGGTGCAAAATATATACTTTCATTAAAAAGTTGATGACTTAAAAATTGTGAATAAGAAAAGTGAACAATGTAAGTTTGAAAAGAGTCATTAGCCTTCATGAGGAATATAAAATGGATATATATGAGTATGTATATTATATATACATATAGCAACATAGACCTCTCCTGTGAGCTACATGGTTTTTATTCAAACTTATGTTGTTTATTTATCTATTCACAAATACTGTTATACCTGTGATCAAACATTTACTCCAGATTCAAAAATCACCTCATATGCTCTGTTTTTTCTGCCCAAATCTTTTTACAATTCATTTGATGTTACAACAATTCAAGTGGTGAATTAGTCGAGCAGTCATGAACCTCACAAGCAGTGACAAGTAGACTTTTAGTGCTCAATGGAGCGTAAGATAAATAACATTGTATGATGCTGTATGAAAGTATAAAATGATTTCACATAGAATATAAGGATTCCCTTTTTTGTTGTTGTTCAAGCTGCCTTTCTTTGCACCATATGCAAAGAGGTGACATGTGATTGTATCTGAAGAATTAAAGAAAGGATAAATAGGAAACAATTGAATAAGAAGTTAGCATGTAACATTGCCCTGGGGAAATCTCCACTATCTGCTATGTAAAGAAACAAAGTATATTCAGGCCTAATTCTCCTCTCAGATCATTTAAATATATAAGTTTGCATTTAATTCATTATTTTAAGGTTATTTATTTATTTTGAGACAGCAGGAGTGTCAGAGAGAGAGAGAGGAGGAGAGAAAAGCCCAAGCAGGATCTGTGTTGCCATTGGGCTTGAACCCAGAAATCGTGAGATCATGACCCGAGCTGAAGAGTAGGACACTTAACCAACTAAGCCACCCAAGCGCCCTTGCATTTGATACTTGATATTCATTTTTACAATGTAAGGTGTCATTCACTAGTGTTCTATGATAAATATGTTAAATCCTCCAATATATGAAAAATATCAATACTGAGTAGCATGTTTTTATTTTATTTCCTTCTAAACATTCAAATATAATTTTCCACATGACAGATACACAAAGATTAGCTTTAAAAAAAGTCAGTAAGTTTTTGCCTGCACAGGGTGAGTGGAAGGCTGCCTGCTGAGAGTTAGAATTTCCAACCTGAAAGATATTGAAATGTCTTCCCACTAGTTAAAATCTTCCCTGTTCTACTTCTAGTGGTAAGAGGAGATTTGGAATGAAGCAGAGAAAAGGGAGTGCCGAAATCAAATTTTACCTGCTTTACAATTCTACTTAGAGTCAGTCAAGCTTTATTAAAATGCATGTATAGGGGCAGCTGGGTGATTCAGTTGGTCAAGCATCTGACTTCGGCTCAGGTCATGATCTCAAGGTTCCTGAGTTTGAGCCCCGCATCAGGTGAGCTTCAGCCTCCCCCCCCCCAACATAGGGTGAGTTCAAGTCTCCCTTTGGGTGAGCATGAGCCCCGCTTTGGATGAGCACGGGTGCCCCACTGGGTGAGATCGAGCCCCGCGTCAGGAGCCTCGCTTTGGGCTCCATGCTGATGGTGTAGAGCCTGTGTGAGATTCTCTCTCTCTTGCCTTCTCTCTGCCCCTTACTCAGTTGCACCCTCTCTCTCTCTCTCAAAAAAAAAAAAAGTAAATAAAACAAAATAAAATAAAATGTGTGTAGATATGCAAATTGCACGAAATATATATTATATCTTAATATATATAAATTGCACCAGATGTTTAAGTATAATCCAAGATCACAACTGAGGTTGGAAAGAAAGGAAATATCTTATGTTACAAAATTAATCTAAATACTTATCCCAAAGTAGACTTTTTGTTTATTTAGGGAAAAAAATTACCAATGCTCTCATGAATTAACAATAAAGTTTGGACACTATATAGACATTACCATGCAGTAAAAATGTGAAAACAGTAGGCTTTCCATTTTGTGAGAAAAATGGCATTGCTTTCATACTGGTAAAATTTAAAACATTCCCAGAGAAGTTTTATGAAAACCAAAATATAAATAGAACCAGTACAAATCAAGTATATTCCCTATAAGTTTTATAACACACTTCAAAGAAAGAAAAAAATAGCCTTGTATGAAATCTTTGTGCTCCTACAACATCAGAAATTTAAAACTTTGATACATATTCCACTAATCATTCCTATTTAAAATCCCCATTTTTAAAGTTGTATAAGGACAAGAATATGAAAATTTTAACAGGTGAAGGGTAAGATGTATATGGACGGAGATTATAAAAAAGATCATAAAGTCAGATATACATTGCTAGGTACCTGTGGTTTGGATTTTCATTTGCTTCTCACTTAGCAGAGAACATCAGTTGCTAGAAGGCAAATTATTAGTTGAAGGTAAATCCATTCTGGGAGTCAGCCATCTATCAATTAAGTATAAAGGTTTTGAAAGGCTGCTCTCTGGCTTGGCCTTATTCCAAAATATTTGAAGGGCATAGCACCTTCTGAGTTAGCAGTTCCTCTACAAGCAGATGGATATCAATCACAATGAGAAATGATAATAGGAACTGTACTATTCTTGTCAAGCTCAAAAACCAACAGATATTTTCAAATTAAATGCATAGGTTTTAAAAAGAACTGACGTTAAAAAAAAATAAAAGGGAGAAGAAAAAGAAGAACAAGGAAGTCTGATATAGTTTTACTAAAAGCACAAACCTAAAAGTTAAGAGAGCTATGTTATTTGTAAGGAGTGAGGGAATGAATGTGGGGGATAAAAATGCAATGCCTCGAATGTGGGTATCTTAGAACTTTGCAGTGAAACTAGCACGGTCAATCTTTTATTATTTTCACTTAGGTCAAGCAAAGGGATAAACATAAACTAGTCCATGAATTAAGTCAGTTCTTCCCTATGATTTAGATGATTTGTACGTGCATCACAGGGATGAACTGTAACATGGTGATTGATTAAATAGATGGGTTGATGGACAATACCTACAAGGAGTGAAAGTAGAGGACTGGACTGCAGAACAAGAAGTACATTAAATATCACGAATGTTCAAGACTCTGACACTTGGCAGTTATTACCTAGTATTCCTTGCTGGGAAGAATGCCTCCCTGATGTGGTGAGATAGCACTCAGAATGATAAAACACAAGGGAGAAACCATCAGCGACCAATGGAATATGAGAATGGGAGAATGATTGCAAGTCACAAAGTTTGGAATCCCCTTTTCAATGGATACACTATACTGCTTTCTCTAGTCTTTGAAACATATTCTAACCAGTAAATAATAAGCTTTATTTTCATAAGACACAGATATAAGCCATAACGTTAGAATCAAATCATCATATTTAAATACTGTTAAATAACCAGTAAGACAGCCAAGTGGGTCCTATCCCTTCCATTTTGCAGTATTTAGACATTATCAGTGGCTTAGAAGCCTACAAGCTACAGCAGCATATAAGCTTAATAAACTATGAAGTTTCTGTCAAAATCAGTTATTAAGACATTTATAAACATTTAAACTTAAAATTAAAACTAGAAATAGAAGACTGAATAAAATGTGTCAAAAAATTCTAAAATGTTTGTAGGATGATGTTAAACAAAAATTATTCCCTTCTAAATTCTAGAAAGTGTGAAATATTGTGAGACAACTTATTTTTATGATTGTTGTTAGAGGAAATGCTTAAAATGAATTGCAATTAAAATAATTATTAACCATAGCTTCATTACTGAGTTCACTCTTCTAATCACTGACTTGATAATTCCACCCCTCCCCTATCTCCTCTGCCTCAGAAATGTTTTGAAGGTCACAATTTTTGACTCCTTGAAATTCTGTTTCAGACTCTAAAAAGAAAACATTTTTGCAAATAGAATATCTAGGATCTTCTTTTTCTTCTGCTGCTTCTTTTCCTTCTCCTTTTTCTTCCTTCTAAAATGATGATTGGTTACCTTGAAATAGACACCCTCTTTAAGTGATTATTAAGTCATTTAATTCATGCCTCATCAGTCTTATTAATTGTGATGAGATTTTTTTTTTGCTTATTTTTATTTGCCGTCTGGGACATGTCCTATTGTAATCTGCGTCTTGAAATACTAAAAGCTATATTTTAAATATTTTTGTTCTTACTGAACATGTTAGTAATGCTCTTGCCTAAATCCACTTCTCAAATAATGGCTGCATAGCATGCAGTCTGTGTGTGTGTGTGTGTGTGTGTGTGTGTGTGTGTGTGTGTGCGCTGTGCTTGTGAGTGACTGTTTTGAAGAACTACTTGAGAAAAAAATGGTTACACATATCCATGTGCATTCTTGTTGCACTTCATTGGAGATACAAGCAAAAAGCTTGCCTTATGTTTATAACGTAATATGGTGAAAAGAGATGCATTAAAGCACGTTGTTTATAATTGCATTTTACAGAGCAGGTGTTTAAAACAAGCCCAAAACATCTATTCATTCATTCGTTCATTCACTCATTCGTTATTCAATTCCATTCCTCCTCTTTCATTTCATTACATTCCTAAAGATAAGAGGTTTTCTTAGCTAGAAACCTTCTCTTACCAGCATAATTACTGAGTCCCTTTCTCTTCTTTCTTCGCCAATACAACCAGATGCTAAAACCCATCAAGATTACCCAGCAGGCACCACCAATACCAGCTATAAAGGCTGGTTGCTTCACAACATCAGTGATTTGTTCAGTTATGCTGTTATTGTTTTCAGTAATGACAACTTCATTACGTCCCCCTGTGGAAGAAATAATAGTTTTAGTAAACATTATTATGAAAGTAAACACAGGAATACCTACATGGTGTACCAAAGGCAGAGAAAATTAGAAAATTCCTATGAAGGCAGGTAATAATTGTGCCCTGAGCCTGTCAAAATTATTGATAAGCGTATATTATACGTTTCAGAAGAAGAATCAAGTTATGAGTTTAAAATGTGATTAAGAACATTGCTCCCTTATGCTTGGGGTTACTATGAATAGATTCAGAACTGCTTCTTGATTTATTGCCTTATAAATAAGTACTAATGCAAGTGCTAGTGGGCAAAATAACAGCAACGTTTCTTCAGCCAAATAAAGCATATTTTAATATAGTCTTGCTAAAATAAAATTTTAAAAAGCAACTACAACATTCACAGGGTATTTATAAATTGTCTTTCCTCTATAGCACTGCCTAAGTTGAAGTGTTCAAGATTTAAAAATAGGTAACTTAATATTATCCTTAATATTCTAACAGGGAATTTATTTTGATCAAACAGCCTTTAATTTTTTTGGAATGTATTAAAACTACTATATAAAACAATGACAATTATAGAAGTATATTTTCATAGAGATTAGTGTCTATAATTAAAATGTCACAAAAAGATAAATCTCACATATTCCTTTAAAACTAAACTAATTTGAAAATCCACTTGTAGGTTTAATTAAAAAGACAACTTTAAAATTAATTCTAAGGTCTATGTTACTAAAGTAAACATTTACTTTTTAAAATTTATTTATTTTGAGAGAGAGATAGAGAGCAAGCAGGAGATGGCCAGAGAGAGAGGGAGGGAGAGAGAGAATCCCAAGCAGGCTCTGTGCTGTCAGCATACAGTCCAACATAGGGATTGATCTCAGGAACTATAAGATTCGGGACCTGATCTGAAATCAAATCAGACGCTTAACCAACTGAGCCACCCAGATGACCCACTAAAATAAACATTTAAATCTGGACTATTATTCTAGAAATACTCATGTTTTTGAGAATTTAGACCTCTCAGAGATAATTAAAATCTTAATCCACATTTTAAAATAGTTAAAAACTCATGGAATCATAGTATCACTTAAGAGCAAAGATTTAGGTTAGGTGTTTATATAAGAGATTAAGAAATTTACACACTGATGTGAAATTATTTGTAATGTCAACATCATATCTTATTAATTACTAATCAAAGGCTTTTTAAAAGAAATTGAAATCGAAATATAAGTGGCTAATTTCAACATATTACATCCAAAGATGTTCATTGTTTTAGTTATCATGTCACTACAATATATTAGAAAGAACACAGTCTTTGAAGTTTTCTGTTTGAATATCATCCCTGCCACTTACTAGCTTAAGTAAGCAATAACCTCATGTAGGTCACTTAATCTTTTCAAGTACCTGTTTCTGCTAGTTGGCAACAGTCCTGTTTCAAATATTTGGGAGTGTTATTTAAGATAATGTATGTAAAGAGGCTGATAGGAACGCAGTAGTTTGATTCAAAATTAGGACCCAGGTATAGGTACAGGTTACTTTAAGAACCACTCACATAACTTCAGGGATGTAAGTTGTATATTGTCCAGATGTGAGATCTGGAAAACCACAGATGACTTGTTTACTAGTTTCTTCTTTCTTTCAGGTCAGAAATTAACCTACATTTCCCAGACTCACTTGTAGTTGAAGTGAAACAAAGTGACTGAGTTATTGGCCAATATAGCAGGGGCACAAGTTATGCATACTACTTCCAGATCTGACCCAGACACTACTGTAACAATACTTGACATTCTCTTTCCTTCCTAATGTTAAATAGAAAAAGCGGATCTTTGGAGGATTCTGACCCCGCTCAAAGATGGCACAGCTAGTGACTGGAAGGATTGAAATTCCCTGAATAACGGTGGAGTAGAAGCCCCACCCATTCTGCTACTCCATACTAGACAGGGCTATGAATAAGAAAAAACAAACAACCTTTATTTTTTTAAGCCAATCAGTACATAGGCTTGTTTCTTACAGCTGCTAGTATTTTTGTTATGCATACTTATATTCTATTTCTGAAATGTCTTTTGTGTTAAATTCTAGATGTGAAAACCAGATTCACTTATGTAATAAACCTGGTTAATTTTTCCAACCTATTTGCCCTTTATTATTATACATATAAACTTAGTTTAAAATGTATTTAAAGGGGCACCTGGGTGGCTCAATTGGTTAAGCATCTGACTTCAGCTCAGGTCATAATCTCATGGTTCATGAGTTCAAGCCCTGCATTAGGCTCTCTGCCTCTCCCCTGCTCACTTGCCCTCTTTCAATTATAAACATTTTAAAAAATGTATTTAAACTGAGCTCATGTTTTCAATATGAGACATACACATATCTGGCGATTTTTCTAACCACTAATAGTTACTAAAAAGAAAACAAACACCTTACAGAACAAAGAGAAAAGAAAATGTGTCCTTCATTTGTGTAAAAGGTCCATAAAATATCATATTTGGTGTAGTGTGATATATGTTACCCAAGGTTTATTACTATTTCCTATGCTTCTGGTATTTTTGAAAAATGTTGTCAGTTGGACTAATTAGAGTATAGACAAGGGATGCATGTGACCTGTAATGCTCCATTGTTCTTGCAGACAAAAAATATAATGAAATGTAATGTCTTTCTCCCATTGGAGAGTAATGAAGAACAAAACTAATTTGTTGGACTAAAAATTAATTAGACACATCAGATTCGATTGTACCTATTACTGTGAAAGTTTGCAGCTGTTCCACATATTATTACCAACTATATAAGGTAAGCATTAAATGGCCAAATGATTAAAGAAACAATAGATATATTATTAAACAAGATTGCTTGAAAATTTTAAGTCAAAGTAAATTTGTTATATGGCATACTCTTTGATGCTTACATATGTAAATATATGTGGTTGCATTTCTGTATCTGTAAATGCAACAGTACAGAACTACGGACACTTTGAGGTAAAAGTCATCTTACCAGTGGAAAATACAGACAAAAGAACAATATTGCCTTTAAACTTGTGTAAGGCTATTTATTATCTTTATACAATATTTTAATATTCCCTTAATGGAACTTTCTGGAATGAAAACTAAACTGAGAAGAAATAGATGAAACTGTGCATAGTCTGGTATGAGACAAATCTAAAGTTATCAGCCATAAATTACATCAAATGCCAACACATGATTTAATTAAAGCAAAGTGGAAGTGTGGTAGAGCTTGAGTCCCTTTGAGTGCTGTTTCTAGTACTGACTAGAAAATAGAGAAAGCACAGATTGAAACAGAAAAAGAGATTAGCCATCCTAAATCACTTTTCAACTAAGGAATAACAGTTGTGTAGATAAGGTTATCAGACAAGATGTTAAGGTAGACGTGCTGGAGTAATTAAAGAAACAATTAAAGGCTTCTTCCCTACAACAGTAGATATTAAAAAGAAATAAATCTCTTGAGGACAAATAGCCTTTTCTGCATTGAATTGTGCGTGTGTGTGCATGCATGTGTTTTTATGTGTGAGTGCATGTATTTATTTTCAATTCTATTTGATTATAGCTTGAATATTGCATATTCTAGCTGCTTGAACAGAAGATAGAAATAGTGTTTATTACATATTTTTATTCATAGAAAATTTGGAAACAGTTATATGATACAGTAAAATAACCCAAAAGGTACTAGCTATACATTTGAACACAGTCCTTTTAAAATGATAGAAATTTAAGAAAATTTTATTTTTGATTTAAAATACTCTAAATTAGCTTTCTTTTTTTAAAATTACTATACAAATTGGATCCTGAAAAATTTAACAGAAACCCATGGGGGAGGGGAAGGAAAAAAAAAAAAAGAGGTTAGGGTGGGAGACAGCCAAAGCATAAGAGACTTAAAAACTGAGAACAAACTGAGGGTTGATGGGGGGTGGGAGGGAGGGGAGGGTAGGTGATGAGCATTGAAGAGGGCATCTTTTGGGATGAGCACTGGGTGTTTTATGGAAACCAATTTGACAATAAATTTCATATATTAAAAATAAAATAAAATTACTATACAATTGTTAAAATTCTTAATTGACATCACATGAGCTTAGTTAAATGGTATTCTTGTAATGTTGTACTTGCTTCCAAGTATAATAAATCCCCCAAATATGGGGAACAACACAAGTAGTCCTACAAAAAAGAAAAAAAAACCTTCCCTTGCTTGAGAATTTTACTTATTAATAAAGGTAATAGAAAAAACAGGAAATAAAAATATAGATACTTGATAATCTTTGAATTAGACATATTACATTTCATATATGCATGAGAGAGGAGAAATGCCTTAAAGCTTTGTTTACTTATCTGTTTCTCATAGAAAACAATGCTTTTTAAAGATATTTCATAAACATTTTTTCAGGGAAAAATTAATTGCATATATATATATATGCATACATGCATTATATATATGTATACACACACACATACACACACACACACACACACATATATGTCAGTTAAATCCTTTTGGGTGTACCTGTATTTTTCTCTTATTCCAATTTATTTTAGAAAATCTCAGAAGGGCAAGACTATAGGTTCCCCTCAGGTTAAGAAATTAATTCAGTCTGTATGACTAATTAAGAAAGGGAAGGCAATTTAAAGGAAAGTTAATACTATAACTTTTCTCTTTAATTCTTTTAATATATAAAAGAACAAAAACTTGGAGGATATAAAAAATCAACAATATGACTGAATGTTAAATCTCTTCATATTCAATAAATACTTTGTAATAAGAAACAATTTTCCAGAAATTGGCAGTGTGCTCTGTGTGTATCATTTCAAAAATAAAACAAACAGAAATCAATGGAACTGGCATATTCTTTTTTTTAACGTTATTTTTCAAACAGGGAGAGAGAGAGAGAGTGAGAGAGAGAGCAAGGGAGGGACAGAGAGAGGAAGGACAGAGGATTTGAAGTGGGCTTTATGCTGACAGCAGAGAGCCCAATGAAGGGCTTGAACTCACAGCCTATGAGATCATAACCTCAGCTAAAGTCAGACACTTAACCAACTGAACCACTCTGGTGCTCCCTGAGACATTCCACTGTACCAAACTCTCAGCAAATATTCTTAAAATATGTAAACTCTAGGAAGAGTATTTTTTTAAGAATTAAAGATACTAATAACCAAATGAAAGCAGAAAGAACTAAAAGGATTTGTCCCTTGAAAGCAGAGAACTCTAGGGGAAATCTGTACTTTTGAGGCTTTCTTTTCCCCTTGAAGATTTCAATCCCTACAGTGCTGGGCAGCTAGGACCCAAGTTGCAATCCTCAATTGTACTGGTCTGAGGTGTCAGAGGATAGTGTTCTGAAATGACAGAATGACTGAAAAATCTCACTGGGAAGCCATGTGAAAGAGCCACAGGAAAATGATATTCCCAAATCCCCAATCGACACTCTTCCCCTCCCCCAACCCCCGCAGAATCCTAAGGTTAACCCTTAGTTGCATGAAGAATGAAGATTCCAAACATCTCATGAAAATCAAAAGCTAGAAAGCTGAAAGGCTAAACAGACT
The DNA here is from genome assembly GCF_022079265.1 of Lynx rufus. Classification (NCBI taxonomy): domain Eukaryota; kingdom Metazoa; phylum Chordata; class Mammalia; order Carnivora; family Felidae; genus Lynx; species Lynx rufus. The sequence continues at coordinate 128,109,202 of NW_025814867.1, forward strand.
TTCAACAGATGTCCACTGCAAAGATTGTGTTCAAACCTCAAATTTCATCAAGTTGGGAAAACAGATAAACATATTAGGTTTTTCACTGAACCATCTTGAGAGCCATGATTTAGAAGAAAAGATCATGTTGAGATTTTGCTTGAGAATAAGGTCAAATATAAACAGCCCTATACTAACAAATGTAAAATCCAAACCACCACAAGATCAAGATGATCAGCCAGTAACATAACTTACTTTAGAACAAAACCCAACTTTCTTTAGAAGATCACAAAATTTTATGGTATGCATCAGCAATATCTAGTATACAGTAAAAAAATACTAAACACGCAAAAACAAGCAAAATAACAGCAAAAGAAAGAAAGAAAGAAAGAAAGAAAGAAAGAGGCACAAACAACAGGAAAAAAAATGACCAAAGGTCAAGAGAAAAGGTAATCAATAGAAACAGACCATAAGATGATACACATGTTGAAATTAGGAGACAAGGACATTAAAATGGCTATTACAATATGTTCATGGACTTAAATTAATAGAGTCATTATAAACGAATATATGAGGGATGAAAATGTAAAAGAAAAACAATGGAAATAGTAGAACACAAAAGTGTATTATATAAAATTAATAATTCACTGGATATTTTCATTTCTGCCCATAAAGAAATAACAGGTATGGGACATGTAATCTCACCATAAATAAGTAGAAAACTAAGCAAATATGTAAAACAAAAGGGAAGCATTGTGAAAAAAGGGAAATAAACAAGGGAGATCATATTATTTTCATAGCTTTTGGTCAAATGTGGCTAAGTTAAAGAAATAGAGGAATTCAGGGACATTAAGGAAATTGAATTTATGGAACAAAATATCTGAAAAAAAATGAGTAACATAAAATACTTTCCTTAGTTTTAATTTACTTAAAAGAGAATTAATGATTTAAAGTCAAGCAAAAAGTAATACCTTAGTTTGTATATTGGTGTTTATTATATGTATAAGAGTAAAATTTTAACAATAGAAAAATATTGAGAGCAAGGAAAATGGAATTATATTTTTTAAGATCCTTATAGGCAAATCCTAGAGTAACCATTATTAAAAAAATAGTGGATATAAACTATAATATAGAGAATTATTTAATTCATCCAAATGAAATTGGGAACTTAGGAAACAGGAATAGAGTTAGATAGAAAACAAATAGCAAGATGGTAATTCTAAGCCAAAACACATCACTGATTACATTAAAGATAATGGTGTAAGCATTCCAATTAAAAGATTGTCATATTTTTAAAAACTTTTTAAATGTTCATTTTTGAGAGAGAGGGAAAGAGCACATGAGCAGGGGAGGGGCAAAGAGAGAGGGAGACACAGAATCTGAAGCAGTATTCCGGCTCTTAGCTGTCAGCACAGAGCCTGATGCAGGGCTCTAACTCACCAACTATGAGATCATGACCTGACCTGAAGTCAGATGCTTAACCAACTAAGCTAGCCAGGTGCCCCAAGACTGTCATATTGAATTTAAAAAAGAGTTAACATGCAGTTTAAATAACAGAAATGTACAGTTTCTCTGTAAAAGGATGGAAACAACACAAGCCATACAAACACTTATAAGATAATTAGCTATTAGTATAGCTATAGCTATATAACACTTATAAGATAATTAGCTATTAGTATAGCTATAGCTATATAACACTTATAAGATAATTAGCTATTAGTATAGCTATAGCTATATAACACTTATAAGATAATTACCTATTAGTATAGCTATACTAATATAAGACAAACTAAATTTCAGGAAAAAGATCTTACTGGCTTATAAAGTGGGGCATTCCATTGTGATAAAGGGTAAGTTCATTAATAAGATATAACAACCCTAAAATGTATTCACTTAAAAGGAGTAGTAAAAAACAAAAACGTATAGATGGAAATGAGAAATACCCAAATCTTTAATTACAATAAATTTCCAGACTCCTTTCTTATTGATTGAAAGAATCAATAGGTAGAAAATTAGTAACGACCTAAATAATACTACCAACTAATCTGACATGACATTTATAGAACATTCCACTGTAAAACAGAAATATATACATACTTTTCAAGTGCACAAGGAACATTCATTAAGACCTAATGCTGGGCCATAAAATAAGTCTCCATATTTAAAGGCTAAATTCATACAATATACATTCCCTGAACTCATTGGAATTAAATTATATATCATAAAGAAAAACCTATCTGAAAAATCCCAAAACATTTGGAAATATAATGATATGCTTCCAAATAACCTCTACAAAGTAAAAAAAGTCCTTTGGGGAAGTGAAAAGTATTTTCAACATTGTGATAAATGGAAACATAACACCTCAAAATGTGTAAGATTCAGCTGAACATGTGTTTAGCAAGAAATGTATAACTTTATATATCCATATTAGAAAAGAAGGAAGGTCCAAATCATTGATATAAATATCCATCTTAAGAAGCAACATAAAAGTAAGTAGAAGAAAAAAGAGCAGAAATTAATCAGAAAGAAAATAGCAAAGTCAAAAGTTTCTACTTTGAAAAGATTAATAACATTGATAAATCCATATCAAGACAGCTTGAAATTGAAGGGTAAGGAGCAAAAAAAAAATGGAGGAAAAAAAAGAGAACACAAATTCTCATCATTTAAGCATAAAAGAGATGACATTACCACACATCCTGCAATCATCACAACTGAGTGTATTATAAATAAAGAGGTAGTGCAAATAAGCATATGATTATAAATTCAACAACTTAGATGCATTAGACAAATTCAAAACCAAATGTCCATTTATCACAACCAACACAGGACTAATAAAATTCTAAATAAATGTAAATTCATAAATATAAATAGAATCCACAAAAAAAAAAAAACCTCTAGGCACAGATATTATCACTGATTTCGACAAAGTATTTAAGGAAAAATAATTAAAAGGCCTACAAAAACTCTTACAGACTATAGTAGAGAAAGGAATACTTCCCAATCCCTTTTATAAAGCTAAATACTCTGATTCTAAAACCTGACAAAGACATTAGAAGAAAATAAATCTATTGATCAATATCCCTCATGAACATGGATGCAAAATTTTTTTTTTTTTTACCAGATGTTAGCAATTAGATCCAGTAGTATCTACAAAAAACATATTTTGACCATGTGGGATTTAACCCAGAAACAAGTGCAAGATTTATTCACCTTTAAAACAATACAATAGAATTTACCATATTAAAACAAATAAGAAAAGAGATAGAATATTACTTGAATACACTCAGAAAAATATGTCACAACTATTAAAATAAATAAGTGAAGTAAGGTCAAAAGATAAAAGGGCAATATATAAAATTAACTTTATATATAATTTAGAACAGTTAGAAAAGGAAATTTTACAAACATACTTATAATAGTATAAAAAATCAAATAGGGAAAGTTTAATAAACCATGGGATGATATACTTATTAAAATAAATAAGCCTCAAACCTCAAACCACATGCAATTACTTTAAGATGAATTATAGACATAATTATAAGAGCTAAAATTATAAAGCTGCTAGAAGAAAATATAAGAAAATGTCTTTGGTATCTGTAGGTAAGACACAATTTCTTAGAAAGCACTACACATAAAAGAAAAATGTGGTAAATTGTTGTTCACTAAAATTTAAAAATTTGCTGATCAAAAGACACTATTAAGAAAATAAATGCATAGACCAGGAGAAAATATTTGCAATACAAATATATGACAAAGATCTGTACTCAGAATATAACTTCTTCTACCCAGTAACAAGAGACAAGCAATACAATTTTAAAAAGGCAGAGATTTGGAAATTTTACATAAGAAAATATGCAAATGGCCAATAAACACATGTAAAATTGTTCAACATCACAAGCTATCAAAGAATATTGACGTTTAAACGACAGTGAGGTAGTCTTTAAACTCATTAGAATAACTAAAATTATGGACTGGCAACTTCAAATAATATAGATGTACAAAAAGTGAAAGTCATATTCTTTGTTAATGAGAGTATAAAATTATACAACAATATGAGAAAGTGTTTGCAGGTTTTTATACACTATGTCAATCCTATTACCCAGAAATGCCACTTCTAAATGTTTCTCTAAAGGAAATAAAAACGTATGTCCTCAAAAAGACTTACACAAGAATATTCACTCTCTCAGGAGAAAAGCAGAGAAACAAAATATGATACATTCACCGACTGAATACTGCTCAGAAATAACACATATGAATTGCAAACCTGGGTAAATCTCAAAACACATTGTTTAGTGAAAGTTAGACACATATTATTATATTTTGCCTGATCCCACTTAGATATATTTCAAGAACAGGCAAACACAATGCTACTAGGGAAAAATGTTCTGTAATCATGATAGTAGATTTGATAGGCATTTCTTCTTGGGGCACCTGGGTGGCTCGGTAGGTCAAGTGTGTGACTCTTGATTTCGGCTCAGGTCATGATCTTAGGGTTTGTTGGTTTGAACCCTGCATGGAGCTCTGCCCTTACAGGGAAGAGCCTGCTTGGGATTCTCTATCTCCCTCTCTCTCTGCCCTCTTCAGCTCTCTCACTCTCTCTTTCTCAAAATAAATAAGTAAACTTAAAAAAAAAATAGGGATTTCTTCTTCAGGATAATATCCTCCGATTAAAAAGTTTCTTCTGGCATGTTTCTGGTTAAATTTTGATATTTTTCTGGCTAAAAGGAAGTATGCAGGTTTGAAATATAATGCATTTTTTTCAGTAACTGCCTCATTTCCTATTATATTTCAATGACATCAAAATTATTCATGAAATTACTGACTGAAAATTATTTTCAAATTAACTTTCAGCATTTAAAGACTTAGTGCTAATAATTTAAAGAAGTTTGTGGGAATCTTAAGAGCACAAGAAATTGCTAATGATTTCTTCAAGAAGCCCTAGTGAGTCAGCCTATTTGCCTATGTGATGAGGGCACCCTCTCAATCATTGCTGCATATCCACTCTTAGGAAATAGGTTAAAAAAACCTACACACACTGGTACTTACCAATTATTATCGGCTGCGGTTCACTTTTTACTCCAATCCCTGCACTGGTACTAGCTGCAACCTCTACCCGGTATTGAATACCTGGGAATAATCCACCAATTATGACAGATCGAATGGCTGCATCCACAGTTTTGTTGATATGGAATCGCGTTTCATTCCCCAGACACCAGATCTATAAAAATGTAAAGCGAATAACAAAAGAATATAAAATTATCCTTTCTGTTAAGTTGATGAAATATTTTTTAGTAGTAACCAATCTATTCTCTAGGCTTATAGAAATATTTGTAAATGACATTTTCGAGAGCCTAATTTTGCAGTTTATTTATATATGTGTATGCGTGTTTGTGTGTGTGTGTGTGTGTGTGTATTAAAGGAAGAACAATAATAAAAAAAGGAAGAACAATAAGGGAAGCTAAAACTATGCCATGTTCCTTTATACCTTATAATCAACACTGAACGCTCATCACACAATGATTCTTTTAACACTTCTGTAAAGTGGTCTTTGGTTATACACAACATTCGGGTATGGATTAAAACACATAAACTCCTCTGCTTAATTTATTTATCAAGATTTATTATGCATATAATCTATTAAAATACAGTGATTATGAGTTGTAATATCCAAGGTATATAGGCACACATCTAAGTAATTTATATTTTATTTAAGAAAATATTAACTTACCCAGAAGTAGTTAACAAGATTAATTGACCTAAGTTATAAGTATTGACTGAGATGAAATTAAAGCCAGTATTTACATCGACAGTAATAAATCTTAATATTGATCAAAACATATGTACACACACACATACACATGCATGAGAACAAAGTGGTGAAAAGTCTTTAAACACTGATGTGAGAGAACCTAGGCTTTTACCACAAGTAAGAATCACATTTTAAGGCATACTTTTTTTCTGAGATATGGGGATTTGTTACTGTCAAATGCATTACAAAAAGGATTACACTGTGAACATATATTTGTATTCGTAACACACAGTATTTCATAATCTACATATAGACACATAATTGGGAACACACATAGTTTGTTCCTGAAATGGGTAAATTCCTGACTTTTTATTTAAAATAATTCTTGTAAACTGTATATTTCTTTTATTTGCACAATGATATCTAAATTACTAATGTAGGAATATTTAGGCCTCACCAAAATATACACTTTGTTACCAAAATAAGGCAATCTCATATGAGTGAAAAAGGTTACAATTTAGGACAAAATCTATCATGTTATAATCAAAATCAGTATTTAAGTAAATGGAATTTTACTAAAATTTAGTTCCAGATAATACAAAAGTATAATCTTAACTTCATTAAAACACACACACACACACACACACGCGCGCGCACATGCACGCACGCACGCACAAGTATGATCATACTTTGCTGTTAAAACGATGTGCTCTAATCCTTGTAAAATGTCATATATATATTTATAATTATAATTATGCTATTGTAAAACTTATATTTCACACACATGTTTCTTTATAAAGTGATGGGAATAATTTTAGAGTAAGTGCTTCTGTACATTGCTTGTTCCAGTAAGTTAACCTTTAACTTAGGAAAATTCTATTTTGAATATATTATTTTTTATTAGAAATAACAGAATTCAATCTGCAATGATTTCAGTGCAATTATTCAGCTTCATTTTACATAACAGCTATAAACTTTTGGGGTGAGGTGGGGTGTCTAGTTTTCTATTCTAATAGATCTATCTAGCATGTTAATTTTCAAAATTCCATAAATAACTATTAATAGCAAAAATCTTAGTTTTGAATTTTTATAAGGTTTAATGAGGTGTTTTACCGTTGTATGTGTTCTAATCACATCACAGCTAATCAAAATTTTATTTCTCAAAGTTAGACTTCTTCTGTCTCTTAAACATCAAACGATGGCAAAAAGACAATGGATGTATACTGTTTCTAAACAGCAACAAATTTATCAGGAGCCTCTGCCTCCAACTTTCTAAACCTTGGAAGCATCTTTTTATGAGACCACAGTTTAAACATATCCCTGCTAAGGCCCATTACAAAGAAAGTTAATAACAATGATACAGGAAGTTTCTGGAAGGAGAGTTTCACTACCCACTCTTGAACCCAATCTCTCTAAATCTTTGAGGTTCTGAAATCATGCCATACTAAAAAAAACAAAGACCAAAAACCAAACACTCCACTGTTATGGTTTACTAGTCCAAGTGAGTTTGTGTTATCTGTGTCTTGGGGTTCGTTTCTAACTCCTTATGCATTTGTTTCTTTACCTGTCATAAAACAATATAAAAATTACGTTACACCCAGACTCAATCAGAGAGCCTTTGGAGACATGCTTCATGCATGTGACACTGAGACTTCTTTGAGAAGCTTCTCTGTGAGCCTTTCTTCTTCACTCAGGCCCTACCTTGTATTCTTGGATAATTCCATTCTGATGGTCTGGAGGAGGAGGATCCCAGGAAACACTAATACTTGTGCTATTGTGGCTTCCAACTGTCAGCACAGTGACAGATTGTGGAGGGGCACTTGGGGCTGCAGAGGAAGTAATTAGAATAAACACAAACTGTAAGTCTTGATGTGCATTAATACCGCTTATAGAATATGAGGATAAGTAGCATGAGGTCTGGTTTCCAGTAGTTCTGAATTTGCATGTATTATTCAACAGTGACAGTTTTTTTTTTAATGTCCTTTAAATATAATGGATAGATTTAAAGCAAATACAACAGCTGTGTTAATATGTGCTCAATAATAAATTTAACAACTTACATTCTAATGAGTGTTTTCTGTATGCCCAGCGCTGAGCTAAGTGTCATATTTAATTATCACACTAACCTCAAGAAGCAAAAACAACTCTTATCTCAGTTTTACAGAAAAGGAAAGAAGAGAGTACTAAGAAGAGAGCTGTCTAAGTCAAACACCAAGGCAGAATTTGAACCCAGAGAGGTCCGGCTATAGAACTTTGGTTATTTGACTCCAATAGGCTCTCTTTCTGGAAAAAAACAAAACAAAACAAAACACCCCTTTCAAAAGTATTCTGAGAGGATGCATTCCTCAAATTGTCATCAAATGTTTTCTCTGAATGGTGTCATTAATGACAGTCTTTTTGTTTTGTTTTATTTTGTGTTTAATAAATAAAATTAGAAACACAGCAATAAATTTCACCAATATAAGAAAATATACTTTTTTTCATATTGGGAAAAATAATTAACATATACATAGTCTCATAACGTAAGATTTAAAACTTATATAGATGGGCAAGACTTTCTGAAGTTATAAATGAAAACAGTTCATGTTGGGTCAGATGTGAAATGGATAGGTTTTAATTTCCTATACTTCTCATTCTTTATGGTTTCTCCTATAACTAATTATAATCATACTGAGAAAAGATGAGTGAGAAAAAAATTTCTGATTTTAGACTGCAGCATCTGCTCTCCAGTCTATCTGAGAGCTGAAAAATACTGATTTACAGGAATTTTATCAATTTTCAGTAAATCTCTGAGTAGGAAAAACAAAATGAAATACCAGTTGAAACAAAAATCAAAGAATTTTGTGGCATTAAAGGATTTCTGTGTAAAAGGATCAATGCTTTCATAACTCTAGAGTTTAATCCTTTGAACATATGTACAATTGAACGGTAAAAGATATTTTAAAAGCCTATTGATAAAGTCTCCCACGTTTAGTAAATTTGTCACTGAGGTATGACCATATTTGCATCAAGATATTGGATATACACAGACATGGTAGCACAATACCACTCTTTATTATTCCTCTATATGATAACATTGCTCCAACATAGGGCACAATGATATAAATCCAACCACGTGTTCACCAGTGTTGTGGTGCATTGAAAAATAACACTTTTGAAAACTGCTTTCTCATTTGCCTTGCTGCCTGCTTAGAGAGAACATCATTCCCGCTCTCCTGACAGGTCAGTTATTCCAGGGCTCAGCTTCTTTCTACAGATGTGGAAGAGCCCAAAACACTGCTTGTCATTCCCACATGCAACCCAGCTGAGTTCCCGTTTTTTACCTTCCGAAGGCCACATGCGTTGGAAATGAACGCATACCGAATGGTGCCAAATGTCTAGTCGAGAGGAAAAGTCTCACTATGGTGAGATTCATTTGTGGAAGGAAGTAGGCTTCAACTATAGCATTTTGTATCAAATTCGCCCACGGCACTCAGGAGTAGTACATATTTTCAATATAAAGTAAATTTTAACGGTGGATGAAGATATTATTAATTTTTAGGAATTTTTTCTTTACATATCGTACAAGTAGATTAATGGTATCTTTAAGATAAGTACTACAGCCCATGTCAGTGTATCACATTGTAAACCAATGTGAACATAACATTTTCACTGGGATGCTGATTAGAAGGTATGTATAACTTAACAGCTCTTTTGTCAAACATGAACATCTACATTAGCATAAGCAACCTACATACATTTTCTTAAGTTGTTCTCATATGGATTTATAAACAATGGCTTTTTTACAGAGCTGTGCACATAAAATTAGTAGAAAAGCAGAAAAGGAGGGGGTTATTGTACTTGGCATCCGACTTTTTGTACTCTGATAGTACCATATATTATAAGCCTCTCGTTTAGTGAAGGGGACACTGGTAAATTACTGATTCAAAACCACGTTAATTTCACGTCCATCACAGATTGACTTTAAAGTATCTGTGTGCAAGACAATTTCTAAATGGGGGAGGGGGAGGGAAAGTCACTAATAAGAATGCTATTGCAAACATGCAAGTGGCCTTCTGAATGAGAAATTAGGAGTCAGACTGGCAGAGCCCACAGGGAAGGAGGCTTATAAAAAACAAAACAAAACAGAACATACAAACAAACAATAAAAAAACAATGTAATGCTCTGGTACGTCAGAAAAAAAAGACAATGAATAGCCTGTGTTCTTGAGTTTCCAGTAGCCTGTCCCTTAATGAAGCCAAATGAGCTCAATCCATATTAAGAAAAATAATACGGGACAATATCATAATCAAATTCCATTGTACTGACAAACTTTGGAGTAAATGTTTACTGAAGAAAAATTCACATTACTTAAATGCCATTTTTAAAAATCTCTCAGATTCCGTGGGATTCTCAGAAAAAGGAGAAAATGACACTTCCTGAATTCACTTTTTATATCCTCTCTTGATATTCTTCTAAGGTAGGTGATAAATTAGAACTTCAACAGAAATTGGCTTCGTTATGTTTTAAGTTTGCCTTTTGTTAGAAATCTGAAAACTGACCTTCTTCAGTAGTACGAACTATTTTAGATTCACTATCCATTCCTTGGAACTCATTAAAATATGGTCGAACTTTAATTTCGTAAGTCACCCCCTTTTTCAGGTTGACTAAGACAGCGCTTCTCTCGGTTGGGACTTTGGCATCTAAATTCTGCCATGCTGATGTAGCCTGCAGGCCTGAAGTCTGACGATACATCACTCGATAGCCTTGAATAAACTGGGGCTGGCGATCAACCTGAAAAACACAGCATAAAACCAAATGGAAACATTTTAGATATGACAATGAACCCATCCTCATTTCTCTTGTACCTATTTCAGTCTTCAACTCTCTCATCTGGGTGACACCACTGCTTGGTAATTTATCTTCCTGCTTCTTGTATCTAATTCCAGTTCTGAATTCACATGGCCCTCAAGTTATTATTCCCAAAATGAAGAGTGGAACAACTCTCTCTCCTGTTTAAACTACTCCATAGTATCTAAGATATCTACTTAGTTAATTCAAATTCCTTAAAGTAGCACAAAGGTCTGATAAAGCCCAGACCTGCTGATTTGTCTAGCTTCATTTCTCATCTGTCCATCCTCTTCCTATATTCAACAGTTCCCATTTTTATGAATGGATATGTAATGTGCTGCTTCTCAGGAATTTCCATTCTTATCTTTTGTCCATTCACTAATGTCTTTACTCACTCAAAACCTTTCTTGAACTCCTACTAATCAAGTTACTGGTCAAACTACATTTATAACTAATACACATAAAAAAAATGCTGTGAATGAGATGGACAAGGAGCTAGGAAAACCTGGAGTAGAGAAGAAGTTGACAGAATCAGGAAGGGGAGAAAGCATTTCCCTGAAAAAGAGCAAGTGCTGGGATCTGCAAGGAAAGTAGGATCAATTATTCCAGAGGAAGAAGTGTAGAAACAGCATGTATAAAATTTCTATGGTGGGTTGGCTGGGTGGCTCAGTAGGTTTAGCATCCAACTCTTCATTTGAGGTCAGGATATGACTCCAGGGGCGTGGGTTCGAGTGCTGCATCAGACTCCATGCTAAGTGTGGCACCTGCCTAAGATTCTCTCTCTCTCTCTCTCTCTCTCTCTCTCTCTCTTTCTCTCTCTCTCTCTCCCTCTGCCTGCTCCTGCACATGCTCTCTCTCTTTCTCTCTAAAACAACAAGCAAACAAACATTCCTATGGCTGGAGGAAGTATATGAGAAGACTGGGAATTGTGAAGCTAGAGCATCTGTTTTAAAGGAATATGAAGGGGCATCTGAGTGGCTCAGTCAGTTGAGTGACTGACTCTCAATTTAGGCTCAGGTCATGATCTCACAGTTTGTGGGATCGAGCCCTGCATAGAGCTCTGTGCTGACAAGTGTGGAATCTTGATTGATCCCCTCTCTTTCTCTCTGCCCCTCTTCTGTTTTCATTCCCTCTCTCTCTCTCTCTCAAAATAAATAAACACACTTTAAAAAGGCATATGAAAAACTCCTACCCACTAGCAAATTATTAAATGAAAGACTTTAATTAATTTACCAGTTTCTAGCTCCCTGAATAGACCCACTATTGGCACAATTTGATAACTTTCTTGATCCTTTCATTCACTTAAAAGACAGAGAATAAGCAGCTGTTTTGAATGAAAATCTGAAATTTTGACTCTGAAAACTCATACCGAATAAAAATTTGAAGAAGCTCTATTGTTCACTCATAATAATTACATGAACACTGAATACATAAAAAATGGAACCTACAAATAAAACATGTTCTCCTTACACATTTATTAAACAATCTCTATTGGAGTTTCACCATTGTCTCATTTTCAGGGAGAAGAGGATTTTTAGCTTTTTAAATATTTTTAATGACATTTTTTGTAAGAATTGCTTGATTTAAAAATAACTATCACAGCACCTTCTTCAACTAATTTTCCATAGATTATAGCTTAATAGCCATATTCTAAGAAGCCTTTAACTTGACATATTTCACTGTCAAATAAAGTATAAAACTTAATGGAGAAGAGATGGAAGGACCTCATTTCAGGAAAAGTTGAGAGAGAAGAAATAGAGAAGATGAGGAAGAAAATGGTTATTTCAACTTTTTAAAAACTTCATCCAACTATTAACACATGAATAAAAGGTATTCCCTTATGTATTAACATCTAACATTTATTTTTTAGTTGCTGCATTTAACAATTATCTTTAAGTGAAAGCAGAAAATTTTAAAACACAGAACCTCAATCAAAATATAGTGGAACAAAGGGGAATTTTTCTATATTTAGAACGTCCAAGCTAGAGAATCCATGAAGCTGGTGGGCTGAACATATGTGTTTCTATGTCTAGCTAAGTCTTAACAACTTCCTTCATCCACTTCCATCTAACCCTCAAAGACTTTCTGGAATTAGTGCTATACTCATATGAGATTATGTCAAGAAAAGTTATCCCAGCTCTGATGCCAAAGCTCATGATCTTTGAATCTTTATCCATGCTTGGTGTTTGTACCAACAGGCATAATTTTTGAAGTGCAGAAGTTCTTCTGACACTACAAACAAGGCAACTCAAAAGCAAAAGTTAAATTGATGAGAGCAAAAGAGAGATGTCTTTAATCAAAACTGTCAATGTTCAAAAATTCCTTGCAGCATATGTTAAAACAACATTAAGCTGGCATTTTATAAACTTCTCTGCATTCGCTTTAAGTGAATTTATATACTGAAAGAAAGACATAACTCACAATAATAGCTTGTTAATACTGAAAGAAGCAAGCTGTGTTTTTAGGAAGAACATTAAGCAGCTGTTTCCAGATGAAGAGAGTGTGTAAATCAGGGTAAATTGGTTTTATCCATGTTTGGTTTTCATTAATTAAGTGTTTTAGGGACTTTATGAAGCTAATGTTTACTACACAGCATCGCCTTGCTCACTTCAGTGTACATTGCGTTTAACCAGTATATTCTCGTGGCCTGCTTAATAACTGAATAGTTTAACTTGGTTTTGTGCAGTTGCAATATTCTTTTCAGAAGAAAATTTGTTGTTACAGGTGGAAGCAGAAATGAAGATGCCGAACATTACCTTTAAAAAACTAGGTGGGATTTGTATTGGATATGTGTTCTGTACCACTGACTTTTAGAGCACATTTTGACAGGTGGTCATTTTCAAGTTAAACCATATGCTTGTCACTGATTTTATTAAAATTCTGTTTATAAGAAGGAGGATTTTCTTTACAGTTGATGATAATCAGAGTCCGGCCACAAAATCATGGGTTTACAGAATTTTAAAAATTTGTATTTTCTGAAATAGGAATAAAAAAGCATTGTCTTCAGGAAAAAGTCAAAGGATGAAGCAAGTTTCCATCTTCCAATCATAAGGTCCCAAATGAGCTACAGTTCAGCCTTTTAAATTTTCTAAGCTTCAGTTTTCTTTTCTTTTCTTCTTTTTTTTTTAGAGATAACTATTGTTTTATTTATTTATTTTTTTATATAACTTATTGTCAAGTTAGCTAACATACAGTGCATATAGTGTGCTCTTGGTTTTGGGAGTAGATTCCCGTGATTCATCACTTACATGCAACACCCAGTTGAGCCTCAGTTTTCTTAATTTGCTCAAATAATATTCATATTACATGGGTCCAGATACAATTAAATGCTATCATAAGTTAAAGAATTTTGTAAGTTGTAGGCATGCACAATGACAGAGCACCCTTGTTAAGTTAGGGATATGGTAAAGACAAAAAAACGTCCATATGTGACCCTCAAATCAGCATGCCCATAAATGTTTAAGTGAGATGCTTACCACCATCTTTTCAATTTAAAAAAAAAATCCATCTCAATTGAAAATTCAAAGTGAATTTTCTTTGGTGAGCTAAGCCTGCTAAGTGGCTGATCTGGATTAAGCTGAGATGTGAAATTCTAGTTTGCCAATGCACACTTTCAATTTCAGTAGCTGTGATGTCTAAAGGGCAAAGGATCTGTGGTTCTTTTTGTCCTTGAACAAAAACAAGACAGACAGACAGACAGACAGACACACACACACACACACACGAATAACTGTTTATGAAATAAGAGATTTATTGCTATTTTCTTTGTGAAACATTCATTTTCTTACAATTTTTGCCTACCCTCATTATAAGAGCAGTCATCTTTAGAAAGCACCCATTACTAACTACTGTTACTTCAAGATTAGCCTTGGTAAACCACGTCAGCTGGCCTCCAAATCTAAATACATGGGTTGGGGGATATATTTCTCTTCTCTAATATCACATCTGTAATTCAGATACTAACAGTGTAATAATTTATTTATTTATTTTTATTTATTTATTTTTTAACATGAAATTTATTGTCAAATTGGTTTCCATACAACACCCAGTGCTCATCCCAACAGGTGCCTTCCTCAATGCCCATCACCCACCCCTCCTCCCTCCCACCCCCCATCAACCCTCAGTTCATTCGCAGTTTTTAAGAGTCTCTTATGGTTTGGCTCTCTCCCTTTCTAATTTTTTTTCCCCTTCCCCTCCCCCATGGTCTTCTGTTAAGTTTCTCAGGATCCACCCAGTGTAATAATTTAAAGAACGTATACATTTAGCAGTTGAAAATATGACATGGAAGTAAAACATTTGGCTATAATTTCTTTAGCAACTGACCCCTCCCCCATTCTGACTTTATTTCACTTAAGTTACCTCTCAGATACACACTTACCTCATGTGTAACTACTGATTCGTGGGGAACAATACCCTGTGATATAACTGAACACTTTCTTTTTTAAAACAAAAATAAAAATGTATTAAAACAACTGATCTGATCATTCAACAGACAGTAATTGAAAGGGCATTCTGTAATAGATGCTCTGCATCATTTCACAAAAATGAAAAACATGGACTCCAGACTCACAGAAGCCAAACTCATGAGAGAGAAAGATATGCAAACTAATAATGACAAGCTTCGTGGGACACAGAGATGAATATGACAAGGTTCCTCTCCTGGAAGAACTCCCAGACTACAGACCTGCAATTTTGATCTAATTTGATTTATTCTTTTAAACTCAGTGACTTTTAAAGTGATTAACTTCATAAACATAATGACTTTGATTCTTACTCAAATAATTTCCACATTTAGAAGCAGCTTAAAAGAAGTCCTTTCAAAACTCCCCACAGAGCTGAGACTTTTTCAATTGAGATTGAAGAAAAATCTGCTTTAAAAATACAACTATTTGCTTGGCTTTCTAGTTTTATATTTGGCCAAAGTTACAGAGAGATGGAAGAGGCATGTCAGATACTACCCTTCCTGTGCCACTGGAAAAATGATGAGGTCATTATGTTCCTTCCATGGGAGTAGAAGAACAGAAATCATTATACACAGAAAACAGGATAAGTCTATGCAAAATAATGTTAAAAATGGAATCAGAAACAATGTAGTCTTAAATAATTATTATATACTTAGTTTTATTGTTGTTGAAGTGTTATCCACTTTTGTACTCATAGGCCAAAATTTTGATCATGTGATCTGGCTTAAGAAGTAACAGAATGTCCCCATCTAGGACCTAATGCCAAATCAATTCCACCATTAAAAGGTAGGCCTTCTGAATATATATTGGTCTACAGTTTATCTTTAAAGTAAAACACACACACACACACACACACACACACACACAAAAGTATATTTAAAGTAAATAAATTCTAATCCTATTTTTACAGGTGTGGGATATTGGGAATATTGTTCAACCTGAATACATTGGCTTCCTTTTATAAAGTTATAGAAGTACACTAACCAGCCTTAAATGTTATTTTGGGTTTTCCTGTTCTAATATGATAACGCCTTCAAATTTCCCCATATAGTTGAAAATAAGTGGTGATGCCTTTTCTGGTGCCTGAAGATAGAGTTAATCACTTCTTCTTTGATTGAAACCTCTCTATAGGGTACATATATGCCTGTTATGGCTCTTATCCCTGTCTATTGTCATTAAGAATTTCCATGTTTTTCTCAAGTAGATTTGTGTTTTTTTGATAGTTCTCCACCAGATCTAGTATAAAATTGGCCCACAAAAAATGTTTGTTGGGTTGGATTTCTTCAATGGATTTATTACTGAGGGGACACTGGAATAATTCTCTTTAATGTTATTTTATACTTCAAATATAATTAAGAACTGATGAAAAATAGCCAGTTTTCCTTTCTCAGCTCCCTTTTTGATGGAGTTGATAAATGGTTATTTCCCTAAAGAAACATGGACTCTAAAAGCAGATGGTGAAAATCCAATTTCTTCTTACTTAGTCATTCTTTTACTACAACAAAAGAGCAATGATAGTGACAAAATTATAGTCTCCCAGTTAATATCAAAATTAAAGTAAACATTTTGTAAGTATCTGTAACTCAAATGTCCATTACTTATACAATACACAAGATCTATCACAGACATAGAGGGCTTAAAGAAGTTGTGGTCTTCTAACATCCTGATATATTATGGATTTTTAGAGGTTATAATAGAGAAATCGTAGATATAAATAAGACGTTGGCACTAACTATGTTATGCACAGGGAAGAACATTATCTGGCTCTTCTCAAAACACAGACACATACATAGATACAAACACATATACACAAATGTTAGTATTCTCTAATATGACTAATGTGGCTATTTTTACGCTATTTGTTGTTTTTACTCTAGTGGCTACCAAGTGATCAAAACATTTTGCATTTTATATAACAGTGGGTAGGTTGGCATTTAACAATGATGGAATTGAATATTCCTAACTTATACTAACATATCAACTTGCTTCTTAAAATCCATTACTTTCTTACTATATATGTCCAGTTATTAAAACCATATTCATGTTTTGGTGCTGCTACTTGAGATTCGGCTAAAAGAATTTAGAGATGATTTATTTAAATTCAGAAAGTAACTCGGTCAAATTAAAAATTTTTGTGCTTCAAATGACACCACTAAGAAAGTCAAAACCAACCCACAGAAAAAATATTTATGGACAAAAAACATTTACAAATAATATATCTGATAAGTGGTTTGTATCCAATATATAACAAGCACAAGTCTAAAATAAGGACAAACAGCCCAACTTAAAAATGAGCAAGGAATTTGAACAGACATTTCTGTAAAGAAGATATACAAATGTTCAAGCACATGAAAAGATGGAAAACATCATTAGTTATTAAAGAAATGCAAGTCAAAACCACAAAGATATTCCACTTACACCTACTAGAATGGTTATAATAAAATAGAAGATAACAAGTGTTGAGGAAGTTGTGAGAGAAATTGGTGAGGATGTGGAAGAAACGAACTTCCAAGCATTGCTGGTGAAAACAAAATGGTATAACCACTTGTGAAAACATTTTGGCAGTTGATCCAAATGTTACAGAGTTATCATTTTACTCAGCAATTCCTAGGTAGATACCAAGAGAAATTAAAACACATGAGAGAAATGAAAACATATGTCAACATGTACTCAAATGTTTATGGCCCCCTCATTCATAGTAGCCCCAAATGGAAACAACTGAAAGGTGCATCAGGCGATGAATAAACAGAGTATGTGATGTATCTGTGTGATGGAATGCTATCCAGTAATAAAAAGGAACAAAGTACTGATACATATATTACAACATGTTTGAACCTGGAAAACCTGACACTGAGTGAAAGAAGCAGGACACAAAAGACTACACATTGCCTGATTTCATTCATATGAGAGGAACAGGCACATCTACAGAGGCAGAGAGTAGATCGGTGCTTGCAAAGGGCTAAAGCAGGGGGAATGGAGGAGGCACTCCCAACGAACACAGAGTTCTTTCTATTTTCAGATGATGTAATGTCCTAAAGTCAGATTTTGAGGATGATTGCACAATTCTGTAAATAGAGTGAAAACAGAGCTGCACACCCTAACTCTGATAGGTTAATTATATCTCAGTAAAGCTTTTAAAAAATAAGATGAAACACATCATAGTTCTATTACAAACTATCTTACTCTTCCATTCTATTGAATATTTTTCTTTTTTGCCATTGATTCCACCTTGATTTAAATGATGAGGGCTTCTGTTACTATTTGTGTGTTGATTCTCATTTTCCTTGTTTGATTTGTTTTCTCAAAGGAATAAAAGAAAGTGCCATTAACACTGCCTTTGAAACTTACCGTCCACGTGACTTGAACAGTGGTGGGAGTCAACACAACTGGAGTATGGAGACGGACAATGACATCTCCCAGTTCTTTCTGTACTTGTCTATGGTCCACTCCTTGTGCTGGTGGGCTGATATCTACAGAGATAACCATTCCCAATAGTTAAAAATTCATCATAAAATTCCAATTTGTATTGTATAAGACAATATTATAGGTCATTAGAAATAATTGCAGAGGAAAAAAATGAAACCTTTATTGACAAACAACACAACAACAACAACATTAGAGCATATTTATATACATACCACCCAGGGGCTAGGACATAATTTGAGAGATGATATTTATCTTTCCTAAAACAATATTAATAAAAGTGTTCATAATCTCTTACTCCCTTCAAATACATTGTTCTGGAAGATCTATTATTTGCTTATTAAGGAATAAAGTATGTGCCATAAGACTTCTTTAGGAACATGAGTTTTCTATAGACGCTGGCATATGGAAGGACTTTCCTGAGTAGTTAACAGAGCAATATCTGAAAACTGCTGTTATAGGAATTTTTTTAATCCCTTGTCCCAATTGGAAGACTGTGTGTTCTTACTCCTTGACCTATTCCAGACTGGAAGCATGGAAATAACATAATCAGGGGAAACTGAGAAGTGAATTATGTCACCAATGGTTAACAAAGTGAGTGAAAGAAGGGAAAATGCCCCTCACCCTCCAAATTCACAAAAATATTTTGACCGAAAAAAGTAGAATACTGATAAACTGTTCTAGAGTAATAAACTTTGAGCAGGACTTCAATATCTGACAAATAAAAAAGGAATTCAGCTGCTTTTTGGAAGTGATAAGAGAGAGGAGAGGGAAAAATCATTGCAATATTTAGAATGATATACTCTCAGCCATATATTGTTTGGCCCTGTATCCATCATTCATATAATACTATTCTATTGTTCCATACAATGGTTTATATCCTATGTGCCATTAAGAAAAAACTAAGATAAATTACATTCAATTCATCGAATTGATATCACAGACTAAATTTCACACATACTCAAATCAACTGCTTTAACTGGTGCACAGCAATATTAAGTTGAATTGTTTTTTCTCCAACTAATTTCTTTTTTTTTTTCCTCCAACTCTTTTTCAAGGAAGGAGTCTAATTTGAAATAATTCATTTTTAATCCTGTTTTCTCCTATTTTCTCAGGCCACAATACAACACTCTTGCAAAAATATTTTTAAGTGCATATCTCAGTCATAACTTAAATTGGGTACACTAACTTAAATCGGGACATCAATAGTGAAGGGGGTGAAGGTTATGGGCAAAATGGGTGACGGGGAGTGGGAGGTACAGGCTTTAGTTATTAAACGAATAAGTCATGGAATAAAAGCTATAGCATAGGGCACATAACCACCAGAAAACAAATTGGTGGTTGCCAGATGGGAGGGGGATATGGATGAAATAGGTGAAGGGGAATGAGTACACATATTTTGATGAGCGATGAGTAATGTATAGAATTACTGAATCATAATGTTGTATACGTAAAACTAATATAACACTGAATGCTAATTATGTTCAAATTTAAAAATAAATTAATATATATTTTTAAGCCACAGAATAGGGAACATAGTCAATGATGTTATAATAGTGCTGTATGGTGACAGATGGGTAGCTACTCTCGTGGTGAGCATAGCATAATACAGAGATGATGGCTCACTATGTCGTACACCTGAAACTAATGTAACATTGTGTGTCAACTATACTCAAAAAAATTCAAAAAAGAAAATAAAATTCTCAAGGATCTTAGCATGACTTGGAAGAATGCATTAATTTGGCATTAGCATTTGGTATATAATTAAAGTGTTGCCTTTATTAGTATTTGCAATTTATATCAATAATTTACAAACTTGATTATAATTAAAACAGGATTAAAATATCTTAGAACTCTTCTGCTGTTTTCCAACCCTCTGTACCAATCTGAGTAAAGCACAAACTTATCTCATGACTCAGGATATATATTTGCTGCTATTATCTGGAAAATGTAAATGTAAATAATAAAAAAAAATGAGTGAAAAAACCAGGACATTAATATTTGGGAACTACACTTTGGTGATTTTGTCCACAGTTCCAGTGTTTTTCATCCTTAACATAAATAGCATAACTAGTTTTACTTCATTTAGGAAAAAAAAACATTAATAATATTATATGAATAATATTGACCTTGCTGTCATATCTATGGTCTCCTGTGATATTGATAGGACAAGTATTTGCTGCCTTTCTAAAATAAAAGATTTCTAAGTTCTATGGTACTTAGTATCTTTAAGTATATTTAAAAACATCTTTAATATCTTTAAAAATGATGTTAATATCTTTAATATTTTAAAAATAAGAGCTCACATAGCAAAGTATTCTTTGAAAAGAAGTGCTTTGCTGAATGCAAAGCTGCTAAAAGTATGATGTCAAAAAATGATCCTGCCATTCAGACACAAAACATGAGTTTTCCTATTAAATATCTGTTAAGAGAACATAAGTCTTTTGCTCTATGTAGTCTCTCAACTGGAACAAGCCAGATCACAAACAACTTTTCATTAATCTTTTTTGACCTTTTCACCAAGAAGTTATTTTATGAGTCAAGATTTAGTGTCTGGCAGTTATGGAATGATCAAGAAGGTCTGCCGGATATAATCACAGCAAGAGTCTCCCCCATCCTGTTATCTTCCACCTTTCACTGCAACTGCACACAAAAACTGACTCTTTCTCTCTACACTAGTAAAAATGACCTTGTTACTGTAATTTCTTGAGTGAAAACCATATATGTCTTCAAGTTCAATAATTTAATTTACTCATTAAATCCAGACACACTAAAGGAGACTGGATCTAAGGAAGGTGAAATATAACCAGTTTCAGATCTTCAAATTCCTTGTTGTACTTTTTCTTTCTCTAGAGACAGGTTCTTTACCTACAGGCCCTTTATCATCATGGAAAATTAATCA
The DNA here is from genome assembly GCF_022079265.1 of Lynx rufus. NCBI lineage: Eukaryota > Metazoa > Chordata > Mammalia > Carnivora > Felidae > Lynx > Lynx rufus. Next base: position 128,130,549 of record NW_025814867.1, read on the forward strand.
CATTCCTGCTTAGAGAACAATAGCAAAGTGGCATTCCCTCCTCCCTTGACTGTCATCATGTCAGCAACGTTACAAAATCACGTGGTGACTTTATTTCACTTGATTCCTTGGCGCCCTTCTCTGTTATAATAGCACGCTAGTTACTATCACTGAACTACATTGTAATTATAATAATATTTTTATGGCTGTATGGTGCTTTTCATTGCATAAAAATACTACTTTGAATTATATCCTGTTCAAAGCCTTTTACAAATAAGAAATAATTAACCCTTTCTCAAGAACCCTGTGGGAAGCAGGTTGTAACAAATAATAAAGCCATAGTGTCTGCTTTATTATTTCCAGCTACTACTAGTAGGAAGGGAAATTGTAATGCAACATCCTGTATTAACCCCTAGACTTCATGACATCTTAATTTGAAGAGACAGGCTAATAAAGATTAGAAGAAAAACTTCAGTTTTGAGATTATAATATGCTGGGTGGGTTTTTTTGAGTTTTTATTTAAATTCCAATTAGTTAACATACAATGTATATTAGTTTCTGGTGTACAGTATAGTGATTCAACACTTCCTATACAACACCTGGTGCTCATCACAGCAGGTGCATTCCTATATCCCCATCAGCTCTTTTACCCATCCCCCCACCTAGCTTCCCTTCGGTAACCATCAGGTTATTCTCTATAGTTGAATCTGTTTCTTGGTTGGCCTCCCTCTTTCTTTTTTCTTTCCTTTGCTTGTTTGTTTTGTTTTGTTCTTTAAATATTTTTTTTATTAGCCAAAATAATCACATACCTCACAAAGAAAACTTGATTTACTCCTTTCTGAAACAAATTGCTCCTTTAACCGTCTGATAAAAGACACTATAGGGATGCTTGTCAAACTTGACCAAACATCAGCTGGAGAGCACCTTACCACAGATTGCAGGGCTGCACCCCCAGAGCTTCTGAACTGCGGATCCAGTCTGCCTTTCTAACATGGTCCTAGGTGATGCAGATACTGCTTCTGTAGGAACTACACCTAGAGACTCTCTGCACTAAAAACAGAATTCTTGAACACTACGACTAATGATGATATCCCTATCTGGGCATTGTATCCATTAAAGATCAGTTTTTGCTATTGCAAAATTAGTTTCGAAGGTGGCACATGTTTCCTCCCTTTGAAATATGGTAAAGCCCTAACTTAGGTGATTTACTCTTACTATGTATATGGACCCAATTATTTTGTTTATCTTTTACTAAACAGACCCTGACAATTCCCAGAAGAGGACACACTCACCAAGGTGAACAGCAAGTTCCTTTCTCCTTCCCTGGATCAGGTCTAATGAATCATTGTAATAAGTGATCAGACACATGTATCTTTCCTCACACAATCCCATTGTTCTCAAAGATCTGCTTAATGCCTCCTTCCAGAACCAGTCATGTTTACAGCTATTGAAATTACCTTGTGTGCGCACAGGATCTGACATGGGGCTTGGGTCGCTCAGACCTTGGGGGTTGATTGCTCTGACCATGAATAAATAGATCGTGTTGGGCCGCAGGCCTCTCACTGTAAAGAGGGTGGTCTTCACATGGTTTGCCACTGTCTGCCAGCTATTGCTCACGGATTGGCTGAAACATGAACAGGACTTTCATTTAAAGAACTGTCTTAAAGGTATCGGAAATGGAGTTGGGCATCAATGACAAAAGTTAATGGCTGAAAATTAAACACACACACGCACAACACTTGAAGTGTTAAGCCCAATAAATGAAACATTTGGATGATTTCTGTTTATTCAACAACAAAGCCGAGCCCACCTAACGGAAGTGCCATGCACAACAAAATTAAACTCAGCCCAGGAGATGTGACAGCACTTTGCTAATGCACAGCAGCCCACTAAATGAATACCTGTAAAAGGAACAGAGGCCAAGATCACAACATCAAGTTTATACAATAAATATGGTCCTCGTAAATGTATATATATATATACCTTGAAAAGAATTAACCTGTAGAAAGAATAAATGGACTACAGAGTAAATTATGCCAATACATTTTCCTGTTACAAGGTGTGTTTTCTTTTGCATCAATTCCACATGCAATATTATAATAGAGCCTTCTAAAACTACATATCTGTAAAAGAAGAAAGGAAGCACGTAAGGAATATTTTCCCTTGGTCACATTTTTAATAAAATTGTACATTACATAGTACTGTGATTTCTCATCTTCAAATGGTGAAATAGCTCTGAAAATATGTGTGGAAACCCCTTAGCAGCCACTTACAGATGGGATGCCCATTTACAAAACTTTGTCTAGAGACAAATGCTGTTTTTGTTCATAACGAGAAGAAAATTGTGATTTTTCAGGGCCGACCATTTACTTTTCAGCAGTTCTTATATATTAAAGCATGAAAATTATAGAAAAACAGTATTTTGAACGTTGGACATGACATATTTATTGATCATTACCTTAAATAGATTAGGGAAGCCTAAAATGAAAGTAATGATTTGTCCTAATGCTTGAAAATGACAGTGGCTATCACTATCTTTATAAAGGCAAATCAAAGCACATTGAAACAATGCAAACTTCATTTTCTCATTTGTATAAAAATTTTATTAAATTTTCATGGTGATTTTATCATGACATTTGCTAATTTATAGTCGATACCCTTACATTGATGAAATTTTTTTTCAAATAGCAATTGGGCATATCTTTGTTTTAGCAACCAGAAGTACATGGAATCAATTCCGTGGCTGTAGTTTTTCATTTTTAAGGCATATCCAATTAATGTATTAAAATATAGAGCATAAAAACAATGGAATGACTTTAAGTTCTGCTTTAATTATTAGGAAGCAAGTTTCCAGGGTTCCATGCCTCAATAAATATTGCAGAACTTAAAAATGTCTGTGCCCAATTGAATTACTTTCTGCCTAGTTCTCATGACAAAAATCTCATCTTGAATCTTTACAATGGTCAGGGTAAAGAAGGGATCTATACGATTATGTCATGAGCTAGATCCCCATAGGCTTAGGCATGGGTAATGCATAATTTAATCCTATAATCAACTTATAAATGAAAGAATAACAACAACAACAAAAAACTAGAGTAAATCCTTGAATAAAATCAGATATAAAAGATAAGTACTGAAAATGCACTGTTAAACATGTTCTTAAGATAAAACAGCAGGATAGCTCACATGAGATTTTAGGATATAGGAGCTAAAGCAAAAACCCATGGAGAAAAGAAAAGGAAGTGTCCCATACCTGAAAGCCTCAATGATATATGCACTTGCTGGAAAGGCTCCAGGGGTACCTGGTTGCCAGGACAAGGTGACACTGTTCTTAGTAACATCAGTGACCTGTGGTTTGGATGGTGGCCCTGGCAGGTCACTTAAATCATAATTTTTACTGATTGTTGCTCCAGAGTCTATAGAGGACAAACAGAAAATGCTTCGTTCCTGATTGCATATACTGACATAATACTTAAAAACAGGAAAAACAGTCTGTTAAAGAAATTGACCTAGACAATGAGCAGTTCATTTTCATGAATCAAAAGTATATAAATGAATATTTGCTTTTCCGACATGTTACCAAATGCTTACTTTCACATAAGCTCTAGAATTGCTTATTCTTCAGAGAGAGATAATAAATGCACTTATCAAGGACAAAAAGCAAGAAAATCTCTCTCCTTAACTATATCAGATTGCATATATGCAATGTTTTGTGGAGGAATTGAAAAGTGGCATACGACTTAGTTTTTACATTCAATGAATTTAAAATCTGAATCTGAATTCTGAATCTTCAATTGTTATTTGGTAATAGCTAATCACTAAAATGGACTCGAGTTTTCTTCTGTTAAGGTAATTCCCAAGGACTCACCAGTCACATCCAGCACAGCACTCCAGGAAGTCTCCCCACTTGAACTTGTAGCCACACAAGTATAAGTACCAGTATCAGAAATCTAGTGTGCAAGGAAGGGAGAGAATTCAACTCTTTCAATTAATTTGTATTTCTTCAATCTCAACAAGGTAATATTTAATTTCTTAAAATGTGGTGTGTTATTTAGCTGTCAAAATTATTCATTAGAATGAATAATAGGTACACATAAAATATTAAAATAAACTCATATAATATATTATTTTATTCATAAAAGGAATTCAATGATTTTTTATTATACTTCTACAATTAAATGTTATTTGGTAAACTCTCTTTGACCCTCTTGCCTCCGTGGTAATGCCCTTATCTTTGTATAACTCCAATTTATAATGGGGCTTCGCTGTGTGAGAGTTACATGCAGGCAACTCAGGACAGAACTTTTCAGAACCTTATAAATATTCAGAGATGAGTAATGCAAAGCTGTCCTCTCTATCTCCAATACATTACGTTTCAATGGAGAAAATGTACTCAGGAGTAAATAAGCACTGAAATAACACAGGGCTGACTTTTCTTTTTTTTTAAGACATGGAGAAAGTGAAGAAGGAAAACACACACACACACACACACACACACACACACACACACACACAAAACCTAAGCAACTAAATCTCTCCCCATAAATAAATTAGTATTCACTTATATTTAAGTTGGAGTAGTGTGACAGAGAATGAAATAAAGTTGTATCATTAAAAACCAAGCAAACCATGTCTATGGAATCATTGCACTTTAGAGCTGAAAGGGACCATGCAAATAACTCATTCATTACTCTTTAAAGCGTACTTAAAAATTGCCATTTCATCGGTCACTTAAACTGTTTTTGTTATTCATTTGAAGAGTGGCAAAAGATTTTTAAAGTAGTTGAGAATACAATCAGTTTGATCACCAAACTGAATGAGGCAGGTCATCTGACATAAGATTAAAATTCTGTGATAAGGATGAGTCTAATTGTTGATGAAATCTGAGACTTCATGGAATATACCTGCTGGGTTCAAAATGTAAGTGCATTGGTGACTCAACCTTCCACAACTAAGTTACAGGTAAATTATTAGTGCATGGATGTTACTGCTGTGCCACTGTTTTAATTGATTTTAAATGTCATTATGTATTGTAACTTGAGTTTCAAAGTGCTCATCATTCAAACGGCACATCATTCTTTAACATGTTATCTTCATACAATTGTCTTCTATTATACAGCAGGATGATGGGGGATAGCCACTGTAGAAAGAGCCATTCTTTCAAATGTGGCTGTGCATGCATTATAGTCATTAGAAATCTCTCCATTTAAGAAGCATCACTCACAAACTAAATATAATGAGCCAAGGTTGGATTTTAATGCGATGTTCATTTGAATATGGTCTGTGAAAGAGTAAAGAATTTGCATTTTATTATAGCTGTTGAACTAAAATGTAGCACTTGTTATTATGTGCAAATGCTAAAATAAGTGTATGTAGGTAATGCTTCTTAACTACATCTCCTTGTCATTGTGTAGAGACACGGTCTGACATTAGCTGTGGTAGGTAGGTTTTAATGAGTATGGGAATATTCTACTTCTCGAAAGACACAGATTCAGTTACCAATTAGCTGGACTATGAGAATACAGTGTTCATCACGTTATTTTCCCCCCTTGCATTAAGTACCAGAAAGAAGGAAGAAAGAAAGAAAGAAAGAAAGAAAGAAAGAAAGAAAGAAAGAAAGAAACAGTGAGACACAAAGGAATATGACCTACAGAAACCTCTCTTGACTATATGAATGAAGTACTGTAAAGCACATTTTTAGCTCCCTTTAAAGACAGTCATTTTACAGAAAAAGAACAACATTTTCATACTGGAGTTTATCAAAAGCAATATCTGAAGCTGAAATATCATTGCTAAAAACTCACTCCTGCATTACCATCATCGCCACTACATTCATTTTTATTCCTTTAACTTTAAATATTTTCTTTTCAGGTACTTCATATCTCTTCTATCCTTCTCTCTTTATCTTTAACCAAGTGCTTTAAAAAAATTAATGTGCTGGCACACTCTATCACCTGCTTTTCTCCTCGTGTGGTTGGCTGTTGACAAGCCTCCAGGAGCTTGCATCCCAGAGAGACTGCTCAGAAGCCTGTCACAGGGCTCGAAGTTTGTTTGACATCATCAAGCACCTACCTTTAATTGCTTCTTTCAAACACTACTGGGGATCTTGACTATTCAAGCACACCCTTTAATTCAGCAGTACAGTGAAAATGCATTAACCTCCATGGCCCAAGACTGACTTTAGCCCAAAGAGAGAGGTTCAAGTGTTTACTCAAGGAGAGTTGGCATTAATTTTTTAATAACTCCCATTTGTTCAAAGAAGGTTAACAATTAATTTACTATCAATAAAAAGGCTAAAATCTGTACTAATTTACTTTTCTTTTAAGTTAATTTGACAGTATTTTTCTAGTTAAAGCGATAATTAATGCTATGTCTTAAAATGAAAATGAAAAAAAACTATATATTAATGTTATGAACAAATACACAAATTAACAAAAGTTTGTGTGTGTATGTACATACTGCAAAAAGAGTTCTTCTTCCTTTTTTGTATATGTCTGTGTGATACACTGATAAATACCAAATTAAGAAGTGATTGTAAATATATCTGTATTTTAAGATAATAATCCATGTTGTAATTGTTTAAAAATAGATGTTACAAAAAATATTTTATCTTCTTCTCCTAGTTTCTGAATGGGAAAATTCAGCATTGTTTTTCCCACCTTTTTTTTTTTTTTTACCTTGGTTCTACTTAAACATTTTTTGTTTGTTTAACATTTATTCATTTTTGAAAGGCAGAGAGAGACAGAGCGCGGATGGGGAGGGGCAGAGAGCGAGGGAGACACAGAAACAGAAGCAGGCTCCAGGCTCCGAGCTATCAGCACAGAGCCCGACGTAGGGCTCAAACTCACGGACCGCGAGATCATGACCTGAGCCAAAGTTGGCCACTTAACCAACTGAGCCACCCAGGCACCCCTCTTGGTTCTACTTAGATACCAGATTCTACTAATTGTTCATCCGCCAAATAATTTTTAATTAATTTTTGTTCATGCACTATTATATCTTATTTCTGGTTCTCATTCACAATCTTTTAATTATTCTAGCATGTTCTTCTATTTTAGTGTAGTGATTGCCACATGGAGGGGAGGCTGTCTACATTTTGTTGAATGAAGTGAATATACTTGTAGAAGGTGGGTGGTCCCCATGATAACATCCAACTGGTATTCACATCTTGTATAATCAAGTCCTCACCATGAATGTGTGTGGGAACTGTTGACTTGCTTCTAGACAAAAGAATACAGCAAGGGTGATAGTATGTCATATTTGTAATGCATAAGATGTCACATCTTATGTTACATAATATTATAATGCCTGTCTTGCTAGAAGGCTCTGTACTTTCTTGAGTTTCAGGAAGCAAGTAGTCATAATGGGAATATCAGTATGACAAGGAACTAAAGGCAGCCTTCAGTAAACAGCAAATAAGAAGCTGAGGTAATCAGTATGGTTACCATAAGAACATAAGAACAGCCATAAGAAACTAAATGCTGTTAACAATCATGTTGCTCAGAGTGAACCCTATCCCCAGTCAATCTTCAGATGAGACCATAACCCTGATACCCGATTGTAACTTTGTGACACCTGGAAGTAGAAGACCCAGTTAAGTCATGCCCAGACTGCTAACCCCACAGAAACTATGAGAGTAACTCTATGTTCCTTTAAGCCTTTAAATGTTTGCTAATATTGTTAAATAGCAGTAGACAGCTAATACGATATTCAGAAATAGGCATTTGAGTTGCTTCTGAAGTACGTTTAATATGTTCAGTTGGCAGGAATGGTCATTCTCTAGCACATCATCTTCTGTTAAAAGAACAACAATGACTTGTCCTTGCCCACAGGTTTAAATCTATACTCCAGAGCAACTTAACCAAAAATGTAAGATTTTCCACCCACTAGCCAAAGCTGCCTTTTATGTACTCAATCTTACCTCTAGTTTTTTCCACATAATAGTTTGGCCAAGCCAACTTATCCACAATTCCTTGAAAGCTTCCTTTACTCAAGAGAGTAAATCAGAAGCAATTGACACTTTCTAATTATAAATATCCTATTATTATCATTAACTTCATGTATTTAAGATTTTTAGCTTTATCATTTGGATAAGTGTGAGCTGGGATGAAAGAATAAAAAGTTTCTAGGTCTGTTATGAACTTATCACCAACATAAGGACTTTCCTTCTAATTTCAATTCATCATTTGTAAAATAAGATATAACATGGCCTACCACAAAAGGTAGAGCAACTGTACTAGTCTGTGAGATTTTAAGTTCACAAAGCAATTTTTCCCTAGGGTGATACTTATGCGGAAATGAAGATCCAAATACAAGTCAAACATTACTTACCCGTAAATTCTTAATCTGCAATGTTCCTTGTTCTTGTATAGTTGCTCTTGGATCTCTACCCAGAAAAGTAAATCCCTCCTTTAACCAGCTAATTACAGGAAGAGGGTCACCAGTTGCTTTACATTTCAGTAACGCTGTACCATCTACTGCTAGTGTTTGGTTGGCCGGGCCTTGTAGAATTATGGGTGGAGGTCTATCTGTCAAAACTAAAGGATACGAATATTTTCAGGATATTTTAACTTCTAAGAAGTTATATTATACGATTAGATGTGAATTACACACATATTATAATTTATTCAGCATATTCTTTATCCATTATGTATTTATCGTCTATATATACTATACATACATTATATTTACTGAGGACATACTATTATTTGTAACTAATTCTGAATTACCTACAGTAGATGACAATGAAATAAATTCTGACATTTTAGTATTGTTGAAAGTCTTAATCATATTGAAATTAAAATTAAAATATAGAGAGCTCATGGCAGTTATTCATAAAATGTCCATTTTGTCTCTTATAGGCATATTTAAGAAAGTCTGTGGAGTGTCATATGGGTATAAACAATTTTTACTTTTGCTTTTATTATAACTATATGCATAATACATAATATCACCCTTCAAAGCACCTTGCTGTATTTATATAGATTATGATATTTTGGTTGATGTTAAGTTACTAGGTATAAACACTTTATTTCCAAGACTATGACACTGGGAGTTAGAGTACAGTAATCCAATTTGGATGACATGATTTTACTATTCCTTAGAATTAAGCAAAGAAATCTATTTGTACTATATTTACGGTATGAAAAAATAGCGTTTTCATTTCAAATAAGTGTTTACCTATATATCAATTTCTATGTTCATCTGTGTAAAATTTATACAATATCCTAAACTTCTAGTTCAGTGTGTTTTAAAAAATATTTTGTAGCAGTATTTGCAGTGCCTTTGGAAGTATTTTCATAATGATTTAGGAAGTATATCAGAATGTATAGTATGATTTAAATGAGTGATACAAATAGGGAGTCAATTGGATGCAAACTTTCATCCAGAACTCATTAGAACACTACATAATAAAGCTGACATGTCCATCCATGTCCAAGTGAGGCTTTCTTAAGAGAAAGTTCTGTATTCAGCATAGAGTTTGGTTAGCTACCCAAAATATTTATGTATGTTTCTATTACATTTATGATATAATTACCAAAAATCTTTATATCATATATAAACACAAACTTCCACAGAAAGGAAAAAAAAAAGAATGGTGGATTTTAATGATTTGATGATTGCTAAGCAACTATGAGGAGAAAGTGGCTTTGAAGAAAGTAATCTTGTGTTAAATGTACGTAATCAAAATATCATTTTGCTCATTAATACTCTAATATTTTTAGTCCACAGCTTTCATGAATAATAGTTTATATGATTAGCTATTTCCCAATCCATATGCATGATATTTACTATTAGAATTCATGGTTTGGGGGGAAAAACATTAAATTAACCAGCACTTTTATAGCCTACCATGAGAAAGCCAACCAATTTTAATTTAAAATAGAAGTTATGAAATAGATCCACTGCATGTCAAAATACAGTGGATTTTCAATCACACTAACACTACTACCTCAAAATATATATTACAATGTGTGCTTAGGTCTGTGTGTGTATGTGTGTGTGTATGTAAATAAATATATATTTGTAAATGTACACATATACATAAATATATATGTATGTAACAACCTTATAAAAACCTAAGAAAACAATAAAATTTTGTTTTTATATTGTTTGTAAAGAAAAATTAGAACCAATTATTTCCTAATTTTCTTGATCAAATTCTTCATTTTAAAAATAAATAAAATAATCTTCAGATAGTGTGAAAATACGATATACACCAATACTGACTCATCTAGCAGTAACTGCACAAACTGATATTCAAACTGAATATTCATGGAAATTACTTTCTTTATGGGTCATAAATAGAAGGCCAATTCACAAAATATTATAAATGATTTCTAAATTTAATGAGAAAAATGGGTCTGCATTACCAGGGTAGAATCCATTTATTCAATTTTAAATATTCCTACTCCTTTGTTTCAATTTAAATATCTCTACAGAATTCAGGTAACTTCTTATGGCCTGTTTTTATTTTTATATCCCTGAAATCATTAGATACAGCCAAGGACATCTAATTAGTTTCTTTCTTTTTTATTGCTCAAATGAGTAGCTCAAAGTCTTTTTAATGAATTTGATCAATAAAGTAATTGAAAATCTCCTGGCCAGAAGGAATTTTCAGTTTCAAAGATGTTATGCGTGAGAGATGACCACAGGTTTCCATGACACTGAGGTCAAAGGTTAAATGAACATTTAGGGTTTCCAGTGATCTGTGAACAACTCCACGGTTTTCTCTAACTATGCATTATAAATCCTCAATAAACCATTCATATAAGATCATGGTGTGACATTTATTGTCAATATAATATATAAATACATTTCTTCTTTCCAGTCCCTTTAGATTCTATTGGCTCTACTCAGAATTCTCATTACAATTTTCTCATTCTCTGAGATACAGAGCAAAAGAAAAGAAGAAATGAACAGTGCCAATGAATTAATGAGAAGGTCTTCTAAAAGGATATTTTGAAATTCAAGTATATTGAAGCATCTTCATTCAATCTATAATCAGTAAAATTATCACTCAACAGAACATTTCATCACCATTAGCAATCTCATCTTATATGAACACTTGAGTTAAAAATACTTCCCAGAAAGGAGTTTAAGTGCAAAAATGTAGCAACAGAAACATCTCTATGGATGTTTTGCTTGTTTCTCTGAACACAACATACGTTTTTATTTTACACTGGAATTTCAATTGACTCTAAATTGCCCTGGGTCACACCCTCCAAAAAATGTTCCAAATGCAAATGATAGCTCATGTACCATTAAATTGTTAACCAATCTGAAAAATTCAAAACTATGAATAGAAGCAAAGTCATCAGCCAATGTGGCAAGTTAATATTAAGAAACAGTTATTTATAATAATAGTGTCTGTGTGTGTGTATGTGTTTATGTCTTGAAGTTAGAGTTTTTTTACTGTCAAAATCAATAACTCTATAACCTTCATTCAATGTTTTTGCAAAAGGATCTTCACTTTGTGATTGCTTACTTAAGTAAAAATCAATGTAGGAATTAATATTCAAGCCAGTTGTAACAAAATGTTCACAGTCATTTCAGTCATCAGGTTTAAACTTGTTTATCACTCTTTTACTTTGAACCTCAGAAACAAAGCTAGAATAACTACTGTTCCATGAGATTATGTCATCAACCAACACCAGGAAAATAAAAGTCTTCCTTTTCATTGCATCGGACATGATTCGGAATATCTGTCCTATCAATCGGCTCTTCTAATTCATCAATTTTGCTTTCTAAAATATGGTTTGCCTTTTACATAACAATTTCTTTATTTAGAAATGTTTTAGAGTCTGTCCTTTGTAAAATAATATAAGCAGCTAGATTAACGTGGAGGTCTTCAGGATTATGTTTGGAATATCTTTTATATATATCATATATATATCATTATATATATATCATATATATCGTATATATGATATATATCACATATATATCATATTATATGATATATATCACATATACAGTATATTTGATATATATATCATATATATATAAAACAACTTAGGCTATGGCCAGAATATCTTGTTTTCCCAGTATATGTACCTGGGTATTTTTTTAATGGTAGAAAATATATGGACTTTAAAAGGATGAATAATTATCTTTTATTTCTTTTAAAAAAATACATAGGTATTAAGGATCAAAACTCTTGCCCATATAAAGGAAGAATTTCTTAGCATTGTTACTCTTGAACCTGACTTCTTTCAGTTTCATGACAGGTCTCTGCAACATTAGCAGGTACAGCTATTAATGACTGAATGTTCCCTCGGCCAATGTTTGTCTGTTCCATTCATTCCTATTCCTAACATGGTGCTGAATCAGGCAATATCATGGACAGATATTTAAAAAAATATTTCCTTTCTATTAATTTTAAATTACCACATAATATACATGTAAGTTTGATTTATAAAAGTGCATCAAATTTCATGAGCAGAGAAGGAAGAAAATCAAAGAGGTCACAAACCAAAATTCTTGAATCTCAGAAGTCAGCATCAAGGGAAAATAAAAACCTCACAAACCTCAGAATATAGGAGAACAAGAGAGAATTTTTGTTTTAGTCATCACAGAACAAGGCTTAAATTCATACTCAGGGTCAGGAAGTATCTAAACTGCCTACCTATCAATTGTGACAAATAAGCAATCAGGGGAGAAAAAACAGATTATGAAAATCGCTATATTTTTTTCAACTATCACTATAAATGTAGCCGTTTCAGTTAAGATTTATAGTACATATGTACAAATAAAAAATAACAATTTTAGGATCCATCAGTAGTTTGGAAGGTATTTAATTAATTTACCTTAGTGAATGAATAATTAAAAAGTCATAGGATATCATAATGTGATTAGCTAACTGAAAATTCATCTGTTTCCACTGATAATATTAAACATGATATCTCTTCCTCTTTCATGAAATAAAATTATTAATGTCCATCAGAAGCAATCATGTCAGCATAAGACTAAAAACATATACAGATGACATTATACACACGAAGTATGATGTCATTTATTTAAAATAAGGCATCATTCTATTTTTAAGAATAAAATAGATAATCTTTGATATTCTTCTTTGGGAAAGCAAATGGTATTAAATCAAGGAGAACTAGAAACTGTTAAAAATGTTATTTTACCTAGAGTTAAACTTAGAAGATAAGCATTCATTTACATAGTTAGCAACCCAAAAATTTCACTTGGTTAAAATGGATCTTGAAATAAAAAGTACTATTTTCCTAAGACAAATCAAACAACAATATCGCACCATCAGTAACTTCCAGTTGAGCTTTTGCTAAAATGCTTCCAGCCACAGTTAGGGCCTGGCAGATATAATAACCCGCGTCCGATCGCTGAATGTTGGTTATTGTGAGGTCTCCAGTTGGCGAAACAGAGCATCTACTGTTGGGTTGCTGGGGTTGGTTTGGGAAAAGCAAGTTCTGTGGAAGAAACACAATCTCATCAATATCTTTTCCCATTCAGAAGGACAATTACATTAACGATGGCTATTACGATTACTGGAATATTGTTGGGAAAAGAAAATAAAGTTATTATAAAAATATGGTGTTGAAATGACTAAATGCCACATAGTGTTTCACTGGGAACTTTTTCCAAATCATGCAAAAATAATATGCTCTAAGAAGTCAACATGCTCTATTCTGAAGGAATAATCCTTTAAAATACCTGGATCTTTATCTTAACCATTTACTCTCTCCCTGACTTACTGCTACTTACTCAATATCTTTGAAACATGATTTACTCATCTGTAAAATGGGCATAATAATGACTCTCATCAGACATTGTGATAATGTGGAATGTAACTTAACTATGCATGTGAATTATGAACTGCATATCACTAAGGAATGCAAAATCGATTTCCACTTATCATTTTGAATACTTAATGTAATTATCTGAATTTCTCATAAAGGTATTCAAAAGGGTGTGGCCGAGACTGACAGAGAGAGACAGCCAAATATTCTCCTGCTATAAGATTTCTGGAGATTGTAACAGGTTTTTTTAAAATATTTATTTTGAGAGAGGGGGTGGGGTAAAGAAAAAGGGAGTAAGAGAATCCCAAGCAGGCTCTGCACTCTTAGCACAGAGCATGATGTGGGGCTCGATCCCACCAAATGTGAGATCAGGACCTAAGCCAAAATCAAGAGTCGGACGCTTAACTGACTGAGCCACCCAGGTGCCCCAAGTAACAGCTTTGAAAGGAGGTAGGTTTAAACAATACCATATATGCAAGATTAAGCAAATCATTGAAAATAAAAAGGAGATGCATAATGCTTCTGAAGTGTGCATGTGCCCTTAAAGAATTTCATAATATGGACTTTTTATGAAAAATTACTTTATTATACATCTCACCTTAAACACAAGCAGCTTAATCATAAAACTTTGAAAGTCCCTATATGAGAACAGTAATGTTAACTTGGATGACCCATGTTGCTTTACTGTTGTTCAATTAGGTAAAACATTTGGGTATAACAAATCATATTGAGATATGTTTCCAGGTTGGATTATAAATAAGAACGTATCAATTTTTATGTTGTATTTACTTACAAAAAAGCACATTATAACCCTCTGGGATCTGTTTCTCGACATAGTAATTAATTTTCCAGGTTTGTAATTAAACAGTTTCAATACGTTACAATCAGGAGGTAATAACATTCAATTAAAGGCCTAAGACACATTTTCACCTTAAAATGTTTTTACCCTTGAAGTAATACCAATGGAAGAGGATAAAATAGGGTATTAACACTTTTCAATTACGCTAAATGACTTTAATCCTACGAATGATGTCCTACTTTAATTAGAAGCTCTTCTCTTTATTGCAACATGATGGATGTCCACTTTATTAGATTTGAGTGTGACACTATAAGCCCACTTTACATAAACATTACCATGTTATTAAGCCCTTTCTAAAAGAACTGATGTTTGCAAGCATGTCAGGAATATAATTTCAAAATGCTATTGCCCTCCTATAAAACTTGTATTACTATATAAGGCTCGACATTTTCATGCATATGAAACAATTTGAGAACAAGCTAATTCTCTTGTGGAATCCAAATATATTACTGAAATAAACCACCTAAAAAAGAAGGGTCTAAATTTTAAAGCCACTTGCAAATGATACAATAACTCAAAGTATGCACTTTCCTGCAATTAGCCATTAGAATACTAATTTACATAGTACTAATACATCAGATAGGCTTAATTCTCTCTGGGATCTCTTCCTCTACAACGTAATATCAGTCCACCTTCTAAATGATTCGTTGACATGGAAAATGGCATATGATTGAGGTTAACCCATCATCTTTATTCGCTGCTTGTGTGACATAGGCACAAGAAAATGGATTGCAAGCAAAACCCAGGAATTCTACAGAACTCCTCTTGCCCTGAAGTGTCTGGGTATCCTATTAGTGCTAATAGGCATTATCAGCACATATTGAGGAATATGGACCATTAAGTCCAGGCTCTTAACTCTCTCTACTGATGGAGAGTCATAGATCACTGTAAAAATTGGATACTGGAGACAGTAAGACCAATTTATTTTTCCTAATATTCCAATTCATAATTTGAAACTTTACAATTTGCTCAAGCAATTCACTTTTATTCTCATTTACAGTCTCTCTCTCTCTTTCTCTCTCTGATGCAAGGGAGATAGATGAAGATAAGAAAACCAAACCTACGAACATAGTCAAATCAAATCATCTAACTGGAATTTTTTTCCAGAGATTAATGTCTCTGGGATTACATGCCACTTTGTCAAATAACAGAAAAAGAAGTACCTTAATGCTATTTGATTACTTTAAAAAACATTAAAGCAGAATGTAGCATATTTAAATATCATGTTTATTGGGCCACAGGACCAAAACATGTTCTGTTTTGACCAAAACATTATGATGCAATATCTTGTATCAACCTAGAGCTATTTTAGGGCATGATATTTACACATGATATAGCTGTATCTATATAATAACAACATATATAATAATGGTATTTGACTCAATACATGGATTTAAAGTGTAAATTTGCAACAATCAAGTTTCTCTACACCATTATATTTATAAAATTGATAAATAAATAACATATTCATATCATTATGTTTGCTATCAGTGGCTTAAAGGAGTAACTTTTATGGACCCCGTAGCCCCCCAGGGTGGGTGAAGGGAGGGAGCTACAGGAAAGAGAAAGGATCTTGTAGAGCTACCATGGCTCTGTAGGGTTCACCCATCCTAGGTCTCTCGAACACTGTGTGAGTCTGGGGCTTGGTGAGGGGCAGTAGTGTCCGGGCAGTGGGGGAGTTCAGGTCCTGGCATCCCTGGCCTGAGCAGAAGTATGAACTTGCCACTTCGGCCAGGATACAGGGGAGGCACTTCACATTCTCCTCATTTCTAACATCTTGTCAGACCTTCATAATGTGCAAGGCAGTTCCACGTAGAAACCAACTTAATCATGTAATCCTCATAACTTATGCAAAGTAAAATGTATTATTCTCACACTTTAGATTAAGAAAAGAAGCTTCAGTGAGGTTAAATAGTGCTATAAAGGTCGCACACTCATAAGGAGGGAAAATGGCTTTTGAATTCTTTCCTTTTTCAAGGTGTTTGTGTGTGCACGTGTGCACACACATGTGTTATAACTCTTTCATGTTGCTTTATACTCACTTTAGAGTTCAGGATGTTTTCATCAAAAAGCAAATTTTAAGTGAAGAATCAAGAACTTTTGTGAGTAGAAATCTATTCAGTCACTAATTAAAAAAATGAATATTAAAGCCTGGAATAGTTCTTTTTTTTTAAGTCTATTTATTTATTTGGTGGGGGGCAGAGAGAGAGGGAGAAAGAGAATTCTAAGCAGGCTCTGTCAGTGAGAAACCTGACGTGGGGCTTGAACTCATGAATTGTGAGATCATGAACTGAGCCCAAATCAAGGGCCAGACCATCAACCGGCTGAGCTACCCAGGCACCTCAGGCCTGGAACATTCTGATGTGGGATAAAACAATGGACAGCGCTTCATCTCATCTTTCCATCACTACCTTTACATCCCATAAATCATAAGGGAAGTGAATCAAACAAGGAGCTTGAGGAAAGGGAGAAAAACAGTTTGTCTATCTTATACTGAGCTGCTAAAACTGTTAATTTTGGGTAGTACAGGAATGTATAGGAATCGATGACATTTAAAGATGATGATGAAGTCAAACATCCTGATGCTTCTCTACTCAGATAATCATACATAAATTCTGACCAACAGTTTTTTTTTTAACATAGCCTAAAAATCTACCATTTTTAGATTTCCTCAGACTCTTAATCATGGTTTTCATTATTCCCCAGGAAATTCTTCCAGAATTTGGACTAACAATAACAGGGGCTGAAATCTCTTTCTGAGAACTGTATGCCTCCTTGAAGATGATTCTGGAAAGTCTACAACAAAAATATGTCTGGGTCCTTTAGGAACTCACTGATAAGTCCTTAGGCAAAGAACAGTTTCTAGTGTAAGCTAGAAATGCCATTCATTGCCTGAGAACCTAGAGGCCAAGTGCTTGTCCAAGTTTGGACCACGTTGTAAGTGAAAAAAAAATAGTGTATTAAATTGACTTTGAGCAGAGAGTCTGAAAGGCCATGCCACCCAGAGATAGCCATGAGTGGACAAACCAGGGCACGGCAAAGAGCAGACAAGTGTTGGCTCCTTCTGGTATATAATGTGTTATATACCCCACTATGAAGGAACCCAGAAGAGATG
This sequence comes from Lynx rufus, assembly GCF_022079265.1. Taxonomy (NCBI): domain Eukaryota; kingdom Metazoa; phylum Chordata; class Mammalia; order Carnivora; family Felidae; genus Lynx; species Lynx rufus. The sequence continues at coordinate 128,148,271 of NW_025814867.1, forward strand.
ATGGAAGTAAATACTTCTCCCACTCTTAAATGGAAGTATCCTTAAGTTACCGGTAAAGAAAAGGTATTTATACTATCTGTCCATGAAAGGGGATTGAAACTGGTTTCTAGATGGACTGATAAAGGAAATATTGTTTGGCCGTTTTACATGTGCCTGGGATAGTCTAAGCACTTTTTATATACAAACTCATTTAATAATCCCAATTCCACTCACTGCAAAGAAGTAAAATTATTTTTCTGTTCAGAGATTTTAAGTAGCTACAGATTAGACTTTTTCAGATAATTTAGAACACAGAGTTGTACCTATTCTTTTTAAGAGACAAAATTTTGGACAACTCACACTAGACAATAAAGAACATTATATTTGAGCATGTTCTCTCCTTAGAAATAAAATAAATACATCATTGATAGCAAGAAAAGCCAGACAAAGTGAGGAGCACCAGAGATAGGAGGGGTTCAGAAGAGCAAAGTTCACACTCACCTGGCTGCCTTCTTTTTGCCAAAAAACAGCTGGCTGGGGGTTTCCTTTAGTTTCACAAGGAAATGTCACTGTTCGACCTTGAGCAACAATCTGATCTCTTGGCCTAACCACAAACTGTGGAGGAGCTATAATTTAAAAGGAAAGAAAGTATATAAATATCAACCATTGACAAAGAAAAAGATATCAGAGAAAATCTGGCACTACATGGATGGCTCAGTGCCAGACAGAAGCTACAGTTTTTAATTTTTTTTTTTTTTATTTTGTGAAGCATTTTCCAAAACATGATGGGGAAAGGAGAAGAGCACTCTATAAAATATAAGGAAAAGAAAAGTAAATCTATCAGTAGACATTTTCTAAATGTCGTATATTATTAATCCTGTAGCTCATATATTTGCATAGGAAAATAGATTTTTAATGATGTCCTAATGTTTTTAAGGAAAAAACATGGTTTCCCAATTTGGTTTTGTGTTTTGCATAGATAAAGGTAAAAAAAAATCACTTCGTTATACAAGTATGTCTTCTGAAATTAGTCTATTCACAAATATTGGCCATTCCTATATTATTTGTAAGACGTTGTTCTATGTGCAGAGATACCAGAAAGCTTAAAATATAATTCCTATCCTCAAAGTGTTTATATCTAGAATTGAAGAGTTAATGTGTTGAACACATCAAAGGATTGAAGAGCTGGGAATTAAATACAAATATAACTAATTATATAATGTCATGTATGAAAGTAGTTGCTTCTACTTAATTCATTTCATTTAGATAAATAAGCATTAGTCAGACAATTACTATGTTCCCCTACAGGACACTAAAGATACAGAGATAAAAAGTATCTATCTTGCAGCTTTCAAGGAACTCACAACCTAAGGGGAAACACAAAACATGATGACAACAGCAAAAGGAAGGTAAAACAATGATCTAAAACCATGCTAAGTTCAAGAAGCAAGAACACATCTCGTGTACACTGTGTAATCTGGCAGAAATGAAGGGTCCAGGTTTTGTAAACATCATTGGCTAAAAAAGATGGATTTGGATGCAGCCTAAGAAAGTCTTTGAGAAGCCCAAGTGGGGATTTTCTTCAGGCTCTTTCTACGCTAAGGAATGCTCGATGCAAAGCAAAATCGTTGGAAATTTTAACCCTCTCAGGAATAAGATATGGATTGTGAGGGAGGCACATCAGTCAACAAAGTAGGAAGTCTGGTTGGAAGATGAGGGAAATGACATAGGCAGAGATAATGAGACCTACACATGAGTAGCTCCATTAGAAAAGAGAATAAAATGATGGGGGTAAAAATCCTAAGGAAGTTCAAGTTTAAGTTGGGAGTTAACTGTAAAAAGAAAGAAGAAAGTGAAAGACAGGAGACAGTATAACTGGAAGTTTTCACAATGACATCTTCTACATATCAAAGCCCACTCCTGTTGAAGAAAAAACAGCGTATTTATTCCATGACTTTTCTCATCATCTGTTTACACTTTAAATCATTGCTGATGCTGAAAAAACTTAAGACCAAGAAAAAAACTTTAAAATCAACGTTAATTTTTAAAACCTGCTCTACATGGCAACCATCCTAAAATGTGAACTCTAAAAACAATTAGAACAAAAAAATGACATTCAATAAAGGTCTTTACCCAAAATTCTTTCAGCCCTTCAGGAGTACACAAAAGCAGGTCCAAGAACAGAGTAAATGTAGGGTAGCCTCACACATATAACAAATTACTCATTCTTACAAGAATGCTAGTATAGAAACAGCAGCCGCATTTTTTTTTTTAATTCACTGAGATTTGTAGTGACTTATTTTTTGGTGTTCTATTAGACTGCCTCCCAACTCGACACATTCAACACATACCCCAGGGAGAGCGGGAATAAATCTACTAAGTGAAATTTTCTTCTATAACTATAGATAACAGAAGACTCAGTCTAACGGGATGGAGAACCCAGATTTATGGATCTATTTGAAGAGAATGTGGTTTATGTTGCCTTGCATTTTCAGGAGATTACTTGCCTCTTACAATCTTCTTGTTATTTCTACACAATTTCACTGAATCAGCAGATACATTGATTTTTGTTCCATGTTTTCTAATAGGAATGATAGATTAAATCAATGTTACAAAATTACTTCAGGGACAACTCTTAAAACATTGCAATGTCCATTTTTCAGGGAAGAGGTGAAACTACCAGATTATTTACACCAAACAAGACTTAAGATTGGTCTCTATCGTCTGTAATATCCAAGAAAGTAATGTGTATTAAGTAAAATTTAATGATCAAATATAGTTCCCACTTCTTAGTAATCCTATGAAAGACAAGTTTAGTGCCAATATGGACACTAAGCCAGAAGTATTGAGTAACTTAGCTTGTATCTCATTAAATAAAAAGTAGATTTAGTAAAAATCATTTAACAGTATGATAGAAGTCACATATTCAGCTTATTTGTTCATTTGTATTGCTTTGGCTCACATAACTAGTTAGTAAAATCTTACAGCTCCATATGTGCTATGAAGCCTCTTCCTTATATAATTAATTTTTAAAATGAAATAACCGAGAATACACCTGATTGAAATCATCAAATGAAACACCAAATTACAAAATGAAAATATATTTTATAGTTTTCAGCATATTACGCCTACTCTGTATCTATCCATCTATTTCAGTAAAATGAACATCTATACTTTAATTATAACTACAGATTTCCTTAAATTTTTAAGCTTTTAAGAACTTGTTAGTAGATGAGTGATTTTGCAAAATGCTTTTGGAGTCTAGATCTTATAATTTTAACCAGCTGCTAAAAGATACCCCCCAAAGGGACTGGCAAATGACCACATCAATCTCTCCGCTTTCCTGAAAAGATAGGATTCATTCATTTATTCATTCAAAATGCATTGATTGACTACAAATTATGAGACATTCTGTTTGGTACAGAGGACGGAAAGCCAAATAAAAAATCAGCAGAAACTCCCAAGTAAATAAGTAAATAAACACAAATACAGAAGAGTATGATTTGTATAATAATACAAATAGCAGTGGGCATTGGGTGAGAAAACTTGGAAAAGCCGCAAACAGACCAGGTGATGAACATGGAAGAGGAAGATGCCGGAAAGGGCCATGGTTGAGTTGTGTTTTGAAGCACAAGTAAGAGTTCACTGGATGAAGAGAAGCAGGTCACTTGGAACAGACAGAAGCAGACATAAGGCAGAGACACGAGGGGCTGGATGTGTTAGTGGAGGGTAAATGACCTTAAGAATAAAAAAATGGAGATTCAAAAGTGTTAGAGGGACAGATAATTTGTGCTAAAATAGCTTAAATTTTGCCCTGAAAGCTATGGATACCTGTTCAAAAATGTTGATGCAAGAAAGATGTAATAAAATTTGTGTTTTAGATAGAATGTTCTTTGTAAAAGAGAAAGGACAGATGTGAGGCTGGAAAATCTTAGCAAGCCAGGCAGAAAATCCAGTAGAGGACCGTCAGTCATGGTAGCAATTAAAGAGAACATTTCATCAGAACTCTTAAAGGACAAAGAAATTCTGCAATATTACAATGTAATATTTGCTAATAATGATAGAACCTAAGAAGGCAGGGAATCCATTTTTTTTGAGTTTTTACCCAATACTGAACTTTTTGAAAGACCTCTAACATAATACTCTCAGCATTTGTGTTGTTCATGCTGTGAAGTACTCTTTCACATGATGTTCATTTATATTGTATTTTTATTCCAAATTATTATAAATATACTCCACTTCTAATGTACCAAATAGTTTCTTATCACCAGAACTTAAGCCACACTGGAATGGGACTCACCTTTATCATTTCTAAAATTGAACAAACAAAAATAAACATATCAAAGCCAAGCAAAAAAATTCAAAAGTATTTAAGTCTCTGAAAATGTACATCCTTTCCTATTGTCACTTTCATTTGGACCACCAAACAAATTGCATCAATCACTTTTACTTCTATGGACTCTGTCTGCTCAAGATCTATATTGCAATCTTCTGTGAAGGGATATCAGCTGAAGGAATTTATTTTTGAGGTTTTAAAATGAAAAACTGCATCAATAATTCTTCTGCTAACATTTCACATTTTCAGTATTTCTGCCAGGTGGCAGTGAAAATGGTTTGAAAAGGCAGTGCTTGGCTGAAGGTACCAATGGGAGGGAGTAGACAGAGACGTGGCATTTTATCAATACGGCACTGTAGCAAAAAGTGTGCTATACATAAAATGGATTTTCTATGATGCTCTCATTATACATAAAAAAAACATGATTGGGTCCTCAGGATGACAATTCAAAACACACATTTAAACCCAATGTGAATTAAAGAGGTTGAGTTATAAACTCCAGAACAATATGCTACTTACAGAAATGGCAATTCTCTTACATATTTCTAAGACAGAAGACTATAAAATACATATTTATATCCTCTCTAAAATCCAAAAGCAGTAGACAAATCTTTTGTGGCTGCGATGTAATAACAGAGTTGCTTAATCTGTTAAATGATTATACCTTATTGTTACAGCTGTAACAAGAAGTGAGATGAAGAAAACAGTGGTACAATTCAGTGTTCAATTGATACTCACAAGTTAAAAACAATAGCTTTAGAGGAAGAACGTGTTGTGTGCTTTCCAGAGAAGTATACCCACATATAAAAAGGTCAATTAAGATTAGAGGTCTGGTATTGTTCACTTGAAACTGCATTTTTGAGAATTTAAATACAATGCACAGTAAATTAGATTTGATTTCTGCTAAATTATGCTTTGATACTGCATTCAGCCCAAGCTGGCTTCAATCAAAGTCACGCTACAGCTCTGTTATGCTAATGCCCCGCTGGTGGAAGTGAGTGGGTGTTATGGAAATCAGATGGCTGAACATGAGTAGGAAGCATAGGCCATGCATGAGGTGGGCTTGGGGATGAGGGGATGAGGGAACCAAAGGTTAATCACATCATGTTCCGAGTTGTTTTTACAGGAAAATATGACTTTCTATGGCAGGCATGAACATGGAGATAGTCATGCAGCCGTTGCATACATTAATATGTGACAGGATAGTTACAGGCACACTCAGCAGATCTTTCTTTGGGTGTAATTTTTGCTTGACTGAATAAGCTTCTTATTCTGTAACAATAAACATTTTGAAATATGTATCTTAAAGAAGTAGAACATGTTTTTTGGCTATTTAATATTTTTTTGCTTGTTAAATTCTAAAATATTCTATGAGCGTGTTTGAAAAACACACTCATTTGTCATATGCTTGTGTTAAATATTTGTTGAGTCATAAATTGCTGAATACAACAATAATTAACATTAATTGAGTGCTTATTAAATGTCAGGGTGTATGCCAAACCATTTGCAGGCCTTGTCTCACTTAATATTCAAAGAACCCTATGTCTTAACTACTACCATGATGATATGAAGATCACAAACTAGATCCTATAAAGGGAACACAGGGTTTTCAAGATTAAAGCACTAGATTGGAGAACAGGTTTGACTTACGGTGCATCTAACACCATTGTTGGAACTCTTAAACACTGAGCCTTTAGATTAACTTATCTGACTTCAAACCATGATCTGGCTAAAATTTGTCATCTCTAGTACCAAACAGAAAGGTAAGAATTATACGCTATGTTTTCCAATACGGCATAATGATGTTAAAATCATAACATTATGTTTTTCCTAAATATTTGCTTTGTTAAAGTAGCAGAAAACCTATGATCTTACTCTTTCTGTACTACTTAAAAGTACAACCTTTCTTAAGTATACTTATTTCATGTCATTCTTTATTCAAAAACCTACAGTATTTTTTTTCTAGAGCTTGCCCTTGCAATGCTTGCAAATTATTCTCCTCAGTGCAGCATTCTGGCTTCCATTAACTGGCCCAAAATTTTACCATCCTGACTCTCATCCCAAACCGACTCCAGTATTTCAGCAGAACAGCCTCCTTTCAATCACTCCCACATGTATTTTCTTGTTCTTGTTGTTCACCCATCTTGTTATCTATTATCCTTTGATCCATTTTGTTAACAATGATTAACCTGAACACACTCTACGTTGTACTTTTCTTGTGTTCTTTCCACTTTAAAGTACCTGCTCTTGCTTGCATGGCTTTTTTTTCTCTATTTTTCCCCCTGCCTAGGTGTCTTCCCGGAATAGGGGAGAGGTATCATTTTGTGTTGAAATGGTATCTTTATTTGGCCTGGAAAAGCCTCAAATAGGGAACACTAAATGGGTGTCTTGAAAAAAAAAAGAAAACAGAAAGAGAGTTCTTGATCTCAAGCAAATACTCAACATTTTTTTCCATCTTATCATACCAGAAGGATATGACACACTCCCACCAGCGACAGTGACTCACTATTGTAGTAATTCGGGTGGAGGCATGCCAAAGAAAATACGTTGTTTGAAGAAAATCTCCCAACTGATTCTGATATGCCCCTCTGTAGAGAAGGCCCCCCATTGCACATTGGAAATTTATGACACAAAGACTATCAATGAGTAGCCACCATGTGAGAGGGATAAAAGCAATGCAGAAAAACAGAGGAGTTGTGTAACAACCAATTCTAGATGTTGTTGCAAAATATTAGTTAATAGGCTTACCTCCCCAACAATAAAGAGTGAAAAGTCATTTCATTAAAATGCAATATGGAGTAGGAATAAGAGATGAATATTTACTTAGTTTATCACCAGAACAGACTGACTTCTAATTGATAAATGATTGTTTCTTCAACCTATTTAATTCTGTTTAATTTTTACTATTTAACACTTCATTTGACTTCAAAAGAATTTCTGTTAGTATTATTGGAAATGCATAATGTCAAAAAATATTTGATTTGAAGCTTATTAACACATAATTCATCTCAGAGGAAGCAATGCATTTATAATGGAAAACATAATTTAGGGATATTACATTTATAAAGTTTGTTTAATCACATTTTATCCATTTGTCATTATTCTCAAGGAATACAAGTGATCAACTTGCTAAATTACCTACCTTTCCAGTTAATCCCTTTCTTGCTGAATCCATGGCAATAACTCTTCTAGAAGAGTGCTATATCTTCTTTCTTAGTCAGTATCTTACTTCTGGCTAATGTTAAAAATTCTTATTCCATGCTAAAATGCCAGTATCTATACCTTTTATTTTCACAACAATCTAATAATCTAATAATTGTCTATCCATATATGTGCATTTCAAAAATCTAATATTTATCAATCATCTATTGATCATCTACATATATAGATATACTTCTTTACTGTCTAAATGAAAAGGTAAAAGTACTAAATGGCATGCTGCTTTCAGAAACATGAAAAGAAAAGTAAATGTCCATACGCAATAGAATGACTACAGGAAATCACAATTCTTATGTTCTTCACCTATTCAGACTTTGCATTCTGCTCTACCTATGAAAGGTCTCACATACACACATTGCATTCAATCCTGTATGAATAAAGACTTGTAGCGATCATGAAGCTATTACTCTTTACATTTTTGAAGTGCTTTTATTAGTCTTTAATTTTTGAAATATTCTTTAATTTATTGATTATGGGAAGACTACTTTTTGAGGATTCAAAAATAGCTAGAACTCTAAAAGTAACTCATGGCCATTTGAAATCTGATGATCAAATGAGGCCATTGAGTTAGTCAAATGAATTACACAGTGTGACTATAAAATCATGTAAGAGGCCTTCTATATATGTGTAGGAAGCAATTCCAAAGAGGGTTGAAAGTACCAACTTTTAGTAGTAAGTGTGACACCCACACAAAAGTATGCATGTTTGGTAATAGCGGTTAAAAATCATTTTTTGAAAAAATTATAGTCACATAATATACTTCTCCCTGAAAAGGAAAAATAATATCAAAATGAAATAATTCTATGATTATAGAGAGTGCCTAGAATGCCTTTGAAAAGAGTAAATTCACTTGGTTCAAAATATCTTGACATTTGGATTTTATGGGCAAGCACAGAAAAACAGTGTTATATAAACATAGCTATTTTGGATTTGGTCCTAATTTTTTTTTAAGACATCACACCGTTGGAAAACACCATGGTAATAAAATTATGCTAGAAATGAATTCAGATATTGGTTGGCACTTTCAACTCATAATACTATTCAATTATTTTAAACAAACATTTTTTGGTTTTATTTTGTGCTAGGAGCTGAAGGTTCTAAGATCTCTGTCCTCTGGAACTCACTGGTACCATGGAAACTCACACGGAAACAATCAAGTCTGATGCAACATGAGGAACATGAATGAGGGTTGTAATACAGGATGTCCTACCATTATGACAATAACTTGACTCAGTCTGTCTCCAACAATTGGGGAAAGCATGAAGACAGGAGGAGACAGAGAAAGAATGAGGGAGAGAGAGAGACAGGTTGAATTGTTCCTTGGAAATAAAGTAGATAAGGAAGGGAAAGTGGGATTCACAGAGGGAAAAAAGGCATGCATTATATTACAGATATGTTTCTCAGACTGCAACAATTATTACCCTGACCAACCTACATGACAACTTTTGACAAATCAGTCTGTTTGTTGAAGTGAAGGATTATGTTGCTAGAACCATGAATTTTTTCCATGTAAATAATTTTCATTGGTTTTAGCAAGTCCAATTTAATCCTCTAATGGTATTAAATATTTCTGCATTGCAATAAATGTAATAGTTAATTCCAAAAGTAATAATTTGGACAGGCTCAAAGATAATTTTAAACTTTATTATATTCCAGATTACCAAAATAGATTTCATTCTGATTTTAGGTTAAGTACAGGAAATCATGTAACTACAGTAAATAATTCTGAGATTCAACATGCAAATTTCGTAGACCTTCCAAATTCTACAAAAATTATAAATTAAGAATACTTACAAAAATATGTCAAAATTTCAAACAAATTTTGAATTGTTGAGCACATGTTACTATATTATTCTGTCCATTACCAATAGTAGTTTTACTTCTGTACTTGCTTTCCTGATTGACTAAAATACTGAGAACAAAATAAAATTTTGTTTTCTCTAAAGGATTTCACATTCTCAAAAAAAAAACTTTTAACGTAAAAGCTAATGAATTACCAAATAAGGCAATATTTACATTATATTTTATATCTCATTTTTTACCAACACAGAGAGAATAGTTTAACGAGTAATGAAAAACACTTATCTAGATCCTAACCTGGGAAAACTAGACTTTTCACACTGCAGATAGAAGGGGCCATAAATATGGGGGTGAGAAGGGGATTCTTCAAGTAAATGGTGAGACAAGACATCCATTTTCACTCACTTAAACTGTCAACTTGCCAGAACTGTCATGTCAGCACTTGAGCTAAACCATGAAGGCTGATCACATCCCATTATCTCATTTTTTTAGAAAAAGATTGCATGAAGATGCCAATCAGAAAAAAAAAAAAAAGGAAAAGAAAAGAAAAAGAAAAAGAAAAAAAAAAGGAAAAAAGGACTTGGAACCAAGAAACAAATGTACTGATGCTGAAGGGCTGCTTAGTTAACGGAATTTTAATATGCAACTGCAATGTTTCTTAATAACATTAATTACACGCTTAGTAAGGCACCATCCTAACTCATTAGTGCCTTCTTTTTGTTGTATTTTATCTCCTACCAGCAGAATGGGGACTATGTGATTGGCCTGTTACCATTAATGTTGCTTAATCTTTTTATAGCACTATTTAAAGCTGCTTGCATAAACATTTTCTAGGCAAATATTACCTATGTATGCATATGTGTGTATCAATTAACTGCACCAACATTTGGCGTGCCCCTACCACATGTAAGTGTTATGCTAGACCTAGAGGCAGCAGAAAGATAAATACAACAATGTATTTACTAACAAAGAGCTAATAGTTTTGTAGGACAGATGAAAATAATATCCCTAATAAATCTGGAAAGCAATGCTTGCCATAAGAGAGATTTTAAAAGTCATTCAGATATATTTTAACTCAAAATGTAATTTAACTTGGTAGCTTATATATTTTTAATGCATCTAATTATGTACTATTCCCTTGAGTGACATTTAATATGTTTAAATAAGTAGAGTCATAATTCAAATGTCATGCATATAATTTTTAGGTGTAATGCATATCATAATATCTGTTTTAAGGTACACATATACACACATATATGTATCATGATATCTCTCTCTGTCTATAAGTTACTATTACTTATATAAGTGAAAACTTTGACTTTCTTATAAGGTGAGACTAAAATGTTCATGCTTTTTTTTCTGGCAATAGACAGGGAAATCTCTTAATACTTATTTCCTAATGCTATTTCAGTCCAAAGTATTATCTTATTTTGATGTTTTGTATTTATAGTACTTTAATTTTAACTGCTAAGTTAATACATTTAGTGTTTATTTTATTCTTATTTGGAAAAACTCCAACATTAATGAGTATTTAAGTTTTTTTGATACTCGGGTTAAGATAATAGAGTAAAGGTTCATTGTTCCACTTTCCTCTATTTACTACCAAAGAAACTAATAATGTACAAAAACTACCATAACCCCAAACCACAAATGGTGAACTACCCTTACCAAACACAGTCAAGTCTGGAGAAAATGAGGAAGTTTGGTAAATACCAACTAGCCTCCATCCACAGTCTATCAATACCAATTCCACAAAAACTATGTCAATGGTGTGGAAGTCCATCCCATGGATCTTAGATGAGAAGAAGAAAATTTAGAATCAAGAAGGAGACTTGGGAAATAGGAGATGTGACTTTGTAGACAACCAGTTACAATTCAGAAGTTGAGGAGAAGGTACCAAAGGAAAGGAAAAGCCAAGCATACTGTTAATGGCCAAATTGTAGGGTGGCCTCCATGAACTTCACTTACTGGAGAAACTCCCATGATTATGTTATGTTACATGACAAAAGGAATTATGTAAATGTAATTAAGGTTACTACTCAGTTGACCTTAAGATAGAGAGAATAATGACCATGGGTCTAACCTAATTACACGAGTATTCCATCAGGAAATTTTCTCTACCTGCTAACAGAATGGGGAGTCAGAGAGATATAGAGCAAATCATACAAAAGATTCAACAGATCATTGCTGACTTTGAAGGTTGTGGGGGTCATGTGCAAAGGCTAGCAATTGAACTGTGAGCAATCCGTTGCTGGCAGTCAACAAGAACATGGGGACTTTAATTCTACAGACGCAAAGAACTTAATTCTGCCCACCAACCTGAATAAATTTTTGAACTGGATTCTTCAGGAGAGTTTCCAGAGAAGAGCTCAGCCTGGTCAAAATCCTGTTTATGGCCTGTGAGATGCTAAGCTAAAGACTTAGATAAGCCTGTTTCAACTCCTGACCTAGGAACTGTAGCCTAATAAATGGGTGCTAATGAAGTTGCTCAATTTGTGGTAATTTGTCATGCAGTAGTGGAAAACTAATACACCTAAAAATCATTTTTTATTATGAAGCAGTAATTATGAAGAAAAATGAAGAGAAAATTTCATATGGAATACGGAGAGCTTATAACTTAAAAGAGATTTGCTGTGTACCACCAGGAACACCAGCATACCAAGAAGAAACAACTTCTTTTTTGATAAAATATTCAAGACGTCAGGCCTAGTACAGATTACTGAATGACCCTGGTACTTCCCACTTTCTCTTCTCCAAACATGCAAACTCTAATCTTCAGCAGTTAACTAAATGATTAATAATCAGGTAGGGCCTAAAACAGGATCTATATAGAACAAAATAAAACAAACTATACAGTAACTAAATGTATAATTATTGACAGAAAAAAAACATATTCAATTAATAAAAGAAAGAAAAAGAATCTCTATTGTCAAAAAATTACCCAAAGAAACACAGAAATACTTTATACTAGTTGTCCATAGACTAAATGAAATTTCATACAACAGGGTCTCTCTTTTTTAAAAGAATCAAATTAAAAAAAAATCTTTGAAAAGGAATAAAAGAGCTCAAAGGCAACTGGAGGTGAAGAATATTATATTTAAAGTTAGTAAGGAACAAAAGAGAAAATAAAATTAAGAAATGAATATATTTGGAAACACAAAAATGATAACTGCAGTTGAAACAGGGGGACAATATAGGAATTCAGAAATCAGACAATATGGGGAACCAGGATGGCTCAGTTGGTTAAATGTCTGACTCTTGGTTTCTGCTCAGGTCATGATCTCTGGTTCAAGAGTTTAAACCCCACCTCGTAATGCCAGTACAGAATCTGCTTGGGATTCTCTCTCTCTCCCTTTCTCTCTGCCCCTTCCCTGCTCGTGCTCTTTCTCTCTCTCTCTCTCTCTTTCTCAAAATAAATAAATTAAAAAAAAAAAGAAATCAGACAATATGAAATAAAAATGATGACTGAACTGAATAAATTATTATATTGAACTGAATAAATATGGAATTAAGATAAAGAAAGCCAACATAACTCATGGGAAAAATTAGCAAAAGATAAAAGAGAAGAAAACACTCTTCAAATAGAGTAAATTACAGCATGAATCTGCAGATTTGAGGGGCTTGTATTCTAAGAATGTTACTTACAGGGTGACCAGAACCAAGACATAATCCAGCAAAGTTACGGAAGAAAGGACTACACTGGTATTCAAATAGTAAAATGGAATCTCAGCCAAAGATAAAAATATTCTACAAGCCTCAGACTTCACTATAGTAACATTCCAATACTAAAGCAACCCAACATTTTTGCTAAGTTCTGAGAAAAAATATGACTCGATAATTTTATACCTATCTTCTTTAGAGGCAATGAACAGACATTGTCCAACACACAAGGCCCTTGAAGAAGAATCAAGTCAGTGACTCAAATCATCCAACCATGAGAAGTAACTAGCACTTGCTTTTCACTTTAATAATTAGCATTAGCTTATTTTAAACGTTTCTCATTATGGAAACTGTTGGAATGTACAAGACAAAACAGAATGCATTATTTTTTTACCTCCTATTTAATCAAAACATATGGAGCAATGAAAACGCGATGCTCAATAAAAATTAAATTGGACTCTGCATAAGGTAGCTAATTAGCGCCAGGTGCAGGAAACATTAAGTGCTTGTAGGAGGGAGATGATTACCTCGGGTCATGGGGTAACAGCTTGTCCAAGGAAGAAAGTCTGCAGGGAATAAAAGTATAGGTTTCCTTTCAAGACACACTCAGGATGCCTTTTGCAGAAAAGTGGATCTTGACATGAAAGGGTTCATATATAATACCTACATGTTTTCTGATTTAAAAAAAAGAAAGCCTGGAATATTTCCAATACTAAGTTAAATTATATACAGCACATAACATTTTCCAGATTTCAAGGTGGGTAGAGGGTGGTGGTATCAAAAATATCAATTGCCTTATTCTGTAAGTAATGTCTACTTTATAATTTTTCCTGAATGAATTTCTCAATTACTCACTTTTTATTGGATCTCTTGGTGGTCTCAGTAATGTGCTTTAGAGCATGTTAAAACAAAACTGCACTTCAGTTCAAAAGAGATTTTTCTAAAAAGAGGATAGAATTATTTTTGTGTTTAAGCAGTGAAAACATTGAAAAAGCAATGTGCCTATAGATTTTTGTTTAGAACAGTGGCTGCTTCTTTTAATTAATAATAACAACATGGAAATTTTGCCTAAAACATATATATTTCTAAATACCTACAAACTCTGCTGTGGCCAGTCATGTTCTTCCATCAAAAGAACACATCGTTTTGAGTCACTAAATAAGGAAATATGTACACGATTCCATAAAGTTGTGTATTGTCAGTTTGTTTCTGATGTTTTAAGCAAGTTTCACCTGATGCACACAGCTTTTCGTCTCCGTACTGGAGGCAGTCAGCATCTAGCATATGGTGTACATGATAGAAAACGGAGCAGGGCTCAACTTCACAAGCAAGGCAGCTGGTAGATTTGACAGTTCTTTTCCAAATTACTCATCATGTTTTGAGTTGCTGCTAGGAAAAAATGTGTTGCCCATCTCCAAAATAGATGTTCTTTTTTATTTTTAAGCTTGAGAAAGGCTTCCAATAGAAAATAAGACAGATGGGTATAGGAAGCAAGTTATTTATCCCTATTTAGACTATTTTCTTCTGTCAGTTCCCTTATCAGAACTTATCAGAAGAGTTTTCCAAATAAATGGATATTTCCACATTTTTTGCTAACTGTGTCCTATGATGTACTTTTTCATCTCATGTAAAGAATGACTCTGGAATAGTAAAACGTCAAAGCCGCGGGAAGGGCTGGCAGACATTTGATAATCAAAGTGGCCTTTGTCTAGATTCTGTGGTAACCAGCAAATATGAAAGTGGGATTAAAGGACTCTTTTCAGACGTTGATAACATTGCAGGCGAGGAAGTGAAATCTGGAGAATACTCTTCTTCATTGGCAAGTATGTGATTGTCTGCTTTCAGTAATGTCTCCCACACCAAGGATCCTCTAAATCAAGAGTTATTCCTACAATCTCAAAAATAGAGACCAGAAGGTGTTTATTCCAACTGCAAATTGCAGAGTTGCCAATTCTTTAATTCAAATGCAGGTCATAAGAGTTATACATATGGACAAAACTCCCAGTTTGGGGGTTTATAATGATTTCTAAATGGGCTTTCCACCCATACTACCAAGTGTTTTTTTTTTCTTTACCCTATATGTAATGTAATGATTCATTCTGAATCTTTACAGATATTTTTACATTTTAAAAATAAAAATTTACAAATTAAATTTAATTTACAAATTAAAATTTACAGTATTTACATACTCTGGAATCTGAATATATTTCTAATTTTCTTTCAAAAGCTTTATATAGGAACTATCCCTTAAATTTTCTCTAAATTTTATAAACTTGGTGCATATTTCTTCACCTAATTTATATGGGACTTCAAGGCCAGATTTTTTTCTCCTTTCTGTGGCTTCTACTTTGTTATATACCCTTTATGCTATCTCTATGAGCTTCAAAGTTGAAAAACTTACGTTTCAGTCCACTAACAAATACTAATATTAATGTACTTTGCAGAGAACTTCAAAGTTGAAAAATGTGTGTCGTAGTCAACTAACAAATATTAATATTAATGCAGTTTCTATTATTTGAATATTTAATTTATTATTTACCTGATTTGTACCTTCTTACATTACAATAAAAGTTGGCATATCTATCACTCCTGAATTCAAATTCATGTAAAAAGTTTATGCAAAGATTCATATACACCAACAATGAAGCAACTGAAAGAAATCAAGGAATCCATCCCATTTACAATTGCACCAAAACCCATAAAATACCTAGGAATAAATCTAACCAAAGAGGTGAAAAATCTATACACTGAAAACTATAGAAAGCTTATGAAAGAAATTGAAGAAGACACAAAAAAATGGAAAAAAGATTCCGTGCTCCTGGGTAGGAAGAACAAATATTGTTAAAATGTCAATAATACCTAAAGGAATCTACATATTTAATGCAATGTCTATCAAAATAACACCAGCATTCTTCACAGAGCTAGAACAAATAATCTTAAAATTTGTATGGAACCAGAAAAGACCCCTAATAGCCAAAGCAATCTTGAAAAAGAAAACCAAAGCAGGAGGCATCAAAATCCTGGACCTCAAGCTATACTACAAAGTTGTAATCATCAAGACAGTATGGTACTGGCACAAGAACAGACATTCAGATCAATGGAACAGAATAGAGAACCCAGAAATGGACCCACAAATGTATGGCCAACTGATCTTTAAAAAGCAGAAAAGAATATCCAATGGCATAAAGACAGTCTCTTCAGCAAGCGGTGCTGGGAAAACTGGACAGCGACATGCAGAGGAATGAACCTAGACCACTTTCTTACACGACACACAAAAATAAACTCAAAATGGATGAAAGACCTAAATGTAAGACAGGAAGCCATTAAAATCCTTGAGGAGAAAGAAGGCAAAAACCTCTTTGATCTTGGCCACAGCAACTTCTTACTCAACACGTCTCTGGAGGCAAAGGAAACAAAAGCAAAAATGAACTACTGGGACCTCATTAAAATAAAAAGCTTCTGCACAGTGAAGGAAACAATCAGCAAAACTAAAAGGCAACCGACAGAATGGGAGAAGATATTTGCAATGGACATATCAGATAAAGTGTTAGTATCCAAAATCTATAAAGATTACCAAAATCTATAAATATTATCAAACTCAACACCCAAAAAACAAATAATCCAGTGAAGAAATGGGCAAAAGACATGAATAGACACTTCTCTAAAGCAGACATCCAGATGGCCAACTGACACATGAAAAAATGCCCAACATCACTCATCATCAGGCAAATACAAATCAAAACCACAATGAGATACTACCTTACACCTGTCAGAATGGCTAACATTAACAACTCAGGCAACAACAGATGTTGGCGAGGATACGGCGAAAGAGGATCTCTTTTGCATTGTTGGTGGGAATGCAAGCTGGGTGCAGCCACTCTGGAAAACTAAAAATAGAACTACCCTACAACCCAGCAATTGCACTACTAGGTATTTATCTAAGGGATACAGGTGTGCTGTTTGGAAGGGACACCTGCACCCCAACGTTTATAGTAGCACTACCAACAACAGCCAAAGTATGGAAAGAGCCCAAATGTCCATCGATGGATGAATGGATAAAGAAAATGTGGTATACACACACACACACACACACACACACACACACACACACACACACAATGGAGTATTACTTGGCAATCAAAGAGAATGAAATCTTGCCATTTGCAACTACATGGATGGAACTGGAGGGTATTATGCTAAGTGAAATTAGTCAGTCAGAGAAAGACAAATATCATATGACTTCACTCACATGAGGACTTTAAGAGACAAAGCAGATGAACATAAGGGAAGAGAAAAATAATATGAAAACAGGGAGGGGGATAAAACCTAAGAGACTCTTAAATATGGAGAACAAACAGAGGGTTACTGGAGGGGGTGTGGGAGGGGTGATGGGCTAAATGGGTAAGGGGCATTAAGGGATCTACTCCTGAAATCATTGTTGCACTATATGCTAATTTGGATGTAAATTAAAAAATAATAAAATTAATTTAAAAAAGTTTATGCAAAGAAAAAGCAAGCTAATTTCCTCATTATCAGTGTCGTCTCTGGTGATCGACTAAAAGCATATCCAACGTTCAGTTTCCAAAATTAATAGCAGTTGTCAAGTTTAAAGTATAGTTCTTCATATTTCTGAACATTGTCATAAGTCATTGGAGATAGATTTATGAAATGACAGACTTTCCCAGAACAAAACACAATGTGTCAAAAAGCTATTCTTTAGTTCCAGTCCAATGGGAATTAAAAAAATCATTTTAAACAAGAATAAAAACAGAAATAACTTCAAAATGCCTTGCAGGTGACAAGTACATCCCAATACTCTCTGTGCATCACATTTTCTATTAATGTACATCTTTTCTATTTATGAGTTTTAAATGTATTGGAAATTATTAACATATTGTTTTATGTTCTGGGAACTTGTGAAGTAATATAAATCAAGTGGTCATGGTTTATCGGCATAAGGTTTCTACATATAAAGATCTACAATTTAAATGTTATTTTTCCTGTTAACCAGAAAAGTCATCTTATTGTTTCCCATTCACTTCTTAATGTTTTATATCGTACCATAGATATGTAAAGTTATCATTAATAAGAATTCATACAACACTAAAAAATGAGGCTTAAAACTGTAACATATTCTTCAATTTCTTACATCACCAAGTGTAAAAAAGCATGATCAATTTAATAATTATATTGAAAGAAAACAAGATTGTATTTTATGACTGCAAGACATAGCTATGTTTCAAAAACACAAAAGTATAAAATAATATATGTCTCAGAAACTAGGAATGTTGATCAATATTGGCATACAAAGTGTTTCCACATATATAATCCGACCTGAACTCATTTCATTCCTACAACAGCTTTGAAAAGTCAATATTACTATCTCCATTTTCTAGGTGAAGTCACTGAGGATCAGGGATATCAAACAACTAACAAAAGAAGCACTGCTCAGAAATAGCAGACCAGAAACTCAGATTGGGAAACCAATGTTCTATTTTCTGTATTGTTATGTATGTAAGAATATACTACATAACAATAAGGTTTGTGAATGTTTCAACTAATGGAAAAAAAATGTTATGAGTTTGGACCAATATATATCAAATGTCAATGTCAAGTCAGTGTATTAAGAAAGATTTTGAAGTTAGATGGACCATTTACAGAGCTGTGTCAAATTGACAATTTATTAAAGTATCTCTTGTTATATTAAAAAAGAAACATACTAAATTCATTCTCCCATCCATCCATCCATCCATCCATTTATGCATCAATCTGTTCATTTCCTTATAACACAATTACCAAGATTTCTTTTATTTAAACATGTATTGGTTGGTTAAGCTAAACTTTAAAAGAGATGCAGAAAGATTATTAGATCAATGAATTTGAAAAGATTTTTTTTCCAAATGTTTACAAATAATTACCACTTAAATTACTGCAAATGCAAACAGTTAACTTCACTTTTGCAAAGCTGAAAGAAGGATGAGATATATTAAAACCACCAACTTTCCATGCCAAAGAACACAATTCATCCTTCCCTTTCCCTCTTAGTGTAAGCATCTCCTTAGAATAACTTGAAGCATTCTACCACATTTTGCTTAAATAGGCATACAGATAATAAGTATACAGCAGTTAAAAATGCCCATAATAAACAAGGACTTGAAGCTGTTTATAAAAAAAAAAGTGCATCCAGTAGTCAAACTTCTTAACTGAGTTCATAATCATTTATCTTAATGAATATCAAGTATAACTAATACATGATTATTTTACATATACAGGAAAAAAGAATTATTGTATTTTTCTCTTTAAGAAAAGTTAGCAGTTTATAGTATTAAACATTCATATATTATTTTTCAGGAAAATCATTACCTATTCATTGTTAATACCAAAAGTCACTATAAAATGTTTATCAAACTGATGAAAAGATCAGGAGCAATTTTTTACAGAAGACAGTCCCTCAAGTAATATTTAAACATGGGTGATAAATATATTTCATTCTCTTAAATCCTAGTATGCGTGAGTTATGAAGCATTGTACAAAGCCATGCTAAATGGATAGAAGGATGGCTACTTACCAACAGGGCGAGCTGTAGACATTACAATGGTGTGGTGAGAACATAAAGAAGAAATTAAAAAAAAAAGAAAGAAAAGAAAATTATCAGAATGCATGATGTGTAATGTTACATTCAAGTATGGACAGTAGAGTGATTTCTAGTCTTATAATTCAAGTATGAACAGGATGTCTGAGTTTGACTAAAACTGAAAGTTATACATATAATTTTAAGAAAATAATTATTTTGCATTCCAGAATTAGCTCTATGTGATGTGAGAGATAATTTCATGTAAAGTTTGATTGTCACCACTTACTATAGTTATTATTTCAAAGAACTTTTTAAACAGCCTGTATTACCCCCAAAGTTAAGAACCTGATGAATATAACCATTCAAGTCACAGACTAGCAAATGTCATGTCAATAAAAGAAGGCCTCACTGTCTGATTTAAATAGGAATTGGATTTTAAGCATGGTTAGTCAGAACCATTACAAGGACTACAGAAAAGCCCCTGACGCTGCTTTTCAGCCAGTAATAAGTTAAGATCACATCACTTTTCATCCGTGGACAGGGTGGATGAAAATATAACAAATAGGTTGGAACATCCTTAGAGATTTCAACTGAGTAGCTCCCTAACTACTGTTAAACGTTTTTCTTCTTCTTCTTTTTTTTTTTTTTTTTGGCAGAGGGCAGGAAACAATGACTGACAAGTTGATTCTTGTTCACTCTGAGAATGGCTTTCAAACTGCTGCTTCAACAAATTATTATTATTTTTTTATTATACCATAACTTTCAATCACTAACATCATTAGTAATAGGCTGGCCCTGTTATTAATGCATAGCAATTGTAAGAGACACACATGGGCTTAATAGTACTTTCTTTACAAAGAATAATGCCAAATCAATTTAGATAGTAAACCACTTTATATAAAAGCAATGGAAAAATATAAAAACATATGGTGCCATTATTCCAATGAAGAAGAAATATATTTAGTAGCATTTGAACTTTTATGAACTCTTACATTCAAAATATAAACTTTAGTGACAAACAAGTGTCTCACCCACATCCTAGTGGATAGCTCTAGTGCATATATAATGTGACTCTAGAATTTAGCATAGTTTTGTCTTGATGATGTCTCATTGGACATGATGAGATGGATATAGTCATTGAAACCATATTTATAGGCATTCATTCACTCAACCAATACGCCATGATTCTAACTTTGTGCATTTTCTGAAACAATATGGTGCTGCCTATTTAGGAGATGCATGCCTTATATTATTATTTACTATTAAAAGAGGGATTAAGATAATTCAAAGAAGAGCAAAGCAATTATAGCAGCAGGATGAAAATTCTAGCTCAGTGAAGCTCTAATGTGTCCTACAGTCTATGATGTGTTCCCATAGCAAGAGGAAGAAAAGAAGAATGTTGCCCAATGCACAATTTCTTTCCAATCTTGGGGGGAGGTGCACAAAAAAAATAATAACCAAGAACAAGATATCAGACGAAATCATAAAGTTGTGCCTTGTTCAAAATATATATCTCTTAATTTATCAACATCCAGTAGGAAAAGAACTTTGTCTTTTCGTTTTTAATTTGCATTTTCAGGTGTCACCTGAGGCTAAATCTCAAACACAATGTTTCATTTAGAAACGAAAAGGCATTTTGAGTCTATGATAATAAAGAGAGAAAAAGAAGAAACCATGGTGAAAAATCAGGTTTAAAAAAATAAAATATATTTCTCTTTCACCTAGTCTAGGGTAATTCAAAAAGGAAAAAGTTTTATTGCCCTAGAAGCAATATAGTTTTTCCAATGAAGTCTTGATTTATGCAAAGCCAATTTCAGCAATTGAAATGGGGAAAAATGTTTACAAATATGCAGTTTGTGTTAACACATTCTGGAGCCATTTAAAAAAGCTCTCTTAGATCATGAATTATTTGATTAGAATATAAATGCTAGGAGGCTGGTTGTTGTTTAGCATTACTTCTTTCTAATTTTATGTTCCTCAAGTCAGCAAAGGGAGCCACTTGCTGTTAAATTTAATTTTATAGTCTATTTTCACCTTATTTTGAAGTGGAAAACAACTGAGTAAATCTGTGTTCCAGATTTTGACTACAAAAGTCCTTTTCCTTTTCCCCAATTGAATATCATGATAAAATTTTAGCAGAAACATCCCAATTAAACTTCTTGTTTTTGTTACATAGCAACATTTTATCTTGAAAAAAACCCCAGCAGGTGGATGTTTTCAAAATCAGCAAATTAAACTAAACTGTGTCCCTGCATTAAATGGATGAAAATGGATGTGGCCTCTTGGGTCGGTTGACCCTGTTCTAATAAAACAATCCAGGGAAGGGCTAACCATTTCACGTACGTGCATAGAAAAATGAGCACAGAAAAAAATTAAGTCATAGATAATATGCGTTTTCTCCTGTTAACCTCTTAGCATGAGAAGTTCCAACTGCTTTTCCTAATGGTAAAAAATATTTTTAAACAATATTTTACTCCACATTCTATTGTCTTATGGAGATTCTTTTTCTTTAACCCTGTTGCTGAGGTTCATTCAGTCTTAGATGAGTAATAAATACATACCACACAGATTAAACTCTCTAATCCATCTACAGGACACAGATTAGGGGAGAGACCATTTAAGGTTTGCTGATTTAAAAAAAATCCTATTAAAAACAAAAAAACTCTATTAGTTTTTTAAGGTAGCTCTAAACATCCATGCGAGAGGAGCATGCTTTGTTAAATGAAATGTTAAACCTGAAACTTTCAACAAATTACGAAAACAATTAGCTGGGAAATATTTTAAAGCAAACAGACCACTTCATGTCTCATTCAGCCAAGCATTCAAGTATAAAAAGAACTGCTGCTTCTACAAACAAACAACTCCTCACATTTTCTCACCATTTATGTTTAGTCAGCAAATATTTTTTTTTTTTAAATGGAACATTTCTTGGGGGGGTGTTTATTTTTTTCCCCCGCTCACTTTAGAAACAACAAATAAATAAGCTTTGGGGGAAATTTGGTCAAGTGATTGTTTTCCCAAAGAACTAGCACACAAATCTATATTAATATAGAATCACCTACAGGGAATGTAGATTAGATATAGTAAAGTGGCTTACAAAGACTATCAGATTTTGATAATATATAATCAGTGTATATATTTGATTGTTATATGATCATAGCTTTTTATGATCTGTTAACTAATGAGGAATGGAAATGTTTTTAAACAACTAGCTTGCCAATTTTGTCTAAATCTGTTCTGTACCTAAGTTCACGCTAGAATGTCTGGATGGGAGGAAAAAATGGATTCAGTGGAATAAAAATGGAGCAATTGGAAAGTATGGAAATCATCAATATTTTCCAAGTCGTTCAAAGTGCATGTCTCCTAATAGTTACCCGAAGGAAGTTAAGTTTTGGGTTCTGTTTGTTTGCTTGTTTGTCTTGTAGTGGTTTGATGCTGAAATCATGGGTCAGCAAAAATCATTTTTGGTCCAGATGGAGGACCAACATGAGAATCCCTGACACATTTCTCACCAAGCCAAA
The DNA here is from genome assembly GCF_022079265.1 of Lynx rufus. NCBI lineage: Eukaryota > Metazoa > Chordata > Mammalia > Carnivora > Felidae > Lynx > Lynx rufus. Next base: position 128,171,360 of record NW_025814867.1, read on the forward strand.
TTCCTCCAAACCTTTTCACCCATCTGTGAAAACTTCTGGGAGTACAGCTGCACAAGGTAGGAGGTGTGACTAAACAGGATGAGATATAACTGAGTCTCTCAGTTACAGGGTGCGAGCATGCAGCTGACCTGATAAAGGATGAGAGGAGAAGCCATCAGTTGGGGTGGTGGGAGAAAGGTGGAAAGAGATCAGAGGACGTGCTTGCCTATCGCTGTTTGAAATCCCGTGAGTGTAGGGGCGCCTGGGTGGCGCAGTCGGTTAAGCGTCCGACTTCAGCCAGGTCACGATCTCGCGCTCCGTGAGTTCGAGCCCCGCGTCGGGCTCTGGGCTGATGGCTCAGAGCCTGGAGCCTGTTTCCGATGCTGTGTCTCCCTCTCTCTCTGCCCCTCCCCCGTTCATGCTCTGTCTCTCTCTGTCCCAAAAATAAATAAAAAAAAAACGTTGAAAAAAAAGTTTTTTAAAAAAAAGAAATCCCGTGAGTGTAAATGATGTGGTGGGTGATGTCTCTTTGGCAAGAGTAAGTGTAGATGCCCACATGGTACCACTTGGTAGCTGGGGCTATATAATGTACTCATGTGAGTCAACAGGCACCACCAGGAAGACAGCTGATTCATTCTACCTCACTGTAGGGTTAAGTACTGCTTTCTTTCACTCCTAACCAATTCCAGGGAGTCTATAAATGAATATTATTCCCATGAATGAAAAAGTGCATGACACTTTTCCCAGAAAGTGAAAGTTGTTACAGGAGCCACACTATTTCAGTTATTCAAGGCCAATGAACTTCACAAATCACTCTCTCAATCAGATTTTCTCAATGCGGTAGCTCATTTGTATCCATTTTCCACCCTGCAAGCAGTGTCAGTTTTATTGTTTTTAATTGCTTCTTGGATGCTGAAATAAAAAGAATTTCAAAGTAGTACTCTACTAGTATAAACCCGACAAACTAGTAAACAGAAAACAGAGTACCTTTGAAACTGTGACACTTAAAAGCAGTAAATACTTCAAAGCGGTGGGACCACGAAGACTAGTATAAATCTTTTCTACTCTTAAGATTTACTTTTAAACCATATTAACTATTATTCATTAAATTAAAAAATCGCTTCAAATAATCATCCTTTTGAACCAAATTTGAAAGTAATTTTATTTCAATTAATAATAGAAAGGACACAAAATCTAAACATTTTAGTAAAAAACAATAGAAGAGTATCAGCTATTATTTTGACTGGGAGTTCACTTACCAATTTAACCAAATATTAGTCTGCTGATTCAATTGTGTTTCCCATCTTATGTTTCTTACCTCGGACTGTGAGAGAAGCAGAGGCTTCCACTTTTCCAACCCGATTCTCAGCAATACACATATAGGTGCCTTCATCTGTACTCATGGCCTTTTTAATTCTCAGAGTATAATCATCTTTGATGTCATACCTGTGTAGAATACGAATTGGTCTTATTAAATAACATTTCAGCTATATTAAGATAACACTGTTTTCATCTTCATTTCTTCTCTTTTGTGACTGTATTTCAACTAAAACAAAACACATGTACACATACACATGTAATATGCCGCCACAAAGTGTAATTGCTTAGATTTAAGGTTTTACTAATAAGATCATTAAGTTCATATGTGACTTCTTGCCGTTTGATTACCAATGATCGATACTTTATACACATATACATCTCTTACTGCATCAAAACTATAAAAGGCATTAAAAGCACTTTAAACTTTTCCGTGGTAGTTCTTAGATAATAAGGAAATAGTGTATATTTCAGTGTCTCAGTGAGTTGTATCATTTTGTAAATTATGCTGCATTTAAATATCGGATTTAATTTGGGGGCATCTTGAATATAAAGCTAAAATATATTAAAGGGCATTTTTTCTCTTATTGGCCAATTGACACAAACACCTGGTTGAAAGAATTAAGAAGGAGCCGGGGTTTTTTTTAATTAGTAATATTAACTCTTAAAATATCAACATGACCTGGAGTGGTTTTTGGAAATGCACATCCTCAGCTCTTTCACACATATTTATTTGCTTACTTCTATTTTTTTAAGTTTATTTATTTATTTATTAAAAAAATTTTTTAACGTTTATTTATTTTTGAGACAGAGAGAGACAGAGCATGAACAGGGGAGGGGCAGAGAGAGAGGGAGACACAGAATCTGAAACAGGCTCCAGGCTCTGAGCAGTCAGCACAGAGCCCGTCGCGGGGCTCGAACTCACGGACCGTGAGATCATGACCTGAGCCGAAGTCGGACGCTTAACCGGCCGAGCCACCCAGGCGTCCCCATTTATTTATTTTGAGAGAGACAGAGACCGTGCAAGTAGGGGAGGGGCAGAGAGAGAAGGCGAGAGAGAGAATCCCAAGCCGGCTCCACACTGCCAAGGCAGAGCCTGATGCGGGGCTCAAACCCACATCTTGGGGTTTGAGATCATGACCTGAGCAGAAACCAACAGTTGGATGCTTAACCGAATGAGCCACCCAGGTGCCCCTCATTTCTATTTTTTTAACAAGTAGACTAACACAGTAGCTCAGAAAAGAATTATAAAATTTTAATATGAATCTGTTGAAATGCTTTCATAAGAATATGCTTATTAGATTCTAAGAGATTACGATTACATAAGCAGAAGAACAAAGCTATTATCATCCTTTTCATATCTGATCTTTCCTCTTGATTTTCACTGATGGCCTTTGTTATTTCACTCACACAATTTTGCAATAGCTTTTGACTGATCACATTGACTTTCTTCCTCACATATATCACGCAGATAAAGCTGTATTTTAAAAATATTACCTTAATTGGTTCTGTCTGCTCACAACTAGCTGTGATTTCCTATTGCTTTCAGGACAAAACAAACTTTTTAGGCTTGCATTGAAGATGAGTATAATCAGATTTCTTCTACTTCTGGCTTTAGCTAAAAGAATAATAGCTTATGTTCATTGCAGTGTAAGACCTAATAATAGTTCTGTTTTATAGAGCTTTGAGTGACAAAAAGCAATGTCTATGAACCAGTCTTGCCAACTAAACGTAGCTATCCATGATCCTCTATCCTCCAATAATGCTGGTTACTTTATTGTCAGCATGTTTTCATTTAAACTTCTGCTGAGTTACAATGTCATAAGTTGTTAGGAAAGCTTTATCAAACTCTTGTTTGAAGCTTTCCATCTCAATAAAAACTGTAATTACTCTCTCCTTGAAACCTACTGCTATACAATCATTCTGCACTTGCTTACTTTTTGTATTTGTTTATTTTGATTAAGGCAGAGATCCTGTCTGCTTCACCCATTGCTATACCCTCAGCCCCTAACACAGAGCTTTTAACATCCAGTAGCATAACTGAGTAGTTTAGAGGACAGTCTCAGGAGCCAATGGCCAGAGTTCTAATCTAGGAGTCTACTTCCTCCTATGCTGGTAAAAGTGGACAAGATACTTAAACTCCCTGGGCCTCATTTTCTTCATTAGCAAAATGGTGCTGACAATAACAACTACCTCATGGAGTAGAAGTGAACTTTGAAGGAGACGTTACACATAAAATGCATAAAACTAGGATACAGAAAGCACAATACACATTATCTATTTTTATTACATCTTATTTTTATTATTTTTATTATTTTATTTTTATCTATTTTCATCTATTTTTATTACTTTATTTATTTTTAGTTTTATTACACCTGAACCTAGTAGGAGTTCAGGAAATATTGGCTGATTACATGATGAATATCTCATTTCTTACTGATATAAGGGTCAACCAAATCTAAATGATTGCAAGGCTGCAAATTTGCCACATTTGTCCAGTAGGGTTTTCTTATGAGCTACATTTACAGTTTAGGAGGACAAGTCCTGGGCTAAAATGCATACAAGAGTAACAGTGCATGTAAACTTTCTTTGCTTAACTTTGCCAATTAAAAACATGAAAAAAATTTTTTTATGATGGCTTCAGAAAAGGTGCTGGTGATGTATTTAATGTATTTAATGTCTAATAAAAATAATCCTTCCTACAGTTAGCCTATTTCTGCGTGACATGCTAAGCTCTCGGATACAAGGATTGAATAAAAATATAGTAGAACAGATCAACAAAACCAGGAGCTGGTTCTTTGAAAGAATTAACAACATTGATAACCCCTACCCAGATTTATCAAAAAGAAAAAGGAAAGGACCCAAATAAATAAAATCAAGAATGAAAGAGAAGAGATCACAACCAACACTGCAGAAATACAAACAATAATAAGAGAATATTATGAGCAATTATATGCCAATAAAATGGGAAATCTGGAAGAAATGGACAAATTCCTAGAAACATATACACTACCAAAACTGGAACAGGAAGAAATAGAAAATTTGAACAGACCTATAACCAGTAAAGAAAATGAATCAGTAATCAAAAATCTCCCAACAAACAAGAGTCCAAGGCCAGATGGCTTTCCAGGGGAATTCTACCAACATTTAAAGAAGACATAACACTTATTCTTTTGAAGCTGTTCCAAAAAATAGAAATGGAAGGAAAACTTCCAAACTCATTCTAGGAGGCCAGCATTACCTCGATTCCAAAACCAGACAGAGACCCCACTAAACAGGAAAACTACAGACCAATTTCCCTGATGAACATGGATGCCAAAATCTTCAACAAGATACTAGACAACCAGATCCAACAATACATTAAAAGAATCATTTACCATGATCAGGTAGGATTTATTCCTGGGATACAGGACTGGTTAAATATTCACAAATCAATCAACATGATACATCACATTAATAAAAGAAAGGATAAGAACCATATGATCCCCTCAACAGATGCAGGAAAATATTTAGCAGATATTTCTAATTCATCTCAAAACACTGAATTCTGGTTAGAGTTTTGTTACTGGCTCTTATTTAACTTAGTAAAGTCGCTTCACAGCACTCTGAATTTTTATCAAAAGCTAAAGGAGAGGAAGATAATCTTGAGTGTCAATAAAGGCCTCTCTGGATCAAACACACATGAAAACCATATTCTAAAAAAATTTTTTTAGTATTTATTCACTTTTGAGAGCCAGAGCACGAGTGGGGGAGGGGCAGAGAGAGAGGGAGACACAGAATCCGAAGAAGGCTCCAGGCTCCGAGCTGTCAGCACAGAGCCTGACACGGGGCTTGAACTCACAGACTACGAGATCATGACCTGAGCCAAAGTCAGACACTCAACCAACTGAGTCACCCAGGTGCCCCAGTATTCTAAGTTTTATAAAAGGATACTTATATTATCCATGATTTATGATTTGTCGTTGAGGAAAAAAAAAATAATGAATTGTATGTTGCCTCACGGTTCAAACAAACAAACAAAACACAAAAATACACATCCATTAGTGTATAGCATACTCAGAATAATCCTCTGAACCAGAAATTGTCATTTTACAGATGAGGAAACTGACCCTTAGTCGAGTGAAATGATTTGCTCAACGTCATTTTACTAATAAGAGAAAAATCAGAATTCAAACCTTGAACACTGCCTCTCAACCTGGTGCTTTTTCCACTCCTTATGTACCCCTTTCCTACAGTAAAATACTTTGTTGAATTTTTAACGTAAGACATATATGCCACAATATCTATATCACCTGGATAGAAATATAATTTCACATTCAGCAAACATAATTATACCTTATGGCAAATTTTACCTCACGTTAGATAAATTCATTATATAGGGAACAACATGGGGGATAGAGTGACAGAGCTTTTTATATCTTGCTTTAGTAAGAAAAAGTATTTAGGAGAGCCTGGGTGCCTCAGTCAGTTAAGCGTCTGACTTTGGCTCAGGTCATCTCCCGGTTCATGAGTTCTTGGCCTGCAGTGGGCTCTCTGCTGTCAGTGCAGAGCCTGCTTCAGATTTTCCGTCCCTCTCTCTCTGTCCCTTCCCTGCTCTTGGGTGCATCCCCTATCTCTCAAAAATGAATAAATACTTTTTTTTAAAGTGTTTAATTATAACTTACAGATTACATAATACTTGAACCCCAAATCAGAAAACCCGAGTCTGATTTGAAATCAGACTTGCTAAGATTTCTCACTTTTTTAAGGAGTTAAGAAAGCCAAGAATAGTAGTGGGGATACTGTATCAGTGTTTTAGTATTTTTAATTGTTTTTTGTTTATTTGTTTGTTTGTTTACCAAGGGTTCCTTCATCAGGGATCCAAGTAATTGTGCATTCTACTCAATAATTGTAATTTGGTCTCCATAAGAAAAATGAAAAATGAAATGCACCTTAGAGGAATAAACTGAATTAATCTTAGCTACTAAGAGACAACCTTTCAAAGATACCATGCTAGTATCAGAAAATAGTAAGTAAACTTTTTTTTTTTCTAACTATAGACAGGGTTTTAGTAGCAGGCTGTAAAAGTCTGGATAAGGACAATGGTCTGGCGGTATGGAGATTCTGGTTAGAATATTTGCAGGATTCCAACTAGGTACAGAGAGTACATGTATCCAGGTAATAGGTCCATTTGCAGTGAGATAATTAAGCCTGGAGAAGAAAGAGGTTTTTGCATGATATTTTTTTTAAGATTATTTATTTTTAGAGAGAAAGAATGGATGGGGGAAGGTCAGAGAGAGAGGGAGAGAGAGAGAATCCCAAGCAAGCTCCACACTGTCCACACGGAGCCCAAAGCAGGGTTAAAATGTACAAACCATAATATCAAGACCTGAGGCGCACTTGACCAAGTGAGCCACTCAGGTGCCCCAGGATAATTTTTAATTATAAAGTGCTTCCCTATATAAAGTGCTTCCTGGGTGGCTCATTGGTTAGGCGTCCAACTTTGGCTCAGGTTATATCTCACGGGTCACAAGTTTGAACCCCAAATAGGGCTCTATGCTGACAGCTCAGAGCCTGAAGCCTGCTTCCGATTCTGTGTCTCCCTCTCTCTCTGTCCCTCTTCTGCTTGCTCTCTCTCTCCCTCAAAAATAAATAAACATTAAAAAAATTAAAGTGCTTATTCATTGGAATTAGTAGATGCTCATTAAACACTGCCTCATTTCAATTTACCTTTGAAAATCATTGACATTTGAGAAAATTATAATAAAAATGTAATAATTTTAATTATTTTATTCAAGAAATCCTAACTTTTAAGGAGACTTACATTTCTCCTACATGCCAGGTACTACCTCTAAGACTTTTCCAGCTAACACATATGTTTCTCAGTCCCAAAGTTTGATATGCACACATTTCTGAGGGACATACTGTCTTATGACAATTAGAAATAACTGCTAACTACACTAGTCTTTCTGGGTCCCATCACACAAAACCAGTAAACCAACCATAAAAACAACAACAAAACAGATTTGAATACTCTCTGATATCTTGGGGTGCTTAGAATCTTTAAATTCTCATTTTTCACTGGATCTTTGCCTTAGAGAAGACTGTGAATATTACCAGCATTATGGATTTATTTAAAAGTATTTTGAATATATATAAAATGTCTGAATCTTTCCATCAAGAGAAACTTTAAAAAGCTCCCCTTCTGCAACCATCCATCAACATTTGAATCCTGTGTGCCACAATCTACCAACCAGTCTTCCAACTTATTCCTATGATGAATGATCTCTTTCATTTTTGAACATCTCTATTAGATGATCTATAAATGATAAAACACTTCTTCCAGAAGTTTCAAGTAATCCTATTACTTCCTGTGCCAATCAGAAAAGTGCACTCTCTCTCCTGCTTGAAGCCATCTGAATTATTTCACTTTTAGGTCAAATATTTGTAACAACAACTGAATAATGTGCAGCAGATATATAATCTAAGGGCTTTAAGAAGAATGAAGAGCATCAATACAAATTCATCGGTTGATATACCTAAATATGATTATTTCATTCTACCTAAATATGGCTTCTCATTCAGTCACTCAGAATAAAACCAATTTCTATAATATTCAATGTTTTAGATAATCGATTCCTTACCTATCTGTCAAGGCTAATGTTCACCCTCTTCTAACCACATGACCCTTCTTTTCCTTGTTTAAAATAACTACCTCGTTGCTGTCACAACTTAATGGAATGCCCTTCCCCCACATCTTCCATTGCCAGTCCTTCTTGACTTTCAAGATTACTTAGATATTCCCTCAAAGTTGTCTTTCCTGCTCAAATAATGTGAAGTAGCTTTCTACCCACCAGTAATTTTTTTAAATGTTTATTTATTTATTTTAAGAGAGAGAGCAAGAATGCAAGAAGGGGAGGGGCAGAGACAGAGAGATAAAGATAGAGGGAGAGAGACAGAGAGAGAGAGAGAGAGAGACGGAATCCTAGGCAGGCTCTACACCATCAGCCAAGAATCCGGTGCAGGGCTCAATATCACAAAACATGAGATCACAACTTGAGTTGAAATCAAGAGTTGGATGCTTAACCACCCGAGCCACCCAGGTGCCCCCCCTCCACCAGTAACTTTAAAAGATTACTTTTCTTTCTTTTTATTTATTTTTTTATTTCTTTTGTTACTTTTATTATTTTTTAAAGCACATAACTCTTTCCAGTTTTTAGCTTGTTTGTTGCCTTTCAAGAGCATGTATGTTCCATGAAAACAAGAACTGAATCCCTCTTGCTCCAAACTATTCACCTCCTGTCCTATAAAATACCACCTGTGATCTTGGATGTGCTCAATGAAGGCTTATCGAATGAATGATGAACCACCCAACAAATGCTCAAAACTACTCTGTAGTTCTTTCTTAGCAGGGCTACTAGTAAAACAGAAAGATGAACTAATTTGAAATATATCAAGAAATATAGTAATGTTGTTAGGTTTATACATCAGCAGTTAGCTCTGGAATGTAGGCTAAATTGATATCAACATAATGCTATAAATTTAAGAACTCAAGATATATAATATATAAATGCTACTTTCTCTTTCTAAAGAGACAAACCTAAAATAAAGAAGATAGCAAATCTTGACCAGCAACTAGACATTTGGTTTACATGTTATCATCATAAATTTCCCTCTGTAAATTAAAAACATCAAAAAATAATCTCTCTTCCTACCACAGAATAAATAAAGTGACTCTAGTAGAATATCTAATATAAATGTGAAGACTATGAGAAAACAGAGTTAAAGCTTTGTGTTTTGCTGAATGCTTTCAAATTTATCATCTCATTATTTTGGCAACTAGGGTGGTTTCTAATCACATGTCTTGTGAAAATAAAACAATGACAATAAAAATACATTTGCATAGTGTTCTCAAATATACTCTTTAATTTATCCTCATAAAAATTCTGGTAGGTAAGGAGGAAAAATATGATTTCCCCCACAAAACTTAGAGATACACAAAACTTAGAGATATAAAGTTCAACCTGACTGAAAGCAAACTATATAGCTTTTTAATAAATACACTTTTATAGGGGCATCTGGATGGCTCAGTCAGTTTAGCCTCTGAGTTTGGATCAGGTCACGATCTCGCGGTTCATGGGTTCGAGCCCTGCGTCCGGCTCTGTGCTGGTAGCTGGTAGCCTGGAGCCTGGTTCAGATTCTATGTCTCCCTCTCTCTCTTCCCCTCCCCACTCGTTCTCTGCCTCTCAAAAATAAATAAACATTAATAAAATAAATATGCTTTTATAAAATATAGTATAGCAGAATCTGGGATATAATGTTTAATTTTATTCCATATGTATCCCAAGAGGAATTGCAGACATGACAATCATAAAGGTGATGTACATGAATTTAAGCTCTTCACAAGTAAAAATGAAACTTAGAAGAATACTATTTCAGTAGAGAAAACCATGAAGAACATGAATCGGTAAACATAGAGATATTCAGTATACCGATATTAAGGGTGAACACTTGAAGCCTAAATTAAATACCTCTAGGTGAAGTGGGTGGGGGTACTAATTAATTATATAATTAGAATAAAATACACAGAAATGAGTTATTCTAAGAAGCTAACAGATAATAAATTCTGAGACAGACTAAATAACTAAAAAAAATTGAGTGTAGTTTAATATCCTAAGTTTAAGATTAGAAAAATAGCACTTCGCTATCCAGAATGCTGAAATTCATTGGTAGCAAAGATTTAGACCGTATGTGAATTTAGAATCTAGATTTTTCATCAACTATATTACAGAGGTTAGAACTTCATACCAAGAGACAGCACCAAGATTCAATTTTTTAAAATAACATGATGTATAAATCTATAAAGAAAAATTAAAGTAAGCATGGGGATACTACCAAAATAGCAGCTGCTCCTATAAATTTTTCCTTAATGGGTTCAATAAATAAATGGTCAATGCCTCATGGTCTGGGTACAGAAATTTATACTGGGTAATATAAATTCATAATTGCAATTTGGTTATTTGTGGGCTGAACTATGCACGAAAACAAGGTGTGTGTGTGTGTGTGTGTGTGTGTGTGTGTGTGTGTGTTTGCCTCACAGATGTTTTTAAATTACTGCAATAATTGATATTGTTTAAAGTTTTGATATCTTCATATACAAGTTTGGATTTTTGAATCAAGGTCTATTTTACTTTAAAGTACACACCTTTTCTCCTTTATTACATTGCCAACCCAGTGGGTCTAATACAGTGGTGCACCGCACAGCTGGGGACACTATTCCTCCCAACACCACTCAACCACTGTGGCAATTTCTCGTCTGAACCCTGAACGTACCCTGATGAGCCCAGGGGACTCAAGCACATCATGACCTTTAGCAATTTTTACAGTAAGAAGTATCTTAGGTCAGAGAAATGATAGACTTGCAATGTGATCAAATTAACTCTTACTTGCAAAAACTTAAGAAATACAAGAACCGATTTTAAATAAACTGTATCCCAAAACACTTCAAAACTGAAAAAGAAATAAATATGTGGCTCATTCCTAATTTCGCATTTAGGCAATGTGAGGCAAAAATGACAAACTTCCTTTCCAAAGGCCACACATTGAGGCAATTATAATCAGGGAGAAAACTGTCATGAGTATCTACTACTAGCCTCTGTTTTCTCTAATGGGTCATCATTTCTCTGAGATAATAAATTGCCTCCAAAAACTACATATATCACCAGCAATTGGACGTCAAATATTTCCACAGGTCCAATAAATGTGGCCTTATTTCTTATATTTCTTTCTGGATAAGCTGGGATGTGCACAATACTAATCTCATTGATGCTTTTCACTACTGCATTGGATAATTGGAGAAATAATCATTTTTCCCGAGAAAGTAAATATTGACTGAGTAATACACAAAACTATGAAAACAACTCCTTACATTTAGAGAGATCTTTACAAAAGAGTTTAATACACGGTTTCACAACAATAAATGATTTAGAAAAAATTGCCTATTTCCAAACACCATTTTATAGAAGATTCTGAGATTGTTGTCTTGAGCTGTAAAGAGACTAGAATCTGTGTCCTCTGCAGCAAGTACATTTATTCTTCTAACATAGAGTGATACGCCCCTTCCATTTGACATGTGTGTTATTGCTGTGTGTGTGTGTGTGTGTGTGTGTGTGTGCGCGCGTGCACATTGGGCAGGTGTGCATTTCTGCACCAGTGATTTTATATTCAGAGTTTCAAAAGTTAAAGAAAATAACTTTATTAATATTTTACTCGATATTTCTCTAAAACCAACTATAATCCTAGGAGCTTCATACATGTGTTTACTAATATATGCACACTTTAAAATCATTCTTTAATTAAACAATCAAATGTACTTAAATTTTGCCTTGATTTGTTCTCCCTTTAAATAGTTGAGAATCAATTTTAAATAAGTAAAGCATACTTCCTATAAAAGAGATACTTTGTAAATATGGTACAATATATATGATCAACATGTAGGAGGTATTGTCTGACTTTAATTAAAACCAGGGGGGAAAGAATGAAATAGAGGGGCAAAAAAATACTGGTGAGGAAATCCTAATAGAAATTGGGTGATTTTGATTGTAAAAATCTGTCAGTCTCAGACTTACATAAATGCAGTCATTGTTGCCAGGTTTGATTAATGACAGTTGTACAATCATGTGCTGACAGTCCTCACCATAAAGATACCTTTTTTTTTCTGATATGGAACACTGCTGAAAAATGCAACCCAATCAGATTTGGCCCCCGGACAACATGTGCTATCATCACTGTACCGTGAATTGAGATTGATTGGTAACCAGCTGTGACAAAGTGGGAAAAGAAGCTCTGTTTTTTGTGTTGTTTTTTTTTCCTCCAAATTAAAAAAAAAAAAAAGGAAAAGGAAACTGAATTGTGTCAAAACCATTACCATATGTTCAGCTAAATAATAAACAAAACAATAAATTTATTTTAATACTTAACACAACAGTGTATGTGCGAGGCTCTGTTTATGCGTGATCTTATGTTTGATGATCAATCTTAAAAGTGTTTCAAAAGTGAAAGTGTTATTCATGTTCAAAAACCAGTACTATACTCTAAAATCACTTCTAAATGTAAAGGATCTCTTATTCCTTTCATGGATAGTGAGGAGATTGCCTATAAATCTAAGTTTACTTTGAAGATACCAAACAAAATTTTTGAGAACTGGCAACATTTTATACATAACCACATCGCATACATTTCTCATACTTTGCAATCCCTAATGCATTGTAACCTTCTAGGATAGGAACTTTTCCTGATTTTCTGCCTTTTGTAAACATAATTCACATAATTTAGGGACCTCCCCTTCCAAGCTTTCCACAGTGGCCTTAGAATTTAGGAGGAGTAAAGAACAAAAGAAAATACAACACAATTTCTATTACAAGGTGGAATTTTACCAGGTTCATTTCAAGCCTGTGTATCTCATTGCCTTGCTTGAATTATGTGAGGATTCTGCACGAATAAAACTTCCTGAATGGCTGTTCTCATTTCACAAGCACCTTTGTTTTTTTATGAGAGGAAATTTATTTTCTCAAGATCTTTACTTTTTGAAATCACCTACTACTTCTCGCTACGAGATGTCTGGCTCTAATTTTAGAACAAATGTTTTGAATTAGCACTTAACATTTTATGATGTATCTGCTTTATTAATCATTATGTTGGCCATTGGTAAAAATTATGAATTAAACCAGGAAACATCAAATGTCTAGGTAAGTAAATATGACTTTACTCCCTAAAGGAGAGTTAAAAAAAAGTTTGTTTTCAATTTTCAAAATATTTGCACTCAATCCAAATAGCTGAAGATAACCCTACACCTTTTGGACTCTTGCAGAAAATGAAGAAATGTCTACAATAAGGGCCATTCCATAGTTCCATAATTCAATGCAAATTTAATTATGGAGACTTCATATAAAAATATCGCAAAGGCTATTGCCCTGCTTTCAAAAGAAGGATTTTTAGGGGCGCCTGGGTGGCGCAGTCGGTTAAGCGTCCGACTTCAGCCAGGTCACAATCTCGCGGTCCGTGAGTTCGAGCCCCGCGTCAGGCTCTGAGCTGATGGCTCAGAGCCTGGAGCCTGTTTCCGATTCTGTGTCTCCCTCTCTCTCTGCCCCTCCCCCATTCATGCTTTGTCTCTCTCTGTCCCAAAAATAAATAAACGTTGAAAAAAAAATTAAAAAAAAAAAGAAGGATTTTTAGGGTAACAGTTACTCGTGAATCTTTCAGAGTCATTCACTGATAATTAAAGACACACTTATCAACTAACTAACAGCACTAGCATGGATTCCAGTGGACACGGAGATATAGCCATTTAGAACCCATGGTGATGAGTTTCACCTGCTCAAAAAAGCATATGTTAACAACTCACAACATTAAATTGAGGCACTCCTATATAAACATACACTTTCTTGGAGAAATTTAAATCTTTTGCTCTGTTCAGGCTTGAAAGCGGATAAAATAGAAAAAGTTGCTCAATTTTCCTAAAACAATCTTTCTGCTCACAATTATCGCAACAAAATCCTTCCACAGACAACACTTGAAACTGTCATTACAACTCATGTAAGCGTCTCTTGGCAACCTAAATCTCAGGTGATAATTTCATACTCTCTAATACTTAAAGTATATCCTGAAGTCAAGCTCTTAAATAAAATTGAAGTCTGGGAGCCAAAATGAGCCCAGTGGGTCATTATCATGCTGGCAAATGGATACCGAGTCAAGTTTTCTATACTTTAGAGACAACTTGGGTCACATTTTCCTTTTTATCTATCATTATACTATTACTAATATCATCCTAATTATAATATATAATAATATATAATAACATACAATACATAATACTATATATTATAATTATATTGTAATTGTATTACACTTCTAAAAGCTAAGGTTTGCAGTTTGAGGAAGAAATATTTACGTATTCTTTCAGGATTCAGGTCATAAGAGTTTCTGGGCAGGGCACCTAAGAACAGTATGAAGTGCAGGTATCTTCTTAAAAAATAAAAACTAATGCAACATTCATTGGAAAGGGAAAGAAAATAAAAAAATGTGGAAGTTCAGACTTCTAGGGAAATATTAAGAGGCAAAGTCGTCTCTGAAAAGAACTTGCTGTACTGTGCTGGGAGCCTCTACTGAAAGCCAAGATGAAATTTAAAATATGATGGCATCTGACTCTGCCCTAAATAACCAAACAGTATTTTAGATTCTCTTGGCTTCCCCTAAAGGCTCTCCTCGTTACCTCCATCTGAGGCATAGGTGGCTCCCTCCTTGTCAGCCTGACCATAGATGGAAAACCCTCTACCAAGTCTCCCTTTAGCACAGCTGAGGGAGCAGGACATTCTCCAACTGAAAAGCTGAGAGAAAATAAACAAACAAAAAATGTTTAAAAATGCCCACACTAGGATAAAAATACTATAATTGGTTTAATGAAGTGCAGATTTCAGATCACAGGGTAAGTAGGCCCCAAAGAACACTCCCGGGGTTCCCTGACGCGGCCGACCATCTTGAAACCGGAGCCTCTCTCTGGGGCTGGAGTAATTAAACTGAACTGCAGCTGAGCCCTTCCAGAAAGGCCAAAGCACACCGCTCACCCCAAACTAGAAGTGCCTGCGAGTTTTAATCACTGTAGCCTGCTGCCATGTTTTGAGTGCCCCTGTCTACCCATCTTCCACTCCTCTGACAGACAATGGGGCCTCCGGGGATTAATTCTCTTGGTGTACTTGTGAACAACTGTAAAGTTCACAGCCTGTTGTCTTTAGTCACCACCCGTTTCCATCTTCTCTTGTTATCTTATTCTCTCATTTTTCACTTCTACAGTGAGCTTTGTCTCCTCGGATGCAACCTCTCACAATTGCATCTTGTAGCCACCTCCACAAAATTTTTCACTATGCCTTCTGGAATACTAGTTCACTGACCTGTAAAACTTCCTTATACTCTCTCGCAGAATTTTACCTTCACTTCATGTCTTAATGAAAATCTGGCTTTTTCCTGAGTTGGTGAAAGTGTGGAAGAGGAAGGGATGTAGGAAGTATACTCCCTGCCACTCCAAACAATAACTCAGTAACTCAATAACTCAGATCTTCACCTGAGCCGAAGTTAGACTCAGCCAGTCTAACTGACTGAGCCACCTAGGTGCTCCTACCATCTTCTTTATATACCAAGAGTAGACTTACAAATGCTTCAATTTTCCCTCAACTGGCTCTCTAGAGAAAAGTCCATCCAAACTTCTAAACCTGCCCAGTATGTTCTTTCCTGACCTAGTCTCTGCTAACCTCTCCAGTCCCACCTTGCACTATGGCCCACTTTATACCTGAGCCCTCAACTGTACTCCAGAATTCTCAAGTTCTCTCCTGCTTCTGCATCTCTGCATATGCTGTGTCCTCACATCTGGACTTTTCTCCATGCCTCCCCACTCCCCGTTTCTCCCTCCTTATAGCCTAACTACTTCTGCTTATACTGGTATAAAATCAATGTGTTGATATCTATCTACACTTCCAGGGTTTAAGCTTCACAAAGGCACGGTCATGCCTTTGTTCACAGTTGTATCCTCAGAGCTCAGTACAGTGAATAAAGGTAGTCAAGACCAATTTGTTCATGAAAAATTAATTTAAGGCTATACACACACAGGAAGAGGGAGGTTCTATTTTTTCACCAGTATCAAACAACACTGATAACAAAATGCCAAATCTGTATAATAGAGCGTCTGTGGACAACACAAGACACATTCTGAGCATTTAGACTCACTTTGTTTTCAGTTCCCTGAATTTTGACTGAGTTTACTTAAATTGTATCTTCTACTCATAGTTTTTATCTCAAACGTTTTTCTGTGTTCATTTTCTCCAAATCATTGACTAATACCATAATTAACAACACACTAGAAGGGCCCCGGAGCAATCCATAGTTTAATGGAGATACTCAGTTACAGAGTATACTCTTACTCACACCTGTCCTTGTTCTGTGATTTAACCTGTTGCCTAGATAAACAAAAACAAAACCAAAACAACAACAACAACAAAAAACTCAAGTTCAACATACATCAGTAAGAAAAAAGTGAGGTCCAAAAAGTTTAAGAAAAAATTATCTTTATGATAAAAATTATCTTTAAGATAAAAATTATATGATAATATATCTTTTATCACTGATAATCTTTTCATTATACCAAACATTAACATAAAAGGGCTTAATTTTACAATCTTAAAATTAGAACTGTGTGTGTGTTTTTTTTTAATTGACATGCTATTCACTATTTGGCAATAGAAATTTTGTTTTGATTGCTATAGGTTTTCTTTCTTTCTTTCTTTCTTTCTTTCTTTCTTTCTTATTTATTTATTTATTTACTTACTTATTTACTTATTTATTTATTTATTTTTGGTGTTATCTGCAGATAGGGCACTGACCTATCATTGCTAATTACATTATTGTTTTCAAAACTGCAGAGAGCTTTTAATATCATCTTATACTGATTTGCACTAAATTTAAATCCCTTAAGTTTAGAGATTGTGTGTGTGTGTGTGTGTGTGTGTGTGTGTGTGTGTATGTATACATCATGTTCTACTTTCTGTCACAGTCATATAAGATTAAACTCAAACCATTCTAGAGATATTAGAATTTCATTTAGCTCATCATAGCAGAAAGGCCTATTTAATTATTTTTATTGCTATCCTTACTATGCAACCATCCTTGTGATTTATTCAAATAAAATAATATCTGCAATTCCTTAAATGCATTACTTTAAATGCTTTTAAAACTTACTAGTATTATTTCCATATGTTTGTGTAACTAATTAGAACATGAAAATTTATGGTAAAAATTGCAAATAAATCACAATTAAGGAAAGCATTTTGGAACAAATAAAGTGGTGTAGGCAGGTTAAATTATCCTTTAATTTAGAAATAATTTTTGACTTAAATTCATTCAAGGAATTTTGATTTTACAACAGGACTAAGAAATGTAACATCAGGTTTGGAAAAGTGGATCTACTTCATAATTGTGTGTTTGGTTAGAAATTAATCTCCACTTTACATTCATTTAGAAGAAGGATTTTGGGGATTAAATCCACAACAATCCATAAAATTCATAGCTTACACCAGATGTTTTTGACAGGCAGCTTCTTGTACTCCTCTGAGTCGAGAATGAACACTGTGCAATAAGGGACTGCAAGTTCAGAGTGAAATAGATCTTCAAATGTGCCATCTGTCTGGTGGCCTTGTGATCCTTACTGAACAACCTTCAAGAAGATTCCATTGGTGTTGGAAGGGAGCATTATCTGAGGTAGAATGGAAGTGTTCTGCATTATCAGTTTGTGTTGTGCTTTGGAAGATTCAAAGGGCTCTCTCTCCTCTTTACTTCTGCCCACAAAAACCTCCTCATGAAATGTGTTTCTGGAATAATTTAGAAATTCAACACAGCTACATAGGGGCACTTGTCATCATTAAGTGTGTAACATACCATAGAGGTTGGTAGATATATTTGAAAATAGAAGGTTCAGACACTTCTCTAATTAAGCTACTCTTAACTAGTTTTATCAATTCAGCAACTATTTAATGAGCAAGAAATATAAAGAAACATTTCATGCCTCATATATTCTAGAAAATATGCAAGAATATACATTTATCTGAAGTCATTAGTGAAGCAAAGGACCTTCTTGCATTTGGTGATGACCTATTTATGTCAAGTCTTGCCATGGCACTATTTGTCCATCTCGCTGGTATAACCTTCATAGCCAAGGCAATAAGAAATGACTTTGAGGTCTATTTCTTTCAACAACATTCTATTATTTTTGCCTAACATTAAAAACAAAATTAAAAAGCATATAAAATAGCATTCAGGTAAGCAATTCCTACTTCATCTTTTCTACTAGTTCAGGGTTTCTTGACCACAGCACTTAGTGACATTTTGGACTTTTGGGCCAGATTATTCCTTATTGTGGGACTTGTCCTGTGTATAGTCAGCCATTTAGCAGCATTCTTAGCCTCTCCCCTCCAGAAGACAGTAGTACCTAATTCCCCAAATGCAGCAATCAAAAATGTCTCCTCATATTGCCAAATGTCTCTCTGTAAATGGGAGAGGCAAAGCTGGCCCTCGTGAAGAACCACTGCACTAACTGTGTCTGGTGAGCACCACATAGCAGATACAGGGCTGGACATTTAAGAATGAAGATAAATATGGCAAGGGGAGTTGGGAGACAGAGAAACAAACAATTACAATAACAAGACTAACACTGTTTTCGCTTAGTTACACAGAAATTTAAAAAAAGCCAATGGGTGCTCGCTTCGGCAGCACATATACTAAAAAAAGCCAATGGCTATTGAGTAAAAAAAATGGAATGAAGGGTGTTTAAGATACAAATGGGAAATGAATGCAAGCTTTCATGTCAGAGAGACCTGCGGTTTGCATCCTGTTTTGCTACCCTCAGGTCCTGTGACCTTGAGCATTGTGCTCATTGTCCTTAAGCTTCATTTTCCTGCACTGTTAAAAAAAAAGGGATTCATAGGGTGCCTGGGTGGCTCACTCTGTTAACCGGCTGACTTGAGCTCAGGTCATGATCTCAGGGTTTTTGAGTTTGAGCCCTGCATTGGGCTCTGTGCTGACAACTCAGAGCCTGGACCTGCTTCAGATTCAGTATCTCCCTGTCTCTGCCCCTCCCCAGTTTGTTCTGTCTCTCTCTTTCTCTCTCTACCCCCCTCCAAATAAACAAACAAAAAAAGAGGGGGAGGTGATTCATACTTTAAGGCTATTGGGGAGATTAACTATAACTGTACAAGCACCTAGCATAAAATCAGTGGGCCCTCAAAAAAATACCATACTCTTTATTATTTTAATACAATTTCCTGTAAAGATAAATTATTTTAGAGGCACTCAGCTGGTTCAGTCGATATAGCATGCAACCCTTGATCTCTCAGTATTGCGAGTTGGGGCCCCACATTGAGTGTAGAGATTACTTAAACACAAAATCTTAAAAAAAAAGATGAATTATTTGAGTGAAGTAGTTTAGACAGTGGACTTGAGGGGTAATGTGCCTAATTGGGTTCAAATCTCTACCACTTGAATTTGCCCCTCAGATTCCTCCTTTGTAACATAAAAATGATAAGAACACTTGTTTCATGAAGAAACCGTGAAGATCAAATGAGTTATCTACATGTAAAGCACTTGAAAAATTAGCTATTGTCCCATAGTCAATTTGAAGATACACATTTCTTCTATTTTAACATCTCTGACATTAAAAATCACTTTCCATAGATGACATATTATATTTGATCAAGCAATTTTTTTTCTTCTTCATTCAGAGAAAGTATTGTCAGATCTTACAAACAATTCCAACTTGAATTCAATGACTTATAATATTATTATAGGACTAAAAATAATAGTTGGGTTAAACAAATATTTTGACTTCTGTATTTAATAAAGACAACACTTCTTATCCAGCACCCAAGGTATAAACCTCAGTATTACTTTTATCCCCTCTTTCCCCATGAATCCTGACATAGAATCTATCTCTTTAAGGAAAAACAAAACAAAACAAACAAACAAACAAAAAACAAAAACACAACCTTTCTTTGTATTGCCATTTCGTATATTCACAGGAAATAACCCAAAAGAATCCCCTAACTACCTTTTAAGCAACTTCTTACCAGGTATGCTTACCTCTGAACATTCTCTACTCCAAACTACCCTACATAAAATTTGAGAATCAATTTTTTAAACCTAGAGACAAAGACACATTTGTATTGAATGTGCTCCAGTGAATCCCCATTTCATAGTGTGTTCAGTATAAAACACTTTACTTGGAATTAGAGGCTTTCATAATAAAGCCTCAGCTAACCTTGTTGGCCTTAAGTGCCACTCCACTCCACTCCAGGCAAACGGAACCACTAATTGTTGGCATATTCTTTCCGCCACCAATGGTTTTTCATCCTGCTTCCATCTCTAGGAATATTCTTTGCAGCTCCACTTATGAGAATTCTATTCTCCTTTCCAGACCCATCTCTAACATCACATGGGACTAAAGCAGCTTTTCCTTTCTGCAACTCTAAAGAGTCTGTATATCATAGCTTTTTTAAATAGTTTGCTTTATTTAGTAATTAACATTATACATATCTCATACCCTCCCCTCAAATCCTTGAGAACAAACTCATCTTTTTTTAATTTGTTGCATTAGCAACACTAAAAATGTGCAATGAATATGTATGATTCTTTTTGAATTTTTGAAATGTAACATTTTATTAGTTCACATTAGAGATATTTGTTATTCCTTTGAGAGAATTGCCATCTTGCTATAAATTGTGTTCATAGTAAGGTTAAAGATATTTTCTTTCTCTCTCTTTATAAAATTCTTCAAATAAGGGTAAGAGTCCTGATTGACTTTTTTGATTCTATTATTTGTGGTATAAATGTTGAACAAAACTTAGAAAATGTGGGTTGATGGATGAAGTATTTATAGCTTCCATCAAACATATATTTTACAGAAAGTGCCAGTTGTATGAATGGCTGTGATAGTTAACCAGGTATTCTTAATAAAGGCACCACACACTCATACATTTGATGAAATTAGTTGAAAGGTATTACGGTAGGTCATATAATTGTAACAGTCACAATAATCTTAAGAATGATCAGCAAAATTTCCGCACTGAGATCTTGTCACAGGTCTATCCTATAGATTTATATGACGAATCACTTCTCAGAAGAGACTTCTAGTACTTTAATTTCTTGGCAAAGGTTCACTGTGCCCCAATAGCAGCCCCCACGCCTAAATAGGTCCTTTGAGAATGAAGCTCCAATGAGTTGATGCTATGCACCAACTAAAGTAGATTTCTTCAATAATTGATTCTATTCTGTGGAATAGGGTATGTTCTTACAATGCTTTGAAAGCATTTGGTTTTTGTATCTTTTTTTTGACAACTGTATCTCCTTCACACACTAAGGAAGACATACCCCTCATTCATCATGTTATTGTAATACTAGGTCTCAAGTTATTCTTTTTTTTTTTCCTCTTTCTCTTTCAATTCATACCAGTTGATTTGAATAATTGATTTGAATAACCATAATGATGATGATGATAGCTCTACACTTGAGGAAATATAGAGTCTAGAAAGACTCATTCCTGTCAGGGACGCGTGGGTGGCTCAGTCGGTTAAGCTGACTCTTGATTTTGGCTCAGGTTATGATCTCACAATTTGTGAGATTGAGCCCTGCATTGGCTCTGTGCTGACATCGTGGAACCTGCTTGGGATTCTCCCCTCTCTCTTTCTATGCCGCTCCCCCCCCCCACATGTGCATTCTCTCTCTCTCTCTCTCTCTCCCTCTCAAAAATAAACAAATAAATAAATAAACATTAAAAAAACTTTAGAAATCAGAACTGTCAGCCAACACATAACTGCCTATGGAACTGTTAATAAGCAAATATTATCAAGAAAATATAAAATAATGCTCTTTTAGTAAAATTAACCATTGCCTAAGTGCCATGAGACAATGCAGATGAAAAGAAGAATTACATTATCATGCTCTAGAAAAGTTCATTGTTCTAGATTTATATACCTATACTATTTAATTCTCTCAGCAAGCATTTCTTTAGCTTCATTTGTATTACCAGTGACTTCATTTTTATTTCCAGATACAGTGGTAAGAAGAATACAAGACTATATTAAAATAAAATATTCTGTGATGATAAAGACAGAATTGCTTTAAACTTTGTTTCAGTGGGCTATAGGAAATAATGATATTTTTTAAATGATGCAAACTTATTTATTTGATACAATATAATGGATTATATAGTACTGATAAGTGCCATTATGATAAAAGTTATAAAAGCATTAATATGTACTTTATTACACAGATGTATTTTGTGACCATCTAATAGGCAAGCATTTACTAAGCTGTTTTTTTTCCTAATCTACAATCCCAAATGGAGAATGGAAAAAAAAAATTGTTCCCACTTAGCACTTCTAGTTAATGGTCAAGATTGTGGACCTTGAAGCCAGTCATCCAAGATACCTTACTAGATTATTGACTTCACCTTACTTACCCTCTTTGCATCTCATGTTTTTATTTGTTATATGGGAATAATAATAGTATTTATATCATACGGTTGCCATAAGGATGAATGTTTTCATGTAAAACGCCTAGAATAGGTATGATATAGAGTAAGTATGATGTAAATATAGTTATTAATATTATATTTACAGGAAAGGAAAATGCAATAAAAACAACTCTTTTGAATCAATATTAGCCTTTTCCTATAAAAACCTAAATAGGCATTCAGGGTCAAAGGCAATTTTAAATTTTTAAAAAATGTCCATATATACATAAAAATCTGATAGCATATATGCAAAACATAAAAAAAAAGTAGTTATCAGTTATAAATGGTTATATGAGTAACTTTACTTTTCTTCATTAGGCCCATCCATGTCAAATTTGCTTTTTTTTCCCTCCTATAAAAATGTGTTATACTTTTTAAAGTGTGTTGAGTTGTTGCCATTCACAGAATGATGCCATTTCAGAATTTAAAGGCACCACAGAAACCATCCAATCCAACTTGCACATTTTGCAGGCACCACAGAAACCATCCAATCCAACTTGCACATTTTGCAGGTGTAGACCCTAGTACTCAACATATTATGTAAATGATTTAAAACAGCATGATGCATTTTTGCAGAGCTGGGATAAGATTGTTAGTCTCCTAAATTCAACTTTACCTTGTAAGCCCACATTGCAATTACAACTTATTAAGAACAGCAACAGCAAAAAATCAATCAGAAGCATATCTTAAGAAAAACCCCTGGGTGATTAAAAACCATCTAAGTGATTCTAACAACAAATTGTCATATGAAGGCAAGGATTTGTGTTAATATAGTCAATTAAATAACTTTCTTTTTAATTTTTTTTTATTTTTTAAGTTTATTTATTTCTTCTGAGAGAGAGAGAGAGAGAGAGAGAGCTGGGGAGGGGCAGAGAGAGAGAGGGAGAGCAAGAATCCCAAGCAGGCTCTGTGATGTCAGCACGGAGACCAATGTGGGGCCAAACTCACGAACCATGAGATCATGACCTGAGTCAAAACCAAGAGTAGAATGCTCAAGCAACTGAGCCACTCAGGCATCCCTCCTTTTTTTTAAATTTATTTTAAGAGAGAGAGAATCCCAAACAGGCTCCATGCTGCCGACGTTGACCCCAATGTGGGGTTTGCTTTCATGAACTGTGAGATCATGACCTGAGCTGAAACCAAGAGTCAGATGCTCAACTGATTGAGCCATCAGGCTCTCCAACTTTCTCCTTTTTATATTTTGTGTATAGTTGAGGTAAGAATCTAGGGTACTAGAAAGTGTGTCTCCAATGGTAAACACCCAATATATCCACCTGAGTCTTGATACAATGACTGTCTCTTGGTAAACCTTTGGCTTGTCCTACAATTTGGGCTAAGTAAAATGCTGCCCTAATCCTGATCTCTGCCTAGGGAATTCTCTAACATCCTACGCTATGATGGAAGAAACAAACCTGCCCTAGCTTCTATGTTGGACAACACCCACATGCCAATGACAGGTGGCACTCAGACAGATCCTTTTGCAAACTGCACCTGGTCTTGGCTCTGCCTTGACACAACACAAGAGCTGCCAGTTAATGGGCATCTTTGACTTCGAGGCATTTCATATTCCAAGTGTGTCCCAGCTTGTTAGTTGACCACTGGCCAGAACCCAAATTGGATGCCAGTTCCTGCATTGTCCCTGAGCTGAGATTCTCAACAGATGGGCCAATGTGGTCACAGGATGAGGTAACTTGCACTCTTCAACCTAGGTGGCAATTAGTTTTGTGTTAACAGCAACTATTAGCACCTATTTGATGAAAACACAGAGAAAGTACCATTTTGGCATCCCTCTGAAAGTTGCTAATTAATTCTGTTTGTAAACAAATATCTATATCTTCAGCTTCCAAGAAGGTAACTTTGACATGGTCCAAATATAGATTTCCAAAACATGAAGACACTAGGTGTGCTTATGAAGTTGGTCTAAAAATTACACTTAACATTCCTATAAAGTTATTCATGATACAGCGTTTCTGAGTATCTAAAATTTTATCAAATATAAAATTAGTCAGTGGCTCAAGTCCATAAACAATTAATAATCACATAATTACAAAGCCCAATAGTTTAAAATATATGTTTTATGCTGGAAAGATTTTAAATCAAGTCCTAGCTCTAACACGTATTATTGTGTGACTTTGGAAGCAAGTTACTTAAACTTCTGTTTCCATAGCTCTCAAATGAGGAATCATATTATTTTAGAACACTATTTAAACTAGTGTAATTAACATATGGAAAGCAAAAGTGCGTGGCAAATAACAAGTCCTTCAAAACTACATGCTTTTGGGGCGCCTGGGTGGCGCAGTCGGTTAAGCGTCCGACTTCAGCCAGGTCACGATCTCGCGGTCCGTGAGTTCGAGCCCCGCGTCAGGCTCTGGGCTGATGGCTCGGAGCCTAGAGCCTGTTTCCGATTCTGTGTCTCCCTCTCTCTCTGCCCCTCCCCGTTCATGCTCTGTCTCTCTCTGTCCCAAAAATAAATTAAAAAAAAAAGTTTATTATTAAAACTACATGCTTTTATTGTTACATAATCTTCTTACACAAGTGATGTTTTTTTTTTATTATCAGTACACAACTGATATGATATAATGTGTGAAATTTGAAAGTCCCAACGCAAATGTCTTATTACACTGGGCCTACAATAAAATATGTTGACCGTATACAAACTTTGAGAGGTAGAAAAATCAGAGGTAACTTTCAGGCTTGGCAAACTGGCTGGAAAAATTTATAAAGAAATCTATATGATTTAAAAGCAAAAGTGGTATCTATTAAATCAGTAAGATTTTATGTTTCTATAGAAATTGATTGGCCAAAGAAATTGAGTATCCATAGAAATTGTATACTTTATATTTTTCACCTTTAATATATTTTCCTTGTAGTTTTCTAGGTAGCTAATAAATGCCACCAACCAGCAGAATTTATAAAACTGGAGCACTTGTTACGTGTATCCAGTGTATAGTATTTACATTTCTTTGAATGAGTTATATGATTTTAATAACCCTTTGAGTTAGAATGGATGGCATAATTATTCACCCTGTACAAATGAGTCAAAGTGTAGGTTAGTTATTAGTCCCCTTGCATTTCTGGTCCATTTCTTCGGAATGTAAAACACAAAGAGTTGAAAAATCTTCTTCAAGGTCACACTCCTAGTTAGTGGTAGAGAAATATGTCAAACACCATTTCCAGAACATGGGAGTATAACTAAACTGATTAAATGATTGAACAGTGTCAGAACAAGCCTAAAGTTTAATCTCTGAAGATGGCCTCAGTATTCTTCATGTTATTCATAGCTACATTAAAAGATCTCACAGTAATTGTGCATGTAGTTCTATTTTCTTTTCTAGACAGAAATGGCTAAGGCATCTATACAGCTGAAAAATTACAGAGTATTCATTAACACATTTCTTTATATTTCTGAGCCTTAGGGACCAATTCACTTTTCAGATGTCACATACAATGTTTATATACATTGCTTTTCTCCTGCTCTTAGTTCTTTCTGTTCTTAATTTTTTTTTAATTGACCAATCTTGATCAGCCTACCAATCAGCATGGTTATTTATCAGGAGCCCAAATTACCACATGTCCTTGAAGCAAACGCTGTATGTGAAGAAGGCCCATCTCCTCAGCAGGGTGGCGGAGCACCTGTTCAGCATCTCCGCATCCCAGAAGCACATTCTCTAAACAATGGAGCTTCAAAACAATTAATATAAGAACATTTTCCAGGGCTAAGTGAAAAGAGCCACTTAGTGTAAAAAATGCCACACACACACAAAAAAGAATTATAAGTGGTTCTATTCAGTTTCTTTTCTTAAGGATTCGTGTATTTATGTGAATCTCGCATTTCATGGAACTAAGAACTCTAAAAAGTCTCTCTTAAAATAGACTTGCACTTCAGAGAAAGGAATTTGTCAGTGGCTTCAAGAAAATTGATAGAATTTTCCACCATATATCTTGCAACTCTTATTCTCTAGTCCTTTATCTATTTTTATGAAATATTCATGAATTATATCTAGTATGTGCAAGCCATCAACTGCATTTAGAATTTGCAGGCATACATAAGAATGTAAATGGCATATTTTATTTCCTTTTTGCTCTGACAAGCTATTATAAACATTCCTTTCTGTACTCTAGATCTTTATTAAGAAAGTTAGTGTCACTTTAGAGTTGGTTCAGAAAATAAATAAAAATGAAATTAAAAAATCATGGAGCTAACCATATAGTGATATAACTAAAATTTATATGAATGGTAAAGGATGCTAAATCTCATATTTACAATTCTTTAAAAGACTGGTAATAATTAACTGAAACACAATCTATACTGACAAGACCAGATAAGAAATTACAATCAGATTAATCACACTACTTTTTAACTAATTTCTGAGAAGGGATATTTTTATTCTTCTCGCTAATATTAGATTGAACCAAGTATTGTCATGTTGGTGTATTTTAATTTAATTTTTTTATTTACTTCATTGTAAATTTATTATTTCCTCTTTCTTTTTACATTAGAACACAGTATTTTCATAAAGCTTCAGCATATAATGCATATTATATTTATTTTTGATTTTGGTATAACAAAAATATATAACATCCCTACGATAAGGTGGAGCATAGCACAGATGAAACATAATCACAGAATTAAAATACTGGCAACTTTTATCACATGAAACACTTTATGGAAAGATGTAGTGAAGGCACCTGGTCATCAAGAGAGTATTAATTAGCAAAAAGGTCTAGGTTTGCCTGTGAAAAAAAAGATATACTACCCAAGGAAGAAACTAGGATTACTTTAGGCCTGAGTTTCTTTAATGTATGTAAATACTTTTCTATATCACCCATCTGGTTAACATAAAATAAAAAAAATAAACAATCAATAACTATATTTATTTTGCTTAAATATATTTTTTTACAGACTAATGAGCATTAAAAATATCGGAGGCACTTAATAAATGTAGGTAAATCTGAAAGCGTAACTTTTACAATTTAAATTATGCTTTAACAAAACCTGTATTTAAAAAAAAAATCATTATACCAGTACCTGGGTAGCTCAGTCGGTTAAGTGTCCAACTGTTGATTGTGGCTCAGGTCATGATCTCAGGGTTATGAGATCAAGCCCTGAATCAGGCTCAGAGCAGAGCACAGAGCCTGCTTGGGATTTTTCTCTCACTCCTTCTCTCTCTCTCTGCCCTTCCCCTTCTTGTTCTCTCTCTTTCTCTCTCTCTCTCTCCCTCTCTCTCTCTCTCTCTCTCTCAAAAATAAAAGAAAATAAATAAATAAAGTTTAAAATAAACAATCATTATAAATAACAAAAAAAAATGTCTTTCCCCCCATCTCCTGTTTTGTTCCCTCTACCCACTTCATTTCCATATTGGTATGTGAAAGTATTGCTAGCCTTAAGAAATGCTACTTTTCCCACCTCACCAAAATACTCATCAAATCAAAAAAATACCAACTCACCAAGGGTACATTTTAATTTTATTAAAGATAAGTACTGAGAAAGGTCAGGAATTTCAAGGCTAAATCAAAGAAAGAGGTATATAAGTCTACTAAAAATAAATTTTCAAAGTAAAGGAAACAAAAATACTCCCCCAATTCATCTCTGGTTACTGCAAGTTTGGCACAGATATCTTCTTCTGTGCTGAAGGTTTAAATAGCTATCACAGCATTTCATAAATTTATACTTGAATTGAAAAGCTTTTCTTGTCTCCAAAAGAAAAATAGTCACATATTACTTACGTAGTAATTACAGGCTATGCAGCTGCCCTACAAAGCTTTACTATAAATGTGTTAAGCATGAACCACTACACAAACCTTATTCAAATTGCATTAAATGTTAAGCCAAAGAAATGTCATCCTCCACACCACTTCACACAATTGCTTACACAAGAACAATGGCCATCTCCCTAGTCTGAGACTTAAATAATGTAATAGAATCAATGTTGTTGATTTAGGCTATGGTTGGTTAAAAGTCATTACTGTTATTCCTCACCAAGTAAAGAGGTCTATTTCCCCCTTATTATGCACAAGTGAAGCTTATGCTAATGCCTACAAATCTAAGAATGAATAAGCTTCTTTGAAATACCATTTAAAGATTGAGAACTCATGAAATAGTACCTCGTTTCTATCATGATAAAAATATTGACCTCAATTTCTATATTGTGCTGATCCTTACTTTAAGCCTTTCTAATGTACAATTGAAAGCTTATACAGCATTTCCATTTGCTTAATACTTTAAAAATATTAAGCTGGTCACACAAAGCACTGTAGTAGTATCATGCCAGTAATAGAAGAATAAGGAGGCCAGAAACCTATGAAAATGTTTTAAGGAAAGTTAATGGAAGTAAGATTTCTCAAAATCTCAACCTCACCTTTAGAGGTCTTTATATCATCCATTCTAAACATGTAGTATTAATAGTATTGTTTGCTTTTTGTGTATTATTTGAACTTTGAAGCAAATGAATTTGGTAAGATTGGAGAATATTATAGCAACTAAAGGTGTCAGGCTTATGACCTAACACCTACAGAAATTTGGGAACAAATTAAACTGGGCTTGATTAAGTTTTATTTTACCTCAATTCAAAGACATAGAGCCATTAAAATGCAACACACCCATACTACTTTCTATTTTTGAAACTTTTTGGAACTGGATCTTGTTTAATGATTAAAAATGGCAGAATCATGAGGGATGTTATATAGACATCATTAACCTCTGACATCATGTGACAAAAAAATGGCATTCTCTGTGGCTTTCTTCCTAACACCCCACAAATCCAGTCTAACCATGAGAAAACATGAAACAAATCCTAGTTTGGGGTACCTGCCAGTACCCCTTCAGGCTGTCAAGGTCATAAAAAAAATGAAAGACTGGGGAAATATGACAAGCAAATGGAATATTCTATAATATCCAACTAAATAAATACCCTCGATTGGAGACTGGAGCAGAAGGAAGACATTAATGAGAAAACTGGTGAAATCAAAACAATGTATAAACTATAATCATTATGTATTACCATTTGTTCATTCAGAGTAACAAATATTTCCTAGTAATGTAAAATGTTAATAATAGGGAAAACTGAATGTCAAGTATATGGGAATTCTCCATATTATTTTTGTAACTTTTCTATAAACCTGAAAATATTCCAAAAAAAAGTTTTTGTTAGTTTGTTTGTTTTTAATGGATGAGTATATTTACTCCCAGTAACTGAAAATTAACCTTTGTGTACACTAGGCTAAATTTTACTATATAATTCATCTCTCAATCTTACATCAACATTTAAGAATTACACATTAACTGCTCTCAGCTCCATCAACTTTTCTTGCATTTTAACCCACTTCCCCACTGAGAAGACTTGAGGAACTTCACATTCACAAACTCCTGTAACAACACTCCTTTAAAACTAGATGTCTAACAGCAAAGTGACATAGAGGTAACTTTCCCTACGATACAGGCTAAAAAGTTAACCAAATTAAAATATTTACTTCTTTTATTTCTATAGATTGCAAAGAATGTCTCATTGAGTGTTAAAAATGTTTGGTCCATTTGAGACCAGTGCTGTTGATCATATGACTTCAGAAAATACAGTATCAGAGAAATAATGATAAATAAATCAAGATTTTGAAATAAATGCATAAATTCAGGAAAGTATCCACAGTAGTTGCTGGTGAAAGCAGATAAAAGGCAACCAATGTCTGTGTAAGCAAGTTTAATTTCAGTCAGTTGAATGAAACCAAATTTCTCTCTTTTTTCTTTTAGGAAAAAATTACAAAAAAGCCAGGATGTCAAATCTTATTCAGATGATTGTAGTCGGTTTGATGGCTGATGGCCTTAGTTTCAGAAGGTAACACTAGAAGTAAGGCAAAACTAATCTTAAAGCTAAACTTGCTCATTATATGGGGAAACAAAAAAAAATACTTGAATGATTTATTTGGTCATAAAGGGCAAGGTCTCAGAAAAATCTAGACAGCAAAAATGTTAAGTGTATTTTTATAAAAGGATAACAAGCATGTTTGGACATACCCATGGAAGTTGAGTGACTAGGTTAAGGAGTTTGGTGATAGGAACATTAGATGGAAAAACAGGTCTCCATGAAGACATGGAAAGTGAGAAAGTGACAGGCAGTCCCTAAGTGAGAAGTTCCCTCTGCGGATAGTGATATCCAGGACTTGCAGCATTTTCAGTGTTGTGTTGCACAAAACCTCTCCTTTACTCCAGACCTTGAAGTCAGCTAGACTCAGCAGCCTTTGGTGAGTGATGCTCTGGACATCACTAGGAAGGCAGACAGCATCCAGTGTGGGCTGAAGCATCATGCCAACAGAATAGTAGTTGGAGGAATTAGGATAAATAGTCAAGAGTTCACTAGGAGCAGAATAGCAGACCTAGGAGGGGCCACCTCCGGAAACTTTGATATTTGGGGGCAGTAGATGAAGTGGAGAATCAGGCATTTACGTGAAAATTCAGTGAAAGAGCAATTGAAAGCTTGTAGGACTTCAGTATATTAAACAGCAGATACGTGGCTTGCATATGTAAAAATCAGATGTCTGGAAATAATACACCAAGATATGCATGTCTGATGGTAAAATCAGGATTTTTTTTCCCTCCTAATTATTCAGTGGTTATCTAATGATTTTCCATCTGTATGATGTTCTTACCTTCCTCTTGGCAAGTCTGCATCATCCTTTTTCCACCGCACAGTTGGTTGAGGATCTCCCTGGACCTGACAACGAAATTCTACAGCCTCTTCCTCCAGCACCACCTGGTTAATTGGCCTCCTGAGAAATGTGGGTCGTTCTTAGGAAAAAAAAAAGGGAACAATGGTAAAATGAAATCAATGCTGTGCATGTCTTAAGAACATTATCAAAAAAAAAAAACTATCTCAACTATATCTTGATAAGACCTTATTAATCCAATGCAATTGAATAAAATAAAATATTTTGGAACACAGAAGTAGTTACGGTTTGTATATAAGATCATATAATCTTTTGGGAATAAAATGGATTCTTCAGTGAATTCCTGAGCTATGGAAAATCCTATCACAAAAAAATCTGAACAGCGCATTCCACAGAAACACGGAAAGATATAAAAACGATTACTTTAATCTACCCCAATAGCTGAGTGAGAAAACTGAAAGTTGAAACTGATGGAAACTATCAAAAAGGAAACTAATATTAATGTTCCATCAAGAATGCTAGCATTAACTAACTGGAAATAAGACAAAAAAACAAAAACAAAAACAAAAACAAGAACCCTACAGTGAATACACACAAAAAGTTGTGCTCTTGCACATGGTGTTATTTAAATTTTCCCACTTAGGCTATCACTTCACAAAGACTCAATACTTCCACATATGTTTTCACCTCGTGTATGGAAAGCTATCAACCCGATTTAATTTTTCTTAAATATAAAAGCTGTCAATCTGATTTTTTTCTTAAACAAAAATCACCATTATTATTAATTATTGTAAACTACTGTCATACATAATTTTCTAAGACCACTTCAATTATCTTCTCCTCAGTGTTTCACAGATTTACCCGTTTTTTCTTTACTTAACTTTTATGTTTCTTTATTTCTCTAGTGTTCAGGTTCAGTTTTCCCATCCTTTACTCCTTGTTGTTAATTTGCACCTATCACCCTTAATTTGCATTTTCCACTCCTCTACATATAGCTAGGGAAAAATAAATCCCTGTCTATGAAAATTTTACCATTGAAGAGAAATATAAAACAAACAGTAGTTTTACAAATCTCTAAACACTTGAATTTCTTGTCTAGTTTCTTCCCTTTTTGATAATGGTCTGATACAGGACACATTACAACTTAAGATTTCATTAGCACATGTCTCCAAATCATAGGCAGTCCAATAGTTCTACTTATTGAAGTAGAAAGAGAAATCAAGGAAAAGAAAGATGAAATCCATTGGGAATTGACACAATTTGTCTGGCCATATGGTCGTATTTAGTCACTTAAGACTTTAGTTTCAAACCCAATTTAAAAATGTCAATAGTGGCATAAAAAAAATTGAAACATATTTAGAAAAAAAAATCTTTAAAGAAAATCAATCACTTCAAGTAGCATATATTAAGAATATAGGATGGAAGTACATAATTTTATTGACTAAATAAGATCTAGATTTATAAAATAAATGTGTAAGTTGCAATAGACATATTTTATTGCATTAAAGTCAACAATCATTGGCATTCAGAAGGAAGACAACTCCATCTCTCCAGCGTGAAGTTGACAGTAAGGATCAAAATTTTCTCTAAAACAGCGACCTGAATATTAAGCATTAAGTACCTGCACTCTGAGACCCCAAAATCCCAAGCCATAAAACAGGCAAATAGAACTTCTCATGAAGAGGTTTTTTTAATGAAGAATTTAGAAATAAAGAATAAGAACTTGGAAGGGGGAAAAAAAAGGTGCTCCTAATTAGATTTTAGGTAGTCAGAATCAATTAACAGTTAAGTGTTCCCAACCCCACCCCTGCTCAAAGACAGAACAAATCTTCATGTTGGATGCAGTCATTTCGTATTATTCTTTTGAACCTTGGACACTACATGCTCCCAACAACTATTTTAGCACTGGCTAGTTGATACTGAGCTACTGTTTCTGGCGGCAAAAAGGCAACAGGATCAGTATAGTATCTTCATATGAGTGCTTAGAATGTTAATAGCAAAAATGAATCATTAGCCCAGAAAGCAGGATTGACTTGTTTTCTTTGCAATCACTCAGGGATGTTCATTCTATTCATCTAAAACTGAAATACCCAATATTAAAAGACAGCTAAGCCACTGTTGATGTCACTTGAGATTGAGAAATGAGGAATTTTCCTGCCCCCTTTGATTTTAATGAGTGTATTGTACTACAACCTCGTATATGGACAGAAGTCATTCCCTCACCCACTCTTCCATTTAGCACATATTAACACAGCTTTTCCTATGTCAGGCTTTGAGCTCAGTAGCTGGTGAACAGCCAGCAGCTTGGTTTCATCAGAAAAGTGGTGGGATGGGCACCTGGGTGGCTCAGTTGGTTAAGCTTCCTACTTCAGCTCAGGACATGATCTCACAGTTAGTGAGTTCAAGCCCCGTCAGGGGCTCTGTGCTGATAGCTTAGAGCCTAGAGCCTCCTTCAGATTCTGTGTCTCCCTCTATTGCTGTTTCTCCCCTACTTGCACTCTGTCTCTCTCTCAAAAATAAATAAACATTGACAAAAATTTTTTAAAAATTAAAAAAAAAAAAACAACAAAAAAAGAAAAGTGGTAGGAAATGAAGCCAGTCAGATAGTGAATGGCAAGACCATGAAGGGCCTTTCAGGCCATGTCAAGGAATGTGAGTTCTGCCCTAAGAGTGATAGAGAGATGTTGAAGTGTTTTAAGTACAGAAGCAACATTTTAAATAAACATGTGAAAAAGATTGTGTTGGCAGATCTGTGAAAAATGAACTAGAAGAGAAACATGAAGCAGTGAATTAGGTCAAATGTATTTTGTAAGAAATTACTTCAGCTTTGGCTGACACGATGGTTCTATGGATATGGAAAAGGGGCAGAATGAAAAGGTATCAAAACTGGGTGATCAATCAGAAGTGGATATTGAAGAAGAAAAGTCTAAAAGGATTCTCCAGTTTCCATTTAGCAGATTGGAACAGATTGGCAGGTAAAGCATGGATATGGGGTGTGTATGTCTATGTGTGTGCAGATCATTTCATCACAGAAATGCTAGACAGGAGAAAAATGAACACCTATGCTTAAGCCATTGCTGATCAGGTTTCTGTTACTTGAAGTTAAATGCATTTTTTTTTTACATTATTTATTTTTGAGAGACAGAGACAGAGTGTGAGCAGGGGAGGGGCAGAGAGAGAGGGACACACAGAATCAGAAGCAGGCTCCGGGCTCTGAGCATCAGCACAGAGCCCAACACGGGGCTCGAATCCACAAACTGTGAGATCATGACCTGAGCCGAAGTCTGACGCTTAACCGATTGAGCCACCTAGGTGCCCCGAAGTTAAATGCATTCTTATTTAAGAAGATAAAGGAGGCTACTTACAAAATAGAAGGGAAAAAGAAAAAGTAAATGTGATCATACCTAGATATAGAAAAGCTCTTGAATTTCAAAAAATAAAAATAAAAAATAAAAAGGGAATCAAAAGAAACTTAAGCATGGTGAAGATATTTTATCAGAAATTAAATCAAAACCTCTTTTTAAAACTAGTATGCTAGGGGTACCAGGGTGGCTCAGTCGGTTAAGCATTGGACTCTTGCTTCATCTCAGGTCATGATCTCATGGTTTTGTGCATTCGAGCCCCACATGGACTCTGCTCATGGCATGGAGCGTGGTTGAGATTCTCCCTCTTTCTCTGTCCCTCCCCCACTCACACTCTTTCTGTCTCTCTCAAAATAAATAAATAAACTTTAAAAGTAATGCTAAAATCATGCCTATTAAAATCAGGAACATGATGGACATGCCAACATTAGTAATCAATAAGAAAAAGAAAGAAAAGTGTGCGTATTGGAGAATAGAATAACAATTTTGATAATCGATAATTGCAACAAAAAATAAGAACTACATAGGATCAATGTAGTAATGTTGACAGTATTAGAAAATGGGTGCTTTTAGAAAAAATGTGACAAATTCATACACTGCAAAATTAGTAAGTCACTGGAATCTTAAAGCTATTTCTATATTATCTATCTATCTATCTATCTATCTAACATGGAAAATTTTCATGACATGATGCTAACTATAAAATAAATTGTATAACAGTATGTGAGACTAGTTCCATTAAAATACACATGAATATTTTCAGGCAAAGATTTTGTATGCTTTCTTTAACATACTACCTGCCACAAAGTTGCAACATATGAATGCAATGAACCCAAAGGATAAACTTTACATTAGACTTATTCTGAAACTATAATTATTAAAACTAAAGTTGTCTCTTTATCCAGGGGACAGCATCAGGATCCTTGAGGGTTTTATGGCTTTCATACATGTTCTAAGCCCCACTGTTTTATATGGAGACACGTGGAAGAACCTGATTTATAATTCAAGAAGAAGGAAGATATAGGATCCCCTGCTGCTGTTCTGATGAACCCAGCAGGGGTGGACAACTTCGCAATGAACTTTTTCTATTCCCTTCTGCCCTCAAGCAGAGTCTAGTTGCCTAGCAACTAAATAACCACAGGAGAGTATGTGGTATAGAATTTTTGGAAGTCTAGAATTGGCTCATGATGGAAATGTAATTCAATTGACAGGAAAGAGAAATAAAAGACAATGCAAATAAAAGTCATTTGCACATATAGGAGACATCAAGATGGGTTTTATACTGGAGTAACTTAGGTTACACCTTCCAACAAAGTGACACTGACATTTACTAATATGTTGGAGTTTGGTCACAACTTTTAAAGTATTATTCTGGGAATTTCCGTAGTGCCCATTACAGTAATTATCCCTAAATTGTATTATTCATTATTCTAATTGTTTTCTGCTAATTATAATAAAATCACCTTCTACTACAATTTAACTGCCTACAAAAAATGGTATGTTAAAAACTGTAGGTTTGCCTAACATTTATTAAATGGAAATATATTTTTTGTAAGAATCATTTTCCAGTTTCCTTAACTAGACTTTATTTCCAGAAAAGTCTGAGAATCAGAAACATGAATATTGAAGACTAAAGAAGTTGTACAGGCAGAAAACATATTTTTAAAGGCTTTGCCTTTGCAGTGACTACTATTATTCTAAGCCAAACAAAAGGTGTGCTTTCAGACACAAATTATAAAAATTATAAGGAAATGTCTTGGGATTTGCTGTTTTATGTCAAAATGATCTGCAAATAAATGTAAAGTTATAAGGATTAGATGGTAAATTGGTAAGTAATCCCATTTGATACCCATTAATGCCCCAGGAGTTTGTACCCCATGAAACTTTGCACAATCAAAATAAATATATATGAAACATCCTGAACTACTAAATAATGAGAAAAATTCATTTTGAGGCATGTAAATAAGGTCACTGATTTTTCCATGTTATCACCTTATGTCTGATCACATATTGAAAACTCGGGAAAAATCTCAAGGGCTGTTTCCTAACTGCTTATCAATTAGATTAGAGTCCCTCTGAATGGCCTGATCCCTAATTATATAGCCTTGGAGTGATCAAAGGCAATGTCTTTGCCAATGCAATTAACATTTTTTTTTATGTGAGATTAACTGGATTTGAATCACCTGCATAACTTGCTTACAAGGTTAATCTCTCTTGAGACAGTAGTGTTGTTTGGCAGTGTGGTACTATGTAAAGTACAGCTCTCAAGTAGTCAGGTCAATTTAGTTTCAAATTGGCATTCTGGAAAATCCAACTGTGTGTGGCTATAATAAAATCAAATGCCAAGTCTCACTGTAGTTATGCCAATAGTGTTGAGAAAACAAAATGAGAAAACAATTTATGAGAAAACAATAAATCTGAAATGGGGTTGCATAATATCTCTTAAGTTTCTTATTTACATGCTACAGTGAAAGAAATTAAGTCCCCACTGAACAAGTTTCTCTTTTCAACTGCATTGAATATGGCTGTAAAATTGGCAATGGCTGTGTCATGACAGCTCTTACTAGGATAATCTTAACAATTTTTTAAATAATCTTTGCTTGACATTATGAAACTGGTGTTACAGCAATAATCACATAGGTAAGTCCTTTAGGTCCTATAAGACCAAAGGCATGAAATAAAAGGACAGTAGAGGTAACCACTGCTTGTAAACCTTATCTTAACTTCAGCTGGCCTGGAAGTACTTGCCAAGCTATAGTGTCTATTAACCTGGGAAGTCAGATGGCTAGCCTTAGTATGTCTCTTTTTATTTTACTGGGTATGCATGAGGGGACAGGGTTATGATAGCCATTGAATGTGAATTATTGTGCCCTTCCAAAACAGACTGGATGATAATGATCAGACTGTCTGAATGTGATTAAATAAATCCTGGCTGCATTAACTTTTTTTCTTGCCAAGAATTTTCTTTGTCTGAGAGAAGTCATCCTGTGAAGTAAAGACAAACATAGGTAAATGTTTTCAGAGGGGAAAAAATGCTTCTCTCACCATATCTTAGAGGCAAAGTTTCATGTTATCATTGATAATGTGATGTAAAAGGTCTATTCATCTTACTACTATATTAAATCATTTAAACAGGGTTTGGCACATGGGAGGTGCTCAAGGGATGTTTGTTAAATGAGAAAATGAATAAGAAATGTTTTGCTGTTTTAAAGTTTGCAAGCAAATATTATTTAAAAGATAGCTTTCAATAACAGTCTTAATTTTAATAATGCCTTATATTTGGAATTCTTAAGTGAAGGCCCCAGGATATCAATAAAACTTAGATATTTCTTATGGTTTGGCTCTAAGATATCTTCTCTAATAGCTTTGCCTACTGGTATTCTCTAATAGCTTTGCCTACTGGTACAGTCAGGCCACCACCTAAAATCTCTAATCTAATTACTGAAAATCAACATCAACAGCCCTAAATTCTGTCCTCATTGCCAATGAATGGCTACTTCTCAATCTGATCATTGTACAGTGAAAGCCATCAGTTGACACAGAGTTTCTAATAGTCTTTTTAGTGAGCAGCTATTAAATATGAATGAACAACAGTAGATCACTTGCTATTTGAAGAAAGCCTCCAGTGTAAAAGACAGAACAAGGGAGAAAAGGAAGTGGAGAGGGAGTCAGAAAAAAATGAAGCAGGAAGCATCACAAGAAAGTTTTATTTGAAAAAAAAAGAGTTATTAAAATCCTGTGACACAAGAGAATTTAAACTATCCATGAAACAAGAACAGAATATGATAAATGAGGAAGAATGAGAGAAAAGAAAGACCTGGGAGGTTTCACATCTAATTAATAAATATATATTTGACATATAAACTGAATAAAAATTATGGGAAAGGATAATTCACTAAATTGTTTAGTAATTATCAGATTGAAATTGTTCACCAAGTAAAGGGAAAAAAAAGTGGCAAACTGAGGCATAGTATTGAAACATTTTAGAACACTGGAATAATGATATAGCACTAAAACTGGAAAGAGGAAAGAAAGAAAGAAAGAAAGAAAGAACGAATAAAAGAAAGAAAGAAAGAAAGAAAGAAAGAAAGAAAGAAAGAAAGATCACATAGGAGTCAGAAGCACAGTAGACTTCCCAAAGCAACAGTAAAGCTGAATGATTTTGGAGGAGAGATTTTAGTATTATAGTCAAAGTTTTTTGTTTTTGTTTGTTTTTTTAACTACATTTTATAACCAGCCATAGTATCAATTAAGTTTCAGATAGAATACATGCTTTTTACCCTGAAATTTATTCTAGGCTCCAGTCAAATAGAAAGCAGGAGAGAAACACTGTTCTGATATAGGAGTTAACCAGGAAAGAAACAAATACAGGATGCAACAAACAGGAAATCCAGCATGAGAGAAAAGGGGAGTAAACGTCAGGATGAAATTCTGGAGTAGATCTGAACAGCATCCAGCCTAGTTAGATTGGCAGGAAGTCTAAGGCCTCCAGGAAGGCAGTAGCAAAGACAAACTTAAGAGCTAAGTAGAATGTAAAGGATTTTAAACCTTCTGTTAGAGAATGCAAGAGTTCATGACAGGGGTAGACAAACATAACTAAAAGGAAAAAATGGCTTTATTGTTAATTTGAAGAACAAATAAGTGCCAGAAAAGAAATGCCATCATAATAGTGTAACATTTGCTCACAGTCCATATTTACATGGTTCTAACCACTCAAATTCGGAATCTTAATACAACCCATGTTTCTAAAGTCTATATACTGAAGGAAAGAAAGAAGGGGAAGTAGAGGTGAGAAGGTAGAGAAGGGGATATAAATGGGTCAAATCATCATCTTCCAAATAGGAAGTCAAAATAATGTATAAAACTGCAGAATATGGATATATTTAGAAATATAGAAATAAATCCCAGAAGAAAACATAAAACAGTCTTGTAGTTAAGTTCAAAGATGAGGACTGTGTGTGTGTATGTGTGTGCGTGTGTGTGTTTGTGCGAGTGTGTACTGGAAGGAGGGGTGGGGCTAGTTATTTTTGTATTTCATTATAAGTTTGGTAATAGTTCTAATGTCTATTAGTAGTGTAACATAAAATGTATTTTCATGGATTACTTTGATAAGCATTTAAAAATCATTTGGAAAAATTTATGTCATTTTTAAGTGACAGTGAAATTTTGGATAACAGATATCTCAAACCTACCCATAATTAGAAATTCAATTCTAGTTTCTCTGACAGCAGGATCTTTAGAACTTAATTAATATACATAAAGTGCTAGGGAGTATTCTTTTTGAGGGCATCTAGACTGTGCCATAGATTTTAGTGTCCATTCACACTTTGATGCCTACTTCTTAATTTTATATTTGGTACTTCCCACTTAACTAAGCTGTTATTTATGACCAACATCTATTAAAGAAAAACAAATAGAATAAATGATTCATGGAGTATGGAATAGTAACATTTTGAAAATTAAGTTACACTGATCATGTCTTTGTCTAAATAGCAGATTTTTACAAGATAAACTGAAATGTTCAAACTAAACAACTTCTAAGTCAAGCCCACACACTAAAGAATCACAATACTTGTGGATGGCTGTTGGATACCAAAGACCTGTTATTCCTTTCACTGTTTTTCTTGCCATTTACGAGTGAATTAGAATTATACATTTTGAGCAATTAATACCATCAATTACTTTTTGTGTATAACGTGCTTAAAACTTTTTTTTAACATTTATTCATTTTTTTGAGAGACAGAGAGAGACAGAGTGTGAGTGGGGGAGGGGCAGAGAGAGAGGGAGACACAGAATTGGAAGCAGGCTCCAGGCTCTGAGCTGTCAGCACAGAGCCTGATGCGGGGCTTGAACCCACGGACTGCAAGATCAATGACCTGGGCCAAAGTTGGGTGCTTAACCGACTGAGCCACCCAGGTGCCCCTGGGTATAACATACCTTAAAGTAAAGATTGAGTTGCAAAGAACATTTAAAATCTTCTGTAGCTACAGAGTGGTCACAGTAGCCAATTTTTTTTTCTTTTTAAGCAGA
This sequence comes from Lynx rufus, assembly GCF_022079265.1. Classification (NCBI taxonomy): domain Eukaryota; kingdom Metazoa; phylum Chordata; class Mammalia; order Carnivora; family Felidae; genus Lynx; species Lynx rufus. The sequence continues at coordinate 128,211,791 of NW_025814867.1, forward strand.
ATTGCTGCTACATGAAAATAAAATTGAGAGCGGGGAGGGGAAAAATGTACCCAGTTATACTTTTATAAACCCTAGGTCAGAAATAATAATATCTAACAATGATGAAATATAAAGAGGTTTATTAGAAAATGTGTATGGATACAAAAGCACCCAAATAAAATAAAGAATTCCCCATTACACATAGGACACTGGTTATTTTCTCTAAGAACTGAACAAAGTGCCTCTCTCAGGCAATCCTTGTCACATCCTTGATTTGGACAATCACTACTGTTGTTATGTTTTATTTCTGGGTTCAGATGATGTTTTCTTATCAATAATGGAATTTTAGTTTTTCCTTCAACTTAATACTGTACTTATAACCCCCAGGTCAGTTCTGACTAGTTTACACCATCAGATAAATGTTCTTAGTTTCTTAAATCAATTCTTCCAGAGGTACTGCCCCTAGACAAATCCAATCTCTTTGCTTTATGGCTATTTTCAAAATAATTTAGAAGTTCCCCTGTAACTCCTGACATGTCTAAGGACCTCCTATATTTCCCATCATGTCTTTAGGGAACATGAGGTAAATATTTCATAACACAGTCACATTTTGGTAAGTCTAATTGCTTTGGTAATGACATTAAACCCTTTCAATTTCCTTTCGAAGGCAGTATGTACTTTTGGAATGCAACATTTTTCTCTTCCAAAGATTGTGGCAGTTACAGAAAAATAGTAATGAGTGCTTCTTTAAATAGAACAGCTGTACGTGTGGGTTTTCAATGCCAATGTTCAGTGACCACTAATTTCATATCTTACCAGGAAAAAACTGTATTTTATTCATTATGGAGTGAAGCACATTTTGAGACTCTTATAGCTGACTGCATGAAATTGAAGGGCAAACTGATACTTGCCTGAGCTCTGCGGGACAGAAATTTACATGCATACTTTGAGCAATTTTATTTTTACTATTCAATTCCTTTAATGAATTATGGACTTTCTCCTGGTTTGGTCATTTGGGACTTCAAGCTGCTTAGTATCCATACGGAGTATTACCAGAGATTACTCGGTACTCAGCGTGATTGAAAAGAGAGGCCTGTTCTCAGGTACACATTCATAAAGCACACCTTAATGCTTTAAATGTAATGGAAATCATAACATGGCTATTTTGCTTTGGGGCGCTCCGATAACACCATGGGATGGCACATCTCAAACTACAAAAGCAGTTTCTTTTGGAATGTATGCAGAATTCTGATGCTTCGCTCAAACATGTTATAATGACCAGCAGTAAGATCTTACTCTAATTCATTAAACCAGAAGATTATTTTGCTGGCACGAAAAATAACTTAAAAATCACACTTATCTCCTATGTTTTAAAAAAAATCACACAATATCAACAATAGTCAAATATTTTTAAGCTACAGATATACACACACATGCATACATACATATACATGTGTGTGTATATATACATGTATACATATGTGTGTACGTATAGACAAATATCCATACACAGACTTAAGTGGGATTTCAGTGACTTCTGAAGGAATATTTCATTTTCCAATATCTTTAGGATCCCTACTTTCCCTAATTTTCTGTAATTTTATTTCTTTTTCAATTTTTCACAGCTGCCCTATAGCATTTTCCTTTTTTGTTTACTGTGCCGTCTTTATTCTACCCAATTTTCTCTTTCCTAATGCTTTGTCCACAGTTTCTCTGATACAGATCTAATCAAGTTTTAACCTATGAATTCTATTACTCTGCTAAAGAGTCCCTTGGTTCTGAAATCTGAAGAAACATGAATATCATAGCAATGAGGTAGGGAAGCTGATGGCACTCCATTTACAAAGTTTACAAAAAATTCCATCTCTGCTGTTTTTCTGCTGGGCCCCATGTACTCATGCTCCATATTTTGCCTCTGAGTAAGCCAAGGAAGCTCTGTTCCCACTTCAAGGGGGAAGCAAGAAAGTCAGTCCTTCTCTGAGTTTTGTCTTAGGGCCCAAACACCTGTTAACACCTAAGAAAAGCCAGATCCCAAACACATTCCAGGACGTTAGCTTCAAACAAACTTCAGCTGACACTGGCATTAATACCACCCCTTCTGTGATTTATGGAGTGAGACCTATTGTTCACCTGACACTTGCCTTTGATTGGACCCTACCCTGGATTCCTGGACCCTTAGACCCTTTTGAATATAAACCGTTAGTCTCAAGCAACAAACAAAACTCATTCTTCTTTCTTTCAGAGTCTCCCACTCTGTCTGCTATTCTCTGTCATGTATACTATTCAATAAATGCTATTTTCACTTACTCTGGCTCACATTTGATTTCTACCCTGTGTAAGCCAAGGATCCTTTTGGATGGTCCTCGGGGACTCTCTCCTGGGTTCTTGGACCCAGCCTGCCTGCATTAGCAAGAGAGTTTATGGTTGGTTTGTTTTTTTCCTAATTTGGATTGTATATATTTATATGTATGTGTGCGTGTGTAGCTGGCTAGTTTTTTTTTATCATAAGCTAAAACTGCAAATATCTAAATTTGAAATTTTTTTTTTTTTTTAATTTTTTTTTTTTCAACGTTTATTTATTTTTGGGACAGAGAAAGACACAGCATGAACGGGGGAGGGGCAGAGAGAGAGGGAGACACAGAATCGGAAACAGGCTCCAGGCTCTGAGCCATCAGCCCAGAGCCTGACGCGGGGCTCGAACTCACGCACCGCGAGATCGTGACCTGGCTGAAGTCGGACGCTTAACCGACTGCGCCACCCAGGCGCCCCTAAATTTGAAATTTTTAAAGCAGAAGACAAGTGAAATGTATTTGCACTACACTAAAAAAAAAAAAAAAAACACAACTTACCCAGTGTCTTACCCATAAAAGATACTTAATAAATACATTACAGTGGATAAATTTTAGATGGATATAATATCTCAAACAGAATTTGAGAAAGATGAATTTTTTTTACATTCTGATGAAAGGGAAAATCCTATAAATATATATGAATAAAGTAAATGAATTATTGTTTCAAAAGTTCTATTTTTATTCATATCACAGATTTCATCTGACGGATAGAACCAGAAACCAAGACAAATCCAGTCCTTCGCTACTCACCATAAGTCATAAGCAACTGTCCTTCTATGTCCTGATGTTTAGTATTAAAACATATTTACAATCTGAGGAAAAGTATATATAAATAGCAATTTATAATTTAAAAGAGAGTTTTACCAAAGACAGTCACTTCTGCTGGATCACTGTCTCTTTCTCCCACCATATTGGTGCCAACACAGGTATACATCCCTGCATCGCTTTTCCTCGTGTTGGAGATCATCAGTTTTCCACCACGAATCTGTTAAAAATTAAAAAAAAGAAAGAAAGAAAGAAGAGAAAGAGAAAGAAGGAAAGAAAGGAGAAAAAAGAGAGAGAGAAAGGAAGGAAGGGAGAAAGGGAGGGAGGAAATGGAAAGGAAAATAAACAGCAAAGGGAAGGTGACTAATAAATCATTTTGAATATTTAAGCACAACATTTTTTTTCCCCTCAAGGAAATAGCTCAGTGTCTAAGACAGAAAACTTTCCCAGTATTTTGGCATGTGTCTTTTCTTCTCTTAAATTCTCCTTCAGGATTAACCTCCATATTCCCTTTCTAGAAAATGTGTTTCATTCTTTCTCTCATCTGGTCCTATTTTGAGTCTTGTGAGTGCTTCTTAAATCTTAATGGTTAATCTTCACTCTGAAGTAGGTTGAATGAATTGCTATTGATAATTTGTTATCAGAAAGAAGTACTAAATACCTGCTTTTGGAAATATAATGGAATCCAACGGACCCAAAGTGATTCAACAAGCATTTACCAAGTACCTTTATGGGTTCCGCAGTGTTCTAGGCACTTGAGGTTCAGTAGGAAACCAAATAATAAAAACCTCTGCTTTCATGGAGCTTACATTTCAGTTGTTAGCATTAACTATTTATGTCTTACCTTAGCTGTATTTATGAAATAATTTTTGAAGAAGAAGGCGGGGGTGATAAAAATAAATACATTTTTTAATAATGAGTATGAGTTGGTACAAATCATTGGCTTCTAAAATGTGTTCCCTAAATGTTTCCTAAATGAGACACATTTATTGACTGAATAAACCAATGAAAATGTTAAAATGTCTGTTTGTTAAAGAGGATATTGAAGCAGAACTAGGTTTTTAGTAAGTGTATCAGCAACTCATAGCTTCTTTTCCAATTTTGTTTCTTTGTATTTATATAATTCAATGATCTTAACATCACAATGGCTGAGTGTTCTTAAAGAGATATGAGATAAGAACATGCTGGTTTCCTCTGGCAATTTTTATCTCCTAGGCAAACAAAATCCACATAGGCATGTTCTCATCAGAGATATTTCAGGCTCTAAAACTTGTCATGTCACAAAAAAAGGACTTTCAACTTTGTTTTTCCATGGAACAAAAAGACCATCAACCTATTAATTAGGTACAGTGGAGTATAATAAACTATAAGTTATAAAAATGTCCATGGAGGCCACTCCTCCTCCCCCTGAAGCTGAGTTTGGCAAAATTACTTGATTTGACAGATGAAACTAAAGAAATGTTTCAATAGAAGGAAAGTGCTAGCACATTGAGACTTATGTTTCCTTGCTGCAGCTGGAATCTTGAGACCACTATGGGAACCAGTCTGAGCAGGCCTGCTGGAAAATTATAGGCCAAGAGAAGAACGAAGATGCCCAACTGGGTGTAAGTCAATTGCCAGACATGTGAGTAAGGTTATCCTAGATCATCTGGCTGCCAGCACATCTTTTAAACAAGCCACAGAAGCATGAAAAAACCTAGCAAAGATCAGCCAATCTGGAACAGAATGAAGAATTGTCATCTTACCCACAAAACAGTCTAAATAAAATGGTTATCATAAGTCTCTGTATTTTGTGGTGGTTTGTACAAAGGGAAAGGTAAATGACGCAAACATGAACTAGAAACCCTTCCACATTGATTTAACTCTGTCACCAGGAACACATTTTCATGTTTGGTACCCAAACACAGACCATTGAGAGCCAAAGTGCCCCCAGTAATGCAGATCCTCATGCTGTCAAGAGTTTAAGCCAGAATCATAGGAATATATATTGTGATCCCCTATATGGCCTGTCCAGTTCTGTGTTATGGTGTAACCATAGTGTGCATGGAAAAAAAAAATCCTCATTTACAAGATATTTTTAAATAGACACCTAGACTATACGGATTTTTGACAGAAATGTCACATTTGCTCAGAGAAATGGACATTATTTTAAATAAAGTATGTTTATTCTCAATAATTGTATTAAATATAAACATTGTATTAGGAATAACCTCAGAAGTTTGAGGCATTTCTACTGTTTCAGTGGACTGGTTCCCATAAGTGTCATAAACAAAAGTTGAGTGGATTCCACAAAACCATAAAATAATTGCATGTCTTTCCCCTTTTCTACCTCTTTACAATGTTCTGGGTGTTTTGTTTTGAATATTAATTGTTATGAACCTAATCACCAATTTCCCTTGAAAGCAGACTATTCTGCAAGAGCTAAACTGCGGAACCATAAAAGTCATGTTTACTTTGATTTTACTTCATACCTGCTAAACTTTTAAATGAATTCATGTATAAAATTTTAGTTATAAACATTGAAAAATTGGAAAAGGTGCTTGAAGGACCTATCACCTCGAATCATTTTCTCTTATAATTTTGAAAATGGTGTAAAAAGAAATGTTCTAGGTAATTTGTTTCACAGCCATCATCTAACCTTTATCATTCATGTACAGCATGATCAATAAATGTATTTGGATATTAAAATAAACCAAGTCATCAATATTGTAGTGCAATGATGTATGTATTTGAGATGTTAAAAAACCTAAGTCATCAATATTGTACTGCAAAGACATATTTACATATTCAGATGGGTGCAATTATTACTATATCATCTATACCTGAGTTGTTTAATTTCTGTCTCTTTGAAGACTCATCCTAAAGTTTTTTTGTTTGGGTTACTCCTTTTCAGTCCTTTCAATGCAGTCTAAATGGTAATCAGCATTCGATGCTATTCTACAATTTTATTAACAATAACAAAAAATAAAATGATCCATTTTAAGACTTGATATTCAATCTCTGTAGGAATTAATTTTAATTTAACTCACACTTATTCTTTCTTCCTTGTCATCAATTCGAACTTTGTCTTTTTTCCAGTAGATGGTGGGTTCTGGATGTCCCCTGGGAGGTTGGCACTCCAGGATTGCGGGCTCTCCAGCTGCCACTACAACATCTGTGGGATTTTGCCGGAAGTCATCTCGTAACACTGAAGAAAAATAATTCAATGTTTTTGAAAGAAAATTCAATGACAGCAACTTTAGCTTTCTCTTGCAAAAAGTGACTTCAAATCTTACTTACTTCATTTTAATAAACGTTGAATATTTACTGAGAACATAGCCATGTCCATTTTAAAATATTCTAGGGTCAACCTAAATGTTCAACAGGGAAATGGCTGACTATGTAATCATGTACCTTTGCTATAAATCTAATTTAAAAAATAAGAAAAGCCTAAGGAAAATAAGAAAAGAAATACTTGTGATATAGTTTTGAGATTAAATATTCAAGGTACAATATTTTTTATGCAGTATGATCCTACTTTCTATAAAGAAAAAACATATATACACATATGTATACAAATGCATTAAAATAAACACGTAAATTGTCAAGTTAGACTTAAAAGCCCAAAACAGGTCATGTGCACATGGTCTGTGAGCACATATGTATGTCAGTCTGGGAGGGGAAGTGGAGTGAGGACTTTTTGAGAATGCATTTTCTCATGACATGAATATGGACAAGATCTACACTGTTTTCATTACACTTCAGAAGATAGACTCATTGTTCACCCTGCAACGCACTAGCACCCACATACACAGGGCTACATTTTCATTCTCTCTGCTTCTCCACCTGCCAAGCGACATCTGGGCAGCGTGACATTCAGAGCAGAGATATCCCTTATAGCAGTTTGGCCAGTCTGAATTTCCCCTCCTTTCATTAGGAGAACAGCAGGTTGGACCTCCATTGTAACCTCCGAAAATCTGGCATGCCTGGCTCTCCAAATGTCACCTATCTATCTGTGTGTGCATTTCTTCTGTTGGCAGGATGAAAAGCCTGGAGAAATGACTTGGCCCTATCAGATTGCAGGATGCTGGGTTTCTTTAGCAAATAAGGGCCATGTCTATTTTAGGATAAGCATTCAAAAAAGTAGTTCAGACCAGGAATATACCATATACCTCAACAGCCTTTGCTTTGTCTAGCTGCCTTGACTTTCCTATTCTTTTATATTCCAACAATGACAACTTTGTTTCCTAAGTATATCTAAAGGCAACACACACAACACACACACAAAACAAACATATGAACATACAGTGCATTATATCTATGCATATATATATATATATATATATATATAAATTGGTTAAGCTATTTGAAATCAAAATTAGGTAGATTCTGGTAGTCTGTTATGTAAATCATCTGTTACAAATGTGGATTAGGTCAAACCAACTGCCTTTGGTGTCCTATAATGAGACCCACTTCAGCACTCTGCTCCTTTTTGGGCAGAGTCTCTAGGTTAATTGTCATTCTACAAATAAATAAAAATTCCCTGGCCTGAAAATAGCTCCAGAGAGACAACTGAGTGACTTTTAGGGCTTTTCTTCTCTTTTCTCTTGCAACACATCCTTTAACACGGTTTTCCATCTTAATGAAGTCACGGCCCTTTTAGAGATTAGAGAAACTTGTCTCCGTATTGAAGGAACAGTAAGAAAGAATTCAGCACAAATTGCTCACTCTCAGCTTATAAGCTGATTAATTTACTGCCTTTGCTGCTAAGGAAATGTGTTCCATTTTAGCATGGTGAACTGCACATTTTTGGTTCTCTTGTCTCACTGGCAAGAGAGGTGTGATTTATATGCATAGGATTTGCTTCTGAATGGGCTGAGAGAAGAGTGCATTTAATGTGACATTCAGGCAGGGGGATGGGAAGGGGTTAACATCGTGGTTCCCTTTTGCAGGTAAATCCTCCTGGGAAAGCAAGCTGGTGACTCATTTATATTCTAAATACAGAACAGCTGCCTATTTATGCAATGTTAAGACATGCAAAAATATGGTAACAGAGTGGTGAGCACCCCTACAATATCCAGTACTGGCAACAAATGGTGTTTTGGCAGGCCCTCAATCTGTTCCAAAATGACACATCTGGCCAGTTGAAGGACCTTCTCTAGAACTGGTCCCCTAACAAATGACACGCCAAAAAGCCTCTGCTCAGATGGTACTTAAGGCCATTGCAAATCATTCAGAAACACAGTGTTACATCAATTTGCAACAAGCCAAATTAAGAAAGGAAAAAAAAAAGGTCCTTTGACATGGAGGACAAAAAGGAGAAAAATATCATAACAAACTAAGGACTGCTACTCTTAAACAATGTAACATGTGTTTATGGCGTTCACAAAAAGAAAATGACTCCAATTTGCAAATGAAGCCAAGAAATCTAACATCAACTGTAATTTTAGGCTTTCAGGCTATTCACCCAGAGAGTAGGGTGATATAATAGTATAATTGGTACTGTACCCTCTTCAACTTGTAAAATGCTCTTTGGGGTTTTTGGAGCATCCAGTTAATTCATTTTTTGCTTAGTGATACCATTTCTTTTACCTTAAATCTTTGGGGTAATAAAATGTGTTTCTTCTCTGTCTCAATAAAACATTCAAGAGAAACACATCCTTTACACCAGGTCCTAGCACAGAATGTACAAAACTTACTCTTAGGGAAAAGTGAAGTCAATTTTACTCTTCTCACACCGTACCAAAGGTTAAGTATGTTCTGATATTTGCTTACATGTTTCCGAGGTTTTGATATCCATTCATTAATATTAGCAAAATAAAATGAAATAATGTTTATTATTTCCAATTTTTATGCTAGTTATCCATTTCTGTCTTGGATTTTGCCCTACACTTTATTGCAGGTGATAAAGAAAAGAAAGTGTTCTTTGCAGTAAAGAATTCATGCATGTGAGGTGAAAGGAAGTAAAATGGTCTTGTAAATGTAGGAAAGCAAAGCAAATCTAAATTAACTCTATATTTTTTTCTCTTTAAGCCCCTATTTTAGAAAGAATTGAGGGCTACATTTTTGATGTGGCTTGACAAATGAGCCAAAGCAAGGGCACACGCAATACGTGTAATAACTAAAGCTCCAAACAGTTCTTTATGTAGAGTGAAACAAAATAAAGTAAATAAACCTGATTAACTGAGAAAATAATCTGGTTACAATGACAAAAGCTTAGTGGATAGTGATAAATTATGCTTGAAAGAAAAAAAAAGATACAAATAGGTACAGTTTTGATATAGCATTTTTTGTGGAGCTAAATTTAGATACAAAGGTTCAAATCCCCTGGACTGTTGGGGGGGTGTCTAATTGGCTAGAACCCAAATATTCATTTCTGTATATGAGCTGAAAACCATAAATGAGAGTACACCTAGGTACTCATAATCTGGGTTAGATTTGCATTCTTTTTACATTGACATGCACTGTGACTTAGTAAGTTATTCTGGAAGATCAGAAAGTTTTGAATTACTGTGTGTTTGATAAAATATAGTTCTTAGTCATGACATAAAGATTTGCAACAAATTAATTCAATTCTCCAGGAACATAATAAACACAACAAGGGACTTGGCACTGTCCTATAAAATGGTGAAGAAATACGAAACAAGCATGACATGATAATGCCTGTGGTAGGCTTTTTCTTTAATATCCCTCCCTCCTGGCATTTATTTTCATGTGTAATCCCCTTGCCTGTTCTGTGGGCTGGACCTAGTGACTTGCCTTTAATGAATAGGTTATTGTAAACTTATGGAATGTCATCTCCAATATTGGGTTATAAGTGATGATAACTTTCATCTTTCTTACTTTCCCTAGCTGTTTTCTCTGTCACTCCCTTTCTTCCTTTATGGAATTCCTTGATCATGTAAGATACCTTTTTGCTCAAAGAAGAGGTCCATTTGACAACAATCTAAAGGCAGCTTCTAGGCAACAGCAAGCAAGGAACTGAGGCTTTCAGTCCAACAAGCTTCCTCAATCGAGCTTTCACATGATAACACAGCCCTAACCAACACCTCACTGCAGCTTTGTGAGAGATCCTTAGAGCAGACGCCTAAGATATATCTGGGTTCCTGATCCACAGATGGAGAATAAATGTATGTTATTTTAAGTCACTGAGTCTTGTAGTTTGTTGCACAAAAATAGGTAACTAATATAATGGCCTGAAAGAGTTTTAGATCTAGTTGTGCCTTTACAGCTTATATCTTTGGCTCCTGTTTCCTCATACCACCTTCTTTCACTCACCAGGTCCTCTCCCTTCTGTCCTAAATCAACAGCTGTCAAGAATTTTAAAGACATATATTTTATATCTTTATATGTTTTATAAAGTATTTTATATTTTATATATTTTTTTACATTTTTATTTTCTATTTTGTCAACATAGACAAAGCAAATCATGACTCAGGCATTGCCATCTTAGTTTATTAAGATAAACTAGCAATGACAATGAGATGAGGCTACATAATTAAGAGACTAAAAGATGTATTTCTGAATTACAATGTATGCATGCTTCTAAGTAGTTATTAGAAATACAGAGCCTAGAGAAATTACTGATGAAAGTGTTCATACACACCATTGGATAAAAAACATCACCCGCAACAAACTAAATTGATCATGAGAAAGGTAATCTAAAAAGAAATTATAATTAAAAGCATTGTTAGCAGCAGTAGAAACTGATAGCAGCTCAGAGCAATACTGATAACAAGGTTTCTTTGCCAGCAGGGTTTCTCTCTGTATGTGCCCAGAAACTGTCACAGCTGTGTGGCTCAAGACTTCTCGGTAGAAAACATACAGAGGAACGTCTAATTATCAATGTACATTAGCATATGGTGGTGTGTTGGGTTGAAAATCTCCCCCAGATAGCCCTTTGTTTCTTTACTTTTTCCTGTTCCTCCCTTCAAACGTATACCGTTCCTTCAGGGTCAGCCTCTGACTTAGTCTATCCGAAAAGTTTTTCCTTCTATTCTCACACTGGACTAGGTAAGCCTCCAATAGGCTCCCATCTTGCAGGGCATCAGAAGAGCTCATCGAGTGTTCTTGATAGGTTGAATCGATGAACTCCTCTTCAAGAGGTGTGTTGTAGTCTTTTCCTTATTACATTAAACAAACCAAAATATTTTAACTTGATTTTAAAATGCTGTTTAGGAAGAACAGTTTAAGCTGGGTGGATTTAAGAGACAGAATACTTGAATTGCTTACCGATAAGCCCAGAAATATCTAAAATAAAATCCAGTCAGTTCAAGGTCAGAAATCAATCCATCAAAGACACAACAGATTTATGTCAACTAGTAAAACTGTTAGAACAAATTATACTATCGGTATTATAATGGACTAGAAAAAATATGCTAGCCATTCCTACAGCTGGTGTATATTGTTTCCCTATTTCTAACCACTACCACTACCAGCCCCACCACTGCCTATATCATCACAGGGAATGGGCAGGTGTAATGCCAACCAGACTGAAGCTTAGGTCTTCTACCTCTGAGGAAAGAACACTATCTCTTCCTGCTGTACTAAATGGCTGCTGTTGACAGCCAGGCTGTGACCCCAGGGGGAGCTCCAGTCTGAGGATGAAACGGAGGCCACGCACTTGAAAACATCTGGGTTCTTGAGGACCTATCTGGATAAATAAATCCTGAAGACTGGGCTAAATCTGGGCTTTCTAGTTACATGATCTAAACAACCTTTCTTTCATATTTAGACCAGTTTAAATTGACCTGCCCCCTTTCAACTGAAAGGACCCCACTGACAAGCTATAGTAATTCTGTATTTTTCTGAAGTTTCAATGACTCAAAGACCAAATACACTGAAAGAGGAATCATCATTCACAACAAACTATTTTATTATACTTGGTATGATCAAGCAAAATATAGTCAGAACAGACAGGCTAGCCACCAGCTAAATAGATGATAAAATCTGGTATCTAGGGGACAAGTCATAAGTGGTTTCTTCTGCACAGAAGGGGAATGAGAAAGAAAGGACTCAGTGGGGAGACGTCCTGCTACTGCTGTGCAAGTTGACACTCTGGCACTTTGGCACCCCTGCAGCATGCTGACAATTCCAAACTGAGACGCTCTCGCCCTCCCACCCCCGCCCCCGTCTCTACTAAGACTCCCTGTGCAAGCACATTCAGTCGGCAAACGATCCTGATAAACCAGTGATATGAAGTGGAGCATGCTGAATAAACAAGGATGCCCTGTGACTTGTTCATTTTCAAGTTCTAGCATTTTGTGAAGCCTGGTAATTCTGCAGGGAATAAAACACACACATACACAATTCACAAGAGGAATGGCCAGCCCCAGATTTCTTAGCTAAGCCTTTCTTCTTCCCCCTTTTTTTTTTTAGCTCTGTTCTGTCCTCACCAGCAATATAATTTGAAGTCCTGCTAAGAGTGCCAAGTCTTCCTTAATGTTTTCCATTAATGTTTAAAACTTGCTGAAGGATTCTTAGAAATTGCATGGAAACATCTTGCTCTCTGTAATTTGTATCCGTAACCTCTGTAATGCATATGTTCTCCTTGGGGACCAAGTGTTGAGATCATTCATAAACTCTTGGATCACATGTGGCACTGCAAACTGGTGACATCTGACCACAGCAGACTCAAGGCCTGCCTCTGGCAATCATTTCCTTTGGTTTGAGTTAAGGAGCCGGCAGTTGGCATACCTTCAACACTTGGAAGTCCTATTTTTGGCAAAGCCTAGCATCTGATATTTGACAGGGATCTGCAAACTCTATCCATTAGCTTAGGAGGAAGTTGTGGATTGAAGCTAATTAATGTTTAATCAACTCCCCTTTTTTTCTTCCTTAAAGTGCCATCGTGCACAAAATGTTCATGTGGGAATGATGCCTCCAGAATCACAGAGAGCTCAAAGGGATGAGAGCATCTTGGAGATGTGCCCAAATATAGTATGTGAGGAGGAGGATGGTGTCTAGAACAGCAGGTATCAGTCTAAACACATTCAAGGCAATGCCTTCCTATATTCAGAAGAAAAACCTCCCCTGGATACCCTCAAAATATTCTGCTCTGATTCCCAAACAACTTCCTTCTAGCACCTGCTCCATTTAGGGGTAATTCCAATCTTGGTTACGGAGGTGCCTACAACTCTGGGTAATGAAAAAAATAGCACATTGAATTTAAAATTCAGAACTACAGAGGCTAGCATTTTTTTTTAAGTATTATGTAATGTTTTTCAGAATGGTAACAAGGGGAAATACCAGATTATGTGAAGCTTACAATACTGCGTCCCATTTTCTCTAGATCTAGGTTTGAGTATAAACAAACAAACAAACATACAAATAATCACAACATCTTTATAGGATTTATATTTACAGGCTGATTACAAATAGCCATCTGTCTGCTTCTAGCTTTTCAATCTGTTTCATTTCCCATGAGCCTCAAGTCTTCAGCCAAAGCAGTTAGGCTCTTAGGTACCAGGAAGGCTTGTTACAACTGCTTTATACATCGCTCTTTTTGCCCATTACCTCCCATTACTTCCTCTCTTTTCTCTTCCTGTTCATTTAATCCTCACTATTAGACCAAATAAAATAAAAGCTTGAGAGTACTGAATATCATATATGCAGATATGTTAAAAAAAGGAATTCAATACATTTATTTAAGAACACATTTAAATTTAAAATAAACATGAGTATATGTTTAAATTCTAACTTCCGGATTCATTACTGCTGTACAGCTACATCTGTCAATTTGAATAAAGGAATAAAGAGTGCTATCAAGTAAATATTAATGTGCTGCTCCATTGTGGATCCCCATAGATTACCACCCTCCTCCTGCCTTGTTAGTTCTTATCTGAAGGCATTAGTTTTTACAGCATTCCAACACTGCATAGTTCACAGAGGTACACAATCTCGACAGCATCTTCCTGTCATTCCACCCTGTCCCGGTATCAACGGGTTATTACTCCAATATTTCTCTCCCATGGTGTATTCTGATGTGCATGATCAACATGAATTACAATGCCAAGTAACTGCCAGATGTCATGAGTTATAAACTCAATAGTCTAAGGATTATTACACATTAGGGCACCCTACAGTGCAAGGGTGTCCTGGAATTTATGTGTTATTTATTACCTATTGGCAGGGTCTCAAAGTAATCTCACCCCTGCTGATGAAATGAGGGTTGGAAGGAGAAGAAGGTCAAGGTTAACCTTCCTTGTCGAGAATGCCAGTTACTTCTAAACTACTGTTGCTTTATCTTTTTTCCCCTCTACCTGAAACTCAGTGAAATCTCTGAATAAAAGAAATATATATTATAATGCGTTTTTGGACCTTCAACTTAATTATGTTGATTGCACAATTTTCATCATGTTTCTTATTTTAACAACACATTTCACAACCATAACCAGTAGAGGTCCGATTTGGAAGGTAACCATTACACCATTATAATCCGTAAATCTGAAAATGACCACTTTGAAATCACATTGTTTATTTTCCTGTTTTACACAGGAACATAGATCAACTACATGAGATTTATTTACATTTTTAATGCAACAATGAAAGCATTTTTTTAAAAAAAAATTTGTGTCCCACATGCCTGTGGACTTTTCAGTCTTTCCCATCCAATATTAAGATTTGCATATGTCCATACCACAAAATATGGCCATTATTCTAAGCTGTCATGAATTTTGCTGAAATGGATGTAATGTGACATCCTATATTCTTCTAGAAATGTTGTATTTGATTACAACATGACACAGAGTTTGAAATCTTTCCTAATGCAGAATACAGTATATTTATTTTCAAATTGGCTGATTAAAACTAGCTCTATCATTTCTCTATTCTATCCCAAAGACCCAGTAACCTTCTTTTCTTTTGCCAAGTGAATTCTGAATGCTGCAGTTAACATTCAGTAATCTCATTACCTATCTAACATAAATCTTCAAAAGCATCACCATGTTTTGACAGCTGAGCAGGAGAAGAAGCAAGGAACATACATACCCAGGCACTTTTTATGAATGCAAATGTGCTAAAGACCACACTTAAATGATTTCAGAAAACTCGTATAACACCATTGACAACAACTGGAAACAATGCGCTTGACAATTTTTGTTTACCTATGAGAAGCACAATTTCACTTCTTCCTGATGCTAAGTCCACAACCCACCTCCACTCCACCCACTGTCATATACTCTATGAAAACAAGCTGACACCAAGAAAACCCAACAAACAAACAAACAAACAAACAAACAAAAAAACAAATATCATGTTAGGGTAAGGAATACTGACTTCTCATGATGAAAATTTATTGTAGGTATATTTTCCTGAAAAGTGTTTAAATATTTATTTCAACATTCATGTATACTTTAATCAAAACTTCATATCTTATATGAAACTAGAAAGATGTCATCTTAAGCATGGAAGTTTTTTAAAATATCCCTCTCTTCCTCTGACATATCCTAGAGTCATCCTTGGCCGTCCACAGAGTACATGGTCAGCCATAAGGGAATAAATCTTCTGAGTCTCTGGCTATATTTTTATTCTCTAGGCTCCACTGTTATTGTGAGGACAAGGTAAGTAATACTTTTCATTCCTAAATTAAGACGAAGAGTAAATAGAGCCACTTCCTGCTTGGAGAGGTGCCAACTCCCTACATACAGATAACTGCCTCATTGCATCTGATTGTTTTAGCTTCTGTACCTGAAAGGATACCAAAACTTGATAAGAGTTATCGGAATCCATCAAACCTTCATTATTTTGTCCTATTCAAGGCCATTTGTGATACTACTAAAATTAACAAAGTATTATAATACCAAATTTTGGCCATTTTTAATCACAAAATATCAACTGCTTCACCCCACTCATCCCCAAAACTGTCTATAAATGGTCAAATTAGAGACATTTTCTTGATGTTTTCAACAAGCAGTCAAATTAAAACTCTTCTGAATGTAGGGCAACATGTCTAAAATGTGAGCAACAAAAGGAAAATCTGAAGTTGTCAAATGGGATAAATTTCAAAATAAATTAGTAGCTCCCAAATAATCAGATGTTACATATATTTATCCAATGATGTCTGAAACACATGTTTAATACTACTCCTGGCATGTTTCTCCCCACATTTACTTAAAAGAAATAGCTTTGCTTCAGTAAGTTTCCATGAAAAATGGCTTCAATATATCATGAGGATGTCATCAGTTGACAAAAGTACCAGGTATGGAATTTGGACTAAAATATCTCTCACTTTCCTACTAATATCCCAAGTAGCCACCAAAAATTTTGTTCATTTCTTGTGAAATCTAAAATCAATTTTAGCTATAAGTTGGATCACCATATATTACTCCATACTAAGCACTTTGGAAAACAAAAGGAAGCATTCTTCAGAATGATGCCAGGGCAGTTCCAGCAAATCCAGGTAGGACACTCACTTGCCCCCGTCTTTAAGTCTATGTAGTTTACCCTCTAAAACTCTACTATCTCGTCCTTGCCACTCAATCATAATACTCAACCCACACTGGCCTTTCCTGGAACACAATGAGCTCCTTTCCGTCATTGGGCCTTCATGCTGTTGGTTTTCTCTTCCTGAAATGCATCTTACTTCCTCTCCACCATTTGCTCAGGTGCTTTCATGGGAACTGGAACTTGCATTTAATTTATGTTTATGAAAATACTACTATTTGTTAAGGAAGCAATATGGCATTGTGGTTAAAATAATGGATGTAGTCAAAGGATTGGGTTTGACTCAGCTCTGCCACTTTATTAACCAGATGGTCTTATACAATCTGAGCTTCTTCATCTATATAAAATGGAGATAATAAAGCTTTTGTCTTTGGATTGTTACAAAGAATTAAAAAAGTGGGGCGCCCGGGTGGCTCAGTCAGTTAAGCGTCTGATTTTGGCTCAGGTCATGATCTCATGGTTCCTAAGTTCTAGCCATATGTCAGGCTCTGTGTGACAGTGTAGAGCCTAGAGCCTGCTTCAGATTCTGTGTCTCCCTCTCTCTTTGCCCCTCCCCTTGCTCATTCTGTCTCTCTCTCTCTCTCAAAAGTAAAAAAAGAAAAAAACATTAAAAAATTAAAAAGAATTAAAAAGCAATCTTTCTAAAGCACAATGTGACATAAAGAAAGCACTTCATAAATGAGAATTGCGTTTGCTGTTGGGAAATAGAAATGCCAGTAAATAAAAAGGGCTTTACAATTCTATTTTTGTATCTAATTTCACATGAGTTCAATGGCTGTCAATTTTTAATTCCTCTGTCAAGAAGTTAATAATATTCAAGAACAATGTGTATAAAATATTTCCTACTTTAAAGTCTTGATAGACTGTCAAACTCTATGCAATTGCTAGTAGATAATGATAATTATTGGAGTGAGTACTATAGGAGTTGAGATTTATATATAATAGTATAATTCTAAGTCAAACATATTTAGATATTACTTATGTTATGTTATAAAGTATTAACAGGACAATAAAATATCATTGATTCCTCCCAATCAAAAAGTTAAAGTTTGGCCAGTTTTACCCAATTTATTTAAAAAAACACAAAATTTAATGTTTATTTATTTTTGGGAAGGAGAGAGAGAGAGAGAGAGAGCACCAGCAGGGGAGGAACAGAGAGAGAGGGAGACACAGAATCCGAAGTAGGCTCCAGACTGTCAGCACAGAACTCCTCTCAGGGATTGAACCCAAGAACCAAAAGGTTATGACCTGCGCTGAAGTCAGCCACCTAACTGACTGAGCCACCCAGGTGCCTCTTGCTCAGTTCATTTCTAAACGGTGATTTTAACATAACATTTAATTTTGCTTTAGTGGATATAGGATAAATTAGAGATTCTTCACTTTCCAATCACTTCTAGTTGTAACTACATCTTTTTGATAACAGAAGAGTTTTTCAAATCATTCTCTTCTTTTAATTTTTTTTTTATTTTTAAGTAATCTCTACACCCAATGTGGGGCTCAAACTCACAACCCCAAGATCAAGAATCACATGCTCCACTGACTGAGCCAGCCAGGTGCCCTTCACTTCTTCATTTACTAAATAGGTACCGCATATTTTGTTGTTACAATGTGCTATGTAACACATTTAGAAGTATGAGACACTTCAAGCCTAGATCTTGACTTCAGAGCACTAAAGAGATTTAGGAGGGTTACCATAGAGAACTCAAAACTACAATCTGAAAGAAAAGGGAAAAAAAAAGCATCCAGTAACAGAGAACTACATTGAGAGGTGCATCAAAAATGCTTTAAAGTCCAATGGAGAGGGGCACCTGGGTGGCTCAGTCCGTTAAGCATCCGACTTTGGCTCAGGTCATGATCTCGCGGTCCGTGAGTTTCAGCCCCGCGTCAGGCTCTGTGCTGACAGCTCAGAGCCTGGAGCCTGTTTCAGATTCTGTGTCTCCCTCTCTCTCTGACCCTCCCCCGTTCATGCTGTCTCTCCCTGTCTCAAAAATAAAATAAACATTAAAAAAAATTAAAAAAAAAAGTCCAATGGAGAGAAATATGGCATTCAACAAAGAAGGCATTTTAGAGGAGCCAACTTCAGAGTTGGGTTTGGAATATACAGCATATGCTTTAATTAATTACAAAAAGGAAAGAATCACGCTGGAATGTGCTTGCATGGGCATAAAACAATCTCCGGAAGAAAACCTAAGAAACCAATATTAACAAACGTCTTTGTGGAGAAAAAACTGGGAAGTAAAAGACAGAAAGGGAAGGCTTCACTATATCCATCTTATATTTTTTGATTTTACAACCTTGTGAATGCAGTAATTGTTTATTAATATTTATAATGAACAACGTATGAATAAAAATAAAATCGACTCTGAGTGTTTTACAAGTGTACGCTCTATCCCAATAGATTCAACAGAGTTGTAGACAGGGTATGGAAACCTGGGTTTTCCCTAGTCACTCAGTGACCCAGATAGCAGGTTTACAGAAGAATGGCGATTTGAAATATAAATGTCAACAGAATATCTGTAGGTTGATGATAAGCGTGAGATCAAAATATATAACTTGATTAATTAGCTTTTTTCTAAAATAGAATAAAAATTCAGAAAACTTGAATATTGAGACGACCTCTCTTCATGGATGGTCAACTGCAGCCTTACTATGAGCTTTGTACAAGAGATATGGAGGTGAGTAAGATGACACTTTTTTTTTTAAGTTTTTATTTAAATCCTAGTTAGTTAATATATATGGTAAAATTGGTTTCAGGTGTAGAGTTCACTGATTCATCACTTACACGTTTAACACTCATCACTTACACGTTTAACACAGTGCTCATAACAACAAGTGCCCTCCTTAATACCCATCACCCCTTTAGCCCATCCATCCACCTCTCTCCAGCAACTCTCATCTCGTTCTCTGTATTTAAGAGTCTCTTATGTTTGCTTCCTTCAGATGACAACCTTTTGATGCACACCTAGGCCTCGTAGTGCCTGAAGAGAGGATTGGATAAAAGGCAAGGAGGATATGGAGGAAGGAGTAAGTAACGGTGACTATGTTTTAGTTGAGAGAGCCTCGAAACCATCACCTGTTAACTGTCTTCACAGAATGCATCAAAACCAAAATATCATTTATTTAAAAAAAATTTTTAACGGTTAATTTTTTTGAGAGAGAGAGAACGTGAGCAGGGGAGGGGCAAAGAGAGAGGGAGACACAGAATCTGAAGCAACCTCCAGGCTCTGAGCTGTCAGCACAGAGCTCGACACGGGGCTCGAATTCACAAAACCGTGAGATCATGACCTGAGCTGAAGTCAGACACTTACCCGAGTGAGCCACCCAGGTACCCCCAAAATATCATTTATTTAGAAAAAGCTCCTCATCTCTCCCAAATGGTAAGTTGTGAGTCTACAAACCCGTTTTAAATATGTGAATCAAGAAAATTATAAATGATTCATTCTTTAAAAATAAAATCTTGTCTCCAATTGAAGGTAGCTCTTCATGGAGTTTTCTTTATTGCAAATGTGAAAAAAAAATCATTTAACTTAATAAACATTTTGATTTGTTATCTTAGATATGTCTATGCCTTATATATTTCATGTGATTTGCATATATAAAAACATCATTAGCTTTTTATTTTAAAAGTGAGGAACCAGGATACGTGTATGTACAGATTAAGTATAATGATATTATTCAATCTTTTAATATAATTTTTCTTGTAGGCTGATAGTTGGTGGTATATCATAAAATGCATTATATTACATCTTAAACAATATAATTAACTATTGAGGAAACTTTCTCTATCCAGTAAATTCAACTTTGTCTAATCCTCGGGTTTATGATAATGTCAGCTCATTAAAATGTTAGTTAAAACTCATTAAAAGGCACACTCAGAGGTAACAGCTTCATTACTGTAATATGAGGTAAAGACAAAGAGAATACTTTATTATCATTTAATTGTTTTCAGAATTGAATATATTTGCATAATAAAAAGGTTCATTGTATATTTTCAATAGTCTTCAAATATTAAGCAGCCCAATAACTTAAAAATGCATTTTCTAAAAATGATTTTGTTACTGCAGAATTCTTCTTGTTCTTTTTCATTTAGAAAAAGTTGGCATATTAGAGATAGGAAATGATTTGAAATAATATAAAATATGTTACCATAGTCTATTTCTCTTTCAATGTTTATAATGTTTAGATGAATAGGATTTCCATATGATAGTGGATGGCTTAATCAAATGTTGCAATTAATTGCCTTCACTAGATATGTCAGTAATTTGTAAGAATGAAAAGTCAGGTAGAAATTACATTGGAAATTAGCTATATCTCCAATGCAGATGTAATTATTTCATGTTCACCTCCCATAGTAGCTTAGCCATAGTAAATACTTGATAATAGTGTTGAAAGTTAAGATGTGGAAAATTCATATGAGTGATTTTTTTTTGTATTTTTCCCTAAATCTGACATGATAAAGCCATTACCATTAAAGAACTGCCTAAGATAGATCTAATTTTATTATATATTTCCTATCTTGTATCCTAAGATACTCTCCTAATTTTCCTCCCACTAGCCAACACTCTTGCATGTACTTTGCGAGAAACTTCCTGTTCTTAAAGCATAGTCACTACTACTCAAAAATGGAGTGCCCTCAGAAACACATTTTTCCAAGTGACCCTCTGCCAATCCTGCCTCCATGGTGATGATTCTAAAGTGAATGCCTCTAGCCTTGAGCCCTTTGGAGCTCCAGACTTGCTTGCTTGACATTGCCACTTGAGTGCCTAAAAGTATCTCGAATTTAATGTGACCAAAATTGAATTCTTGACTTTTGTCACACAAATCTTCATTTCCCCAGTCTTCAGTGTCTTTGTATATGGTGCCGTCATATACAAGCTGCTCAAGGAGTTATTAGTTTTCCTCCATTTTTGTCCATCGTGGACACACACACACACACACACACACACATACAATCTTGGCCATCAGTAAGGCCCAATGATTGAAACTTCCCCAGAATTGATTTTCTTTACCTCCACTGCTGTCATTGGTTTGAGTCACTATTATCTCACCAGGAACAGTGAAGGTGACTCTTAACAATATTACTTTAGTCTTACCCCTCTTATAATCAACTCTCCACACAGCAGAGTAATCTCATTAAAATCATAAGATAAATCTTGTCATCCTAAAAATTTTCCAAAGGACTCGTCACATTTACGAAAAGAAAAATCAAATCCTTACTCTGACCTACAAAGCATCTTAAGATCTGGCTCTCATCTACTACTATTCACGCCTCTTACTCCATTCTCCCCAGCCAGTCTGGCTCTTTTCTTCTAACAAGGCAAATGACTTCTTTAGGTCCTATTCATACACTATCGCTGTGAAATTTTCTTTTCCTAAGATTTCCTTTTAGCTCTCCTCTTTTTGTCCATCAAATCTCACTTTATATGTCAATTCTTTGGGTTCCCCTCTTAGGACTACCCAATCAAAAGAAGCAACAAGATCACACATATCACATCTTTCTGGTATTTTTCCCCTTGTATATCACATATCACTATGTGAAATTATTATAATTTGTTTATTTGTTCCTTATCTATCTGCCTTCAGTAGAATGTAAGCTAACTCCATGAAAGCAGGAACTAAGTTCATTTTGTTTTTTGTTGTATCCCCAGGGTCTAGAATGTTATTCTTGGCACAAAGTAAATGCAGAGTAAATATTTATTGAATGAATAGATGAGTCAAGGATTTCAATTCTCGCCATCAGCTAAACTGGATTGAGTTGATTATTACATATGCATCATTAGAAAGTTACTTAAAGTGACTTAATGATTTTACTGAATAAATGTACAGAGAGTTGTTTGTTCTTTATTTTAGTAAGTAATACAGTATGCTATGAGAGACATTATTGGGGACTCTCTTCCTTGAAATGCTAGTACTGTCTTATTTTCAAAGTTAAAAACTAACTCACAAATTTCAAATTATTCAGTCAGAAGAAAGAATCTCATGTCACTGCTTACCACATTTATAACGATTTCAAGTTCATGTTCTGAATGTTTATTTTAAAATATTTCAGTTTTCTGGTAGAGTGGGGTAAATCAAAGCCTAATAATTGATGCGATGTCCTGCCTAGAAGGTAAGTGGAAGCTTCATGATAACCCAGTATGGTAGGTAGGTTTATGAATGAAAAGACAGCTGTTTTCAAGATGCCAACTTCATCCAGTTAATAAGCTAGGATATGAAAATAAATCTTCTGTTTTTATTCTAGAGCCTACACTTAAAGATTATGGTGGTGAAAACTTAGGCATAACAGACATATTTTGTAATTCCTGAACCTAATGATTAAATATACTAAAAATAATTTAACTTGGTAACTAAGATGTTCATTATAATCAGTTATTGTATCATGCTGTGAGATGGTGATTTCAAACATTAGGCTAAATCTATGTTTAACTCAAAATTCATACTGAAACTTGCTTCTTTGAATAAATCTCTAATATGAACTTGATTTTACACAATTGTTTTTTTTCAAAAAAACCCAAAAACCAAAAACAAAACAAACAAACAAACAAAAAAAAAACCCTGAAGAACAAAAGCCAATGGTGAGTGAATTGCTGATAAGTATTATATTGCTGTGTTTCTAATGGTAGGAAGTTTTTTTAATGGTACGCTCAAGACCTCAGAATTAGAGTCTTCCTTTTTCTTCCTTCCTTCCTTCCTTCCTTCCTTCCTTCCTCCCTCCCTCCCTTTCCTCCCTTCCTTTTTTTTTGTGTTTTTGTTTTTGTTAATATGTAAGTCAATCTCTACTCAGCCTCAATCCTTTCTTCTCATTTTTAACAGAATATTAGGACAAATATGCAGCCATCTTAGAGATAGTTCCCTTCTCAGAGTGATATAATCATTATGAGGTTATAATTTTTCCAGTTAAAAGTATAGCTAGAATCTTGCTTTAACTATTCCTTACCCTCTGCAAGTTAGGCCCTGGTATCTCACAGGTTTTGGTGAAGGAAATCATTCCGTTTGAGTCCTGACATCATTACTTATTTGCTATGGGATTTAGGACAAGTTATTTACCCTTTATAAGCTTCTGCTTCATCATATGTAAAATGGGAATAATGGTAACTCACCCAGGATGGCAATGAGAATTAAGTGAAATAATTTTTGGCATTTAGCATATACCCCGCAAAGAGGAAGTTATAATATATACTCCCTTATAAGGTACATATATCCCCACAGTGATAATTACCTTGATTATGTTAATGGATTTATAAAGAAATTGTAGGTGACACACAATAAAGTGGAAAATTCTCTATTATCACACAAATTTAATAATGTAATATTTAATGAGTAATGCTGAATAATATGTTGCATAAGCAAAATAATATTCGTTGGTCTAAATAATCAGTTTAAATATTTATGCTAATTTTTAGATGGAAAAGTGACACTTTAATTTTGCTTTATATTAACTGAGAAAAACATAATCATTTTCTTTTTGCATAGTCTTAGTAAAAAAAAAACATAGAAAATGTGGGTCAAGACTTTTAGCAAAGAAGGGATCACAACAGGTACAAAGTAGGTGCAAAAAATGACTCTATAATGTCAAGCAACTTTTATATCTAATTCTTAGGGAACAATCATTTAGTCTTACTTTAAATGTCTATATTTCAACACAAAAACGTAGCTTCTTAATGCAGACTTTCACTATGCTCAAATTTATAAGACATTTTCTCTCTTCATATTTTTAATTGGTGAACACATGTGTTTTCATTATTTACTAGATTGGGTACCAGATCCTCAGTATTATATTAATTATTGCTGATTAAAGATTAAAATTGATCATTTATTTCAAGATCACAAAAAGAAAAAAAAGTTCAAATAGTGAGAGGAAAAAACAAATCAAGTGCTTTAGTTCCTAGAGAACCTAAAATCACCTGTTCCTGAGAGTTCCATCTTCCACTCTCCAAATCCCTGCTAGTAAAAGAAAAGCAGTCCAGTACACCCCCTGACATCTTTAATTGACTTCCTAGAGAGCGTTATCAAGAGCTAGTCAAGCGGGGCTAATAGTGCCTGCAGATTGCTCACACATGGCAAAGCTGGGTGAGCTGGACTTTGAAAGGGCTAGAGGAAGAGTATAATCTCTACTCCATGTGGGGGCAAGAACTAAGGGTTATCTGAAAAGCAACAAATAATCCTTCAGCACTCTTGAGACAGAGGAAAGACGTGTAATAGGAGCCAGGAAATTTGGTGCCTAAATGCAGACTCCGTGGAGATGCCTCCTATCCCCATATTTAGATTGTGCCCCTGAGTTGTTTTAGATGATGGGACCTGAATGTCAGCAAAAGACACCGGCCTCACTGAGTCTTCCTTTTGACAATTAACGTTGTGTCTTCTGAGAGCATATTCTACCTGGAAGAGCTGTGCTATGTTGAAATGAGACAAAAACGATCTGGCAGAATCAAACAAACCCAGTCATCTCAGTTAAGTTTAAAAGATCATCCCCATAGGGAGGTCAGCACATATGGTGCCTAAGATCTCTGCTTGGAATGCTGCCTAGGCACATCGGGATAAAAAGAAGTCTGTTTGTTTTCTTTTCATGTTAGTTTTGCCACTGAATTTCTCGCTTCTGTACTCAGTATTTAATTGGAACAGAATGAAAATCTTGTATGCATATCTCAGCACGTTGTATCTTTTAGCTTTTATTAAAACATCATATTTTCACGTGAATGTTTGCCCATCAGTTCCAAGACTGTCCGCTACTTCCTCTCTACCAAGCTAAGATTCTTTCCTTTGAAGCAGAGCCAACCCTTGACATATCTTCCACCGCCAACAAAACATAAACAATTATGCTTCATGTCTAAAGACAGCAACTTCTGTTCACTCTTAGGTTTAGATATTCAATGACTCTTTTCATTTGCTTGCTGTGTCAAACTATGAAAAACTTTACATACAAGTGAAAACTACGAAATAGCTTTTAACATTATTGTTCTTTTCTAGCTGATATCCAGTTGAATTCTATTTATTTGTAGTTCTATATAGAATGTGCTATGATATTATGCCATATTTTTACAGCAGGCTACTGAACAGTGTGCTCAGAATTCAAGGGGATATAGAGAAACTGATAGTATTTTCTGAATAATTCCTCTATCACTTTATTACAAGAAGACATGAACAGCCTTGATAATGTCTTTTTTATAAGAGGAAAGGAAATAAAGATTTACATCTATTTTGCAGATTCGTTCCACATTCAAAGACACTTTATAGACAAAGTTCCTTAATTATCATTCACTTCCAAAGACCTTACTATAAAGTGAAATGTGAATATTGTTTTGCAAATGAGATCATATATATGATGATGGTATTTGATGCTTATTAATGAATGATTTAAAAAGGAATATTGGCTATTGTCAACCACATTTTTTTAAAGAAAAAGAAGAAATATCTTTATTCTTCTTAACATTCAGATACACATGTTTTGTCTTATTTAACCATGTTCGCAATGTCAGCTACTATAGGACTTTTTTTTTTTTAGTGTCATACTTTTTGAATGTTTCTGTACATTTGCCCCTAGTTAGTGTAACTTAAAAAAAGATTTTTCATTAGTGATTGGAATTGCTCACACATTTTTTCTTCAAGTTTTATTTGATGATTCTATATTATCTTCTCAAAGGTGCGAAAAAAAGTTTTTTACATTAATCAAATAACATACAAGCTTTGATAATTATAATGGCAATTCTATTCATTTTAAATTCAGTTAAATTGGTAGCTTTGGAGTCAGCATTATAGTTTCATTCTTCTATATTATCGCATGATAATTTTACCTTTTGAAGTTATAAGCCATAGAATGAAACAAACAAAAACAAACAAACAAACAAAAACTACTTTAATCGGCAACAGTAAATTACTCAAGCAATTTCTCTTGCCATATCCTAGCATTAAGCCACACACTTGTGGGAAGGCAGACTAAATCACAGGCGCAGCATGGGTGTAGGAATGAGTGCACTACAAGGCAAAGCTATGGTGCCCAACAAACTTAATTAGCAGCATGGCAACTCCCATTGCACATGGATGGTTATAAACAAATAATAACTAACATAAGTAATCAGAAAGGAAGAAAACAAAAAGAATAGACAATGAGATAAAATTACCTATCATGAAAAAAAATAATTCTAGAAATTTTTAAGGGTCCATGATGGCCTCTTATGAACTTAGAAGAATGTCCAAGAAATATTTAACAGACAACCTTTCAACAACATGTGAAATATTATAAGTCAGATATGCTACGGATTGAGAATAAATGTCTGAACACATGATGCCAGTACAGAAATAAAGTGATATCATAGCATAAATTATAGCTGTGTAGAAGATTAATACAAATATTTCCATCTTTCTGCCTCAAGATATATTAGTATAAGTAATGACTAAATGAAAAAGTTCCTCAATATAAAACCTGGTATGCAATCAGGAGAGTTTTGATTGCAAAGGAGTCTGGGGTTCAGCATAAGTGCATGACCGAAGTGATGATAGTGGAAATGTATCGCAATGGATGAGGCAGACTAGAGACTGCTACCTTTAGCAAGGCAGGGTACCAGAAAATGCAAAAACAGAGAAATAAATTGAATGCTCATCTCTTTTTTTTTTTCCAAATGCAACCATGTTTATATGATAAACAACAGAGTAGCAATCAAAATAAACATCAATGACCAGAACAAATTAAAAAAAAAAAAAAAAAAAAGGAATGCACTAGCAGATATTTGTGCTATAAATGGATAAACAGTTCAACAGAATGGTATACAAGAAAGGCTCAGCTTAAGAAGATTTTGAGGGAGATGCCGATCTCAAATAAAGCTACACACAAGTTCTATTGTTTAAATTCCAATGAGGGTATCTGGTTAATCCAGCTCTAATCATTGAGAATAAGGAGTGAGAACAAATGTGCTGATTTAACAGGGAGAACAACAGAAAGGGCATGCATTTAGAAACACTTGAAACACATCAGATATCTTGCAATCTCCTAGTGATTCATCCTCACTTTTCTTCCTAGAAGCTCACATTATAAAAAGGTCAACTTGTTATTTGCCTTTGATTTGGGTAGTTAATTAATGTAAATTAATCAAATGATTGTTTAATTACAACTTCATGCCATGCACCTGGAAAATAACAGTTAATAAATATAGTTTCTGTCCTCAATGATCTAAGCATCTAATGGAAACCATGGTTAAAAAACAGGAAATGTTAAATAATTTTCAGAAATAATCAAAAATATCAACTTAATTTTATATACTTTATTACTACAGCTATTTGGCAATGGGAAAAATCTCAAATTATTATAGCTCAATTAATATCTTCAAATTGGTGGATTAGATTATTTCCAATTCTTTTTAGCCCTTACATCATTCTATACCATAAATAAAACAGTAATGGAAACAAGCAAGTGTAGTCAATGAATGTGAAATTGTAAGTTCTAGTTAATGGATATGATTAGAAATTTAGAGTAAAGTAAGAAAAAAAGAAACCAACCTTTAAAACTGTAATTTATAAGAATCAACCATTCAGATGAATGTTCACGAGGAACCACTGTTTATTAAACTCTTCCCTTCCAAAGTCTAATATAGCGATTAGGAAGTTGCTCAGTAGATGTTAACTGAGTTAAAAAGATGATGTGGAAGATCATTTATGGAAAAGATATATTTTAATTTTCTTTTATAAGTATTTTTCCGAATTTTTGGAGTAGTTTAATAGATGAGGTAGTACATTTAATTTTGGACAAGTGAGAAAATAGAGTAATGGTGAGTGTAAGACATTCAAGTGGTAATATTCAGTAGGTTTGGTATGCAGATGTATTGTAACTAGGCTGGAGAAATGTTAGCACCCATGAAGTAACTGATGATATGAGACAAAGGCATTGCTGAAGGAAATGGTAAAGTTCTTAAGAGAATTCTAATACTAACTTTACAGAGCAAGTTGAAGAAATGGAAACTGTAAAGTTTGCTGAAATTTGATTCACATTGAATTGTATGTGTGCTCTTGATATTCAAACATATTCCTGCAAATCGAATGAACTTTTCCATAGATTTAAATTATTAAGTCATACTTCTATAGAAAAACACATTTTGGGGTTAGGACACACAATAATCACATTTATCATATTAATCATTTTAAAACTGATTTTGCCAGCTACAAGCTGGGTCTTGTTACAATAATAGCTAATACGCTTATTGAGTAGTTGCTGTATACTGGTTTCTGTCCTAAACACCTTGCAGGCATTATCTGTATTAATCTTAAAAATATTCCAGAGGTGGATATTGTTAAATTGCAATCCTACTAATGAGAATCTCTAGCCATACAAATATATACCTGGTAACTATTTTGCCCGGTGTTCCCATTGACAGTAAAGTGTAACTGAAAGATTGGAATCTGCAACTGTTTTATCCAAATCCATGCTCTTTTTATTCACTACATAAGTTTGAAACATAAACACATTGAATTAACCTGAATTTAACTGTACATACTCAGAAGGAGACAGAGACTGTATTTCTACAACTCTGCCAGTTCCAAACACTATTGGATTTAGAAATCTGTTCTCTCACATTCTCCTATTCCACATGTAATGTAAGCACCTCATTATTCTGAATGTGATTAGAGAGTATGATACTTTATGGATGATTTGAGGGATTTTCAAGGATGAATTTTACATTATTTTGCCTGTGAACTAATTTTTAAAATTATTTCCTATTTAAATGTAATTCAGCAAGATGTTTATGGTTTTTCTAGAGGAGAAAATGGAAGGTAGGGAGAAAAAATGAAAGGAAAAAAGAGAGAAAGGGAGAAAGCCAGGAAAGAAGGGGGGATAGGAATGAAGAGGAAATCAGATAGACTTTACACATCTTGACCGATAATGGTGGAATACTCAAATTTCAAAGAGAGATCTTGCACTCATCTTCTCATTTATTCATTTAATATGTATTAAATAAAAACCAACTTTGGGCATGCACTGTGTTACCATCAGGGGATGCAAAGCTGAGCCAACACACACATGAACCTTGTAGGCTTTCACTGAAATAAATATGCCCTCCCATCAGGAGGACATTAAGCCAAGATTGTGTGATCTAGATAGTAAAAAATATGGGAGTTCAAAGAAAAGCACTGTGAGATCATAGAATTTAGGAGAAAGGTAGGAATGGGAGAAGATCGTTTTTTGTTTTAAGTGTGTTGGATTCTTTTGGAATGTCAGTTGAAAATTTTGTTTTTTATAGACAGGAATGATTTTTAAAACTTCAAAATTCAAAGGTTTTAAATGGAGAGAATTAGAAATTATAAATGTTGTTTAGTGAAACTTGAAAGGAATTTCAAGCTATTGAAGCAAATTTTGATGTAAGGGGGAATTAAAAATGGATAGAAATCCACTTATATATCAGCTGTTATGATTTCCTTTGAGAATCAGACTGTTCTCAAATCCATTTGAAGTTTTGAAAAATTATATATATATATTTGAAATTAAAAAAAATATAGCTATTGAAACTGATTGATGAATATAATAAAATACGAAAGGCAACTATGGGGGTTGAGGTATAGTTTTAACTGCAGAATTCCAAATATGCATTCAACAATTAATAAGTTTGAGTATACTTTGAATTTTAATTTATAAGGGTCAAAAATTAACTCTCTTATTACTCATATTGAATGCCAACTATTATCTCAAAAATTTATTCTAAATATGCAAAATGTAAATAAGGTATTTTTCCTCCCACTACCTTTGCTTTTACCTTTCTTTGACTTATGAATATGGCAAGGAAATCTCTAGTCTTTCTAAAAGAGAAAGGCTTTAGAGTTGTTCTACTCACTCCACCATCTCAGATATTAAAAAAATCCAAAATCACCAGGAAAAGTAACTACAAATAATATTTAATTTTTTATATTAACTCCCTGGATAAAATAAATAAAAATAAAAAATTTATTACATATACTAGTTCTACTCATCATCATTATCACATCATTCTTGGGATATTATTATCCAGCAGGTAACCATATGAGTATGTAACCTCCAAAACTCACACCAGCTTTCAAAAGATTATCTCCAGTTCAAAGATGCATGCTTCTGAGTTTTAGAAATTGACTTTCCAAATGTCATAGAGCTTAGAGTTGGAAACCCAGCGCTCTTTGTCTCTAAAACATATACTCCTTTTACTTCCCTTACTAGAAAAGGGCTTTTACCAGTTTAAGTTGCATGATTAATATTCCATGTTAACAATAAGGAGTGAAGCACCTCATTCAACAGCAAAGTGTTAGATGTTGACTTGAACACTTTAACAACTGCATTCTCAATTCAAAAAAAAAAAAAAAAAAGCTGACTCCACAATGCAATTATTCTAAAATATGCCCAGAGAAAAGTGTCTAGATATTATCTAAAGATTAGCAACCAGGTATTTCTCATGTGGAAAAACAAAAGCTTCTGGCACACATATTACTAATTTACAACAATTTATTTTTCTGTTTACAGGAGACCTGTAGTTTTTCTTTTACTAGAACTGAACTAATAGAAGCTGAACCAGAAAATTAATTTATTAAATGGTGGAATTCATTATTTCTATTTTTATGTCAGTTAAAAATAAAAAGCCCATTGTGCTTACCAAGGAGGTCTGTGCTTTACTCTTAGCAGAGCTGGAACGGCTCACTTGATAATAAAATACTAGCCAATCCCCTACGGTCTTTTTCGAGGTCTGACTTTGCTCACTTGAGAGACACCATTTTTTTCACTTGAATAATTTTGTATAAATAAACTCAGATTTTGCTAGCTAAGCACGTGGAAGTCATATAAAGCACACCTAATCACACAGTTTAAGCATTCAAAATGTAGCATATCACAAAAACTGCAGTGCTGTTTCTGTCAAAACCTGTCACCTGATGCATAAAATTGTTGGTTTTATGAGTCATTTTTCAGTGAACTCTAATGGAAACATGGTTGATGGGAGATTTTAATGAAAGATGCAGATTTCTTTTCCTTTCTTTGAATGAAACTCAACCAAAACTGTCCTCTCTGTGATTAAAATTAACACATTGTGTGGATAGAAAAATACCTTTTCTAACATACTTCAAAGACTATAGATTTTACAGGATATATATTTTCCCTTAACTTCTCTAGAATTATATTTGCCAATCTAATTGCATATCCAATAACCTAAAAATTCATTTGCTTCAATGTGGGTTTTTTTTTAACTCAAAGATGAAACTTAAAGATACATACCTTTTTTTCTCATCACTATTTGTTTTTATAATCTTAATAACCATTTGTTGCTATCATTAAACCTGATTATTTCATGCTATGAACTTCAAGCTCAAGCTTTCTTTTCTAAAATTTAACTAATATTGAGTTATAGAATATAACATTTGCCAAATGTTAATTCCAAAGATCAATCTAATTATACTTTTTATGATTATTTTATATCTTCATGTTAAATCAACTGACACGTTCAACCGAATATACAGTACTTTTAGAAATGTTTACACCTTTCATTTGATGACCAGTAAAACCACAAAACTTACTTAGAGAGCTAAGATACTTACAAACAATTCATAGAGATCTTTAAACATATATAGATAATTTTGTACTTCAAATAAAACAATATAATCATATTAAATGAAATGGATTATAGATGGATTTTATCCAAATTTCCTCAGATAATTTATTTTCACATAGATATGCATATAAATATTTTTACCCTGGCTCATATAATTGTCTTTATGAAGAAAACATTAACTGTTGGTCTCAAGCCCAGAACTCAGTGAGAGGTTGGAGGTGACTCTCAGGCTCAGTAAGTGGCAAAGTTTTGTTGCCCAGTTTGCTAGTGAAATTGCCACTCTCTTGAAGCAAAGATTTCTACCTGTTTTATTTCATTTGATTGGATAATTTTTCTTTGCTATCTACCATGTTCCAGCCAGCATAAGGCACAGAAACATCATTAATACCTGCCCTTTCCTAACAGGCATACACATTAGTTAACTCTTGATGTTGTTTTTTTTTTTTTTAATTTTTTTTTTCAACGTTTATTTATTTTTAGGACAGAGAGAGACAGAGCATGAACGGGGGAGGGGCAGAGAGAGAGGGAGACACAGAATTGGAAACAGGCTCCAGGTTCTGAGCCATCAGCCCAGAGCCCGATACGGGGCTCGAACTCACGGACCGCGAGATCGTGACCTGGCAGAAGTCGGACGCTTAACCGACTGCGCCACCCAGGCGCCCCTAACTCTTGATGTTTTTACCCCCTCAAAATTTAGTAGCTTAAAAAAAGCCAACTTAATGACTTACAGCAACTATTTCATTGGCTCTCACTTGTGTGGCTGAATGATTTAGGTGAGACTTTGCTGAGTGATTCTTCTGCTCTTGCTTGGGGCTACTCATCCATCTATAGTCATCTGGGGCATCTACTTGGAACTGAATGGTTGAAGATAGCCTGATCCACATTTCTAAGCAGTTGGTGCTGGCAGGGGTTACTGGTATGGCTATAGGCTGAATGGTTGGACCACTCTCCCTACTCGGTCTCTTAACCCCAAAGGGTCTAGGTCAAGCTACTTCACATGGTGGCATCAATGTTCCAAGCAGGCCAGTGTGAAATCAGCAAGACCCCCATGAGGTGTATGCTCAGGTTATCAATTCTTGGCATTCTATTGGCCCAAGAAGTCACAAGGCCAGCCTAGTTTCAAGCAGTAGAAAAATGGACTCCTTCATCTTTATAGAAGTGACAAAAATATACTGTAAAGAGTATAATTACAGGGGTGGAAGGAATTATTGTGCCCATCTTTGCAAACACTCTATCATAGCTCTATTTTATTTTTTTAAGTTTATTATTATTAATGTTGTTTTAGGAATCTTTACACCCAATATGGGGCTTGAACTCACTATCCTGAGATCAAGACTTGCATTCTCTTCCAACTCAGCCAGCCAGGTGCCTCTCTACCAAAGCTTTAAAACTTAATGTGACACTTTATAATGTTTATGTACAATACGCAAGAGTTTATACTCAACGAAATATTTCTCAGGCACTAGGGATTTAAATTGCTCAATATCATAGGCACTTTTTTCTACCTCTTACAGTCTTTCAAAGAAATAACTAAAAAATTAAAAACAAAACAAAACATAAAGGTCTAATAAACGTAGGTTCTCTTTTTCTTTGTTGTGTTATGCACTAGAAATTCTCAATTAGTGAGCTTTAATTTTGGAACCAGCAGGTGAGGCCTCAATTTTACTTGTAATTTATCAGGCAAATGTTCATTAGTTCAAAGGTACACCATTCATGATGTGCCTGCAGGAACTGTATGGATATCATATATGAATTCCATCCCAATCAAGGTATGATGCCAATTTTTTTCCCCAAAATTTACATGGCCTATCTTGTGACCCACTCATCTCTCCAGAGATGTCCCATGAACATAATGAATGGGTTTACAGGGCAAAAATGGACTGTTATTTTAAACTTTAGTGCATAAAAATCTTAATGTTTAACAGTGTGTTTTTCTCTTATGTTCTCAGACTTTAACAGATGTTAACAATCCAGCAATACTAAAGAACCTCATCATTATTAATGGGTGGAAAGAAAAGCACAAGTGTTGAATATTCCAACACATGGCAATCAGAATCCACGTCTCTCATTAGGACAAGTTTCATCAAAATATTAATGGTGCCTTCTTCCTGTATATACAAAAACAGATAGATATTCACGGACTGTCTAGCAATACTGCTAAGTAACTTATTAGTCTTGGCTGTTGTTACGGAACATTTCTGGGCATAGTATCAATTTAAATCTCAATATATGTGAGAGAAACTTCCCTCAAATAGCAATGGGTTATAGGCAGGGTTTCCTTTATCAAAGTCTGCTCTCACTTTTCTTTGAGAAAAGTTCTGACTCTCAATGAAATTAAATGGCATCTGATTGACTTGCTTACACTTTCTCATTTCCCCAAACCATTTTGTTTCATTTACTGCATTCTGTCACAATGAAAGTGATTTGGGGATTTAAAATGGATTCATCCTGCTCAAACAGATGTCAAAGATGAGGTACATTGGTTTTAACAACTATTTAGGGGCCATGAGTGGAACAGCTTTTCCCATGTAAAAGCCTATCGTGAGCATCCAAAGGATTGTTGTCTGTTTTTCTCCATAGCTATATTTCACTAAATTTTGTCAAATTTACTGGGCAAATTTTTGTGCAGAGAACTGACAAGCATCTTTAATTTAAAACACTTTGTTAATGTATTGTTGAGATTGTAGGACATGGAAATTAGTTTTGTTTTACCAGAAACTACATTTAGCATTTGAACAGTGTGCAAAATACACAATGTCTATTTTAACATCCATAAAGTGATTTTAAAAGAAAATCAAAAGTTATACCCTCATATCCAGCTTCAAAGGATGTGACAGCCCAATGAACAGATTTGGACATATGCTTATTCTTTGTTGTATTTTTTTTGTAGTAGCAGAACTGGTGTGTGAAGAGAAATTAATATTTGCCTGGTGATTAAATCAGGCATGGCTTGAGTTGGTGACATCGTAGTTCGAATACTGTTTAGAATTGTTATTTTTTTTCAAATCATGTAGTATCTATTATAAAATATTACCATATGAGGCGGAGGAGAAAGAGAATATTAACTGCCTGTGTCACCATTTTCTTTGTGTTTGTGTGCATGTGTGTGTGTGGCTTTGATGTCTACAATTGTGTCTTAGTAAGTGATTCTTTGACAATTAGATGGCGCTGAATAGTATTTAATGACCTGAAGCATGATGCTATTAACATCAGCTTGAGAGACAGAAAAAATCAATACAAATTTTGCTCACAATTAGTAAATAATTCAATGATTTCTTGCTGGTTCTCTAGAGAGGAGAGTTGTGGCATCCTTGAATTCAAGGGAAGTTAATCTGGATTAATTTCTACAGAAAAGCTTGTCTCACAAACATGATGAATAAAGGCCTAAGTCTAGATGTGTCAATGTCTCAGGGTAATTGGAGCTACAGACCCAAGTACTACACATCATCCGCGGTGATTATCTCACCTTTGTAGCGCGTTAGATATTTCAGGTACTCCTATGGTATATATTTCCAGGAACACCTCGCCTCCTGGGGCACCTGGGTGCCTCAGTGGGTTGAGCGTCTGACTTCAGCTCAGGTCAGGATCTCACAGTTCGTGAGTTCCAGCCCCGCGTCGGGCTTTGTGCTGACAGCTCAGAGCCTGGAGCCTGTTTCAGATTCTGTACCCCCCCACCCCCCGCCCCTCCCGCACTCACACGCTCTCTTTCTGTCTCTCAATATTTTAAAATTTGTGAAAACACGCTTTTCCATTGTTGAAAAGCAACTGTTACCTTTCATTCCAGGAAAGTGAATGGAACAAAAGCATAACTTTATATGTCTTTCTTTTTTTCTAAGAAACTACCCTGGGAATTCTAGCTTACACAGTTACCAAGTTAAGCTATGTCTGTATTTAAACTGCATTTACCTTATGGAGAGACTTTCTGGAAACACTTAGCAAATCCCTAACCTCGTTTCACAGGATGATCTACTGTTGCAAAAGTCTTCTTTTCTTTTCATTTTATGAGATTTGGTCAAGTCACTTTCAGATATGATCATTTTTATATGGATACTTCAGGGCGAGATTATAAGAAGTATACGTAATTATTGAGGAGGGGTACCTTTTGCAGGCAGTTAACATGCTCATATTGCCCAAATAAGTTTTTGTCTGTTTATTTTAACTTCTATCTGACCAACTATGACCATTATTGAATGTTATGTTTGTTCACCTGGTTGCTAGCTGAAATATTCTTAATCCCAGGATCTTTTTACTTACATTAAAAAAGGACTGCAATTTTTTAAAATGTTTCTCTCTACTCTTAGCCCAGAGTGGCTAATGATGCTAGAGGCCAGGTTCCCATCTTTCTGCTTTCATGTCAGTCATCCCCCTTAGACACTGAATTATTTGAGTCCTTGAAAAGGCTGCATCTAGGGGAGAGGCAAAATATGTCAGTGATACAGCAGGAGATGTCACCAAACTGGTATGGCACATCAATCACTTACTGATTTCTATTTGCCAAAAAAAAGGGCAATATGCCATTTAAAGAATGAGAACGGTTCCAAACCAGCTCCGGTTTTGGAACTGAAAAGCACCACACTGCAGACATGTGGCCCATCCTGATTCAGTCATCGCAGTTAGAAAGGGTGCCTCCCGACACTGCAAACATTGGTGACAATTCTGCTGACAACTCCTAACTCGAGATACTACTAGCTAACCAGATACGAAGCCCACGCCCTTCCTCTACACATTACATAATGTAAATAAAGGTCTTTCCTGAGTCCCAAAGCCCTAGATGAACAGATGTGCTCTTTTCAGTAATGGCCACCTTTTTCCCCATACACGATTTTATGTTCGATTCGCTCAGAGACTTCACTGTACAGGCAGCATTTGTTCTTTTTTTCTTTTTTAATGTTTACTTATTTTTGAAAGAGCACAAGCCAGGGAGGGGCAGAGAGAGAGGGGAAAACACAGAATCCGGAGCAGGCTCCAGGCTCTGGGCTTTCAGCACAGAGCCAGATGTGGGTCTCTAACTCAAAAACTGTGAGATCATGACCTGAGCTGAAATCAAGAATTGGACTCGTAACAGAGTGAACCACCCAGGCCCCAGTATTCGTTCTTCACGGAGAAGTCAATACTGCTAAATCAAGAATTCCCATGAACATTCTAAACTCTTTACTCCTCTTTAAAATTTCTCTCAGGGTATCAAAATGTTATTTTCAATTACCTAAACATAGCAAAGTATAATTTTCTATCAAAGGGCAGACTAAAAACATCAACAGGTAGAAACTAGTATAAGAGGACATTCAACAGAGTTATTGAGGATATTTATGTGGTGATATGAGTTAATGTATACAGAATGTCCATTAAAATATGAAAGTTTTATATATACATATTCACCTAATCAGAATAAGTACATAATTACATACTCAAATCTACCAAGCACCATAAAAAACTTATATTCTCTTAACCTTATCCTCTGTATTAATTAGGTTAGTCTTTCTAATAAAATATATAAATATATGAACCTAAACTAATTTATGCAAATATATGTGTAGGGAGGAGAAAGATGAATATTAAAATTCTACTCAGCAGTATTCCTGAATTTTCTTTATGTAAAGTTTAGAGGAGAATATTGAATAAATAGAAGAGAAAATTTAAAATCAAAGCTGAAGGCATGGACAATAATAACTGACAAATGCAGAAATAATCAGAAGAAAAATAAAAGAAGTGAGAACACTTAGGGACATTATCTGCTTAATTTGTAAAAGCATGCAGCTTGGGGTGGTATATACAGATGATTTTAGAAGGCTGTAAAGTTGGTAACAGTGACATAGGAATCAAAAAAGAAGTAAGATTTGGCTCTTTAGTAGCTAAACTCATGCCATTACTTTTATTCCTTTTTTCATCCAAAATGGATGGCCATCTTAAAGTTATGTTTGCCTACTGGGTAACTTGCCTATGACTTGCTTGGGAAAAGAGAGAGTTCTCCAAACAAGGTCAGAGGATCTAAATTCTTTTTATTAATATGAAAAGTGATTAAGATGTTCAATTCCAAATTGCTGATCTTAGTGTCTGATAAGAAGAACATGGAAATGTTTTGGAGGAAAAATGAAGTTAATTTTGTATTTTTTCTCAAATTGTTCTAGTATTACAAAAAATTCAATTTCGGTGGAAGTGTCCTGCCTCTAAAACAGGAAATCCCACTTTATTATTCTGAGAGGGTGCTTCATGGTATTGACAATAGCTTACTTGTTACAATATTGAGTAGCACTGCATTGCACTGAGTTGACAAGTATAGACAGAGTATTTTATGCACCAGGAGATGCAAGTGATGTTGACCCATTCATCCAAGGTCTTAGATGAAGAAGTCTTGGAAATCTACGGTTTCAAAGGAGAAAAAACAAATCCATATGAAGCTGAATTTATTTTTCTTCTTAGTCTATTTCCCATTCTGGAAAAAAATAATAATAATCAACCTTTCCTAAATATCTGACTGTATTGTTTTGAAGATTATTAAACATAATGTCTGAGAAATGACTCTCTAAACTTCTCAGAGCTACATAAATATTATTTTTAAAATATTTTTTAATGTTTATTTATTTTTGAGAGATAGAGAGTGAGCAGGAGAGAAGCAGAGAGAGAGGGAGACAGATTCCAAAGCAGGCTCCAGGCCCTGAGCTGTCAGCACAGATCCCGACGCTGGGCTTCAATTCACAAACCATGAGATCAGGATCCAAGCCAAAGTCAGATGCTTAACCGACTGAGCTACCTAGGCACCCCTATACAAATATTATTACAAACAACAATATGAGTTTTAATTTTACATTTATTTTTCTTCTGATTGTATCTGACCAAACTCCAGTAGTCCATAGAGGTGTCAAGGGATCCAACAATGTTAGACTTGAATTTCATCTTATAGTTGGTTGCTTACTATCTTTAAATATAAAAGAAAATAATATGTGATAAGATATATTTTATATCTACCAAAGGTGCTGCCAATTTAATTCACTTGAACTTGAATCTAACTGACATTCAGAGCTTGAATTCAAAAGTTTTCCTGAGTACTGAATGCAAAATTAAAGTGCTTATTATTAGTAGTATTTACACAGCATTGTAAAGTTTGCAAAATCATTTCAGGCACTTTATATAGGATGCTCACATACATTAAATTACCACTGATTTTGGATCTGAAGGTTGAGACTTATCATTAGATTTTATGATATTTTTGTTGACAGTTTATTCACTTGTCAAAAAATAAAAATGAAACTTATTCACTTGTAAAATGGTACAAATGAGAATGCTACACACATAAACTCTGGTAGGGCTAGTTGATGCTTAGGGAAATCTGCTATGTGGGGTAGGGTACATCACAGTGCTATTTCACCAATACCAAAAGATATAACATTAGTCATAACAACATGAAATAGACTATAGTACTATAGACTCTTAATATTCATCAGTTTTAGATGCTTATCATCAGACATTTGTAATCATGATAGGTCTTTAAATACTTTTTAATTACATAGATTGTCTCTTACATAACATAATGGTCTTGTGCAATGGCTATACTCTATTTTTGAGCTGTAAATAGCATGCAACAATTCATGACTGTAAACTTCATATTACTCTTACATTTTAACTAATATTTAGAAATTAATTCTAAAAGGTTTCGTGTTTAAACCTAAGGAAAACAAGCAAGTTAAAATTTAAAATGTTTTAAATTTTAACTTGCTTTTCTTGCTTTATAAACAAAATGTCGATAAATCCCTGCAAAAATGATCATTCTGAATTTGTTTTTGAATTGCCAAGAATAATAGCTTAAGGTAGCATTCTTCCAGTATCTTTAAGCTTATTCACCAAAATTGATTTTTGAAGTTTAGAAACTAGCAGTTTATTGTCTACAAGAGGCAAAAAAGTCACTCTGAGAACCTTGACCAAAGACATTTATCTTATAAATTTTACTCTGGGTGATCATTTTTCTCTTTTTTTTTTCTTTTTTTTTTTTTTTAGTTTGATCCCAAAGGTCTCACTCAAACAGACGTTCTTTGGAATACTGATTTCTTTTACAGTGCAATTCAATGTATAAAGGAATTCTTTCCTTGTTAAAATGTAGACATGGAGATCCATATTTGTTATATCTTATTTTTAACTTTCCCCAAATGCTTTTTGAGTACTGTTTTATAATAACGTTAAGTAAGATGTGTTCCTATTTTTTTTAATGTTTATTTCTTTGAGAAAGAGGGAAAGAGCATGAGCAGAGGAGGGGCGGGGGGGGGGGGGAGACCGAGAATCCCAAGCAGGCCTCACACTGCCAGCATAAGCCCACGTGGGGCTCAAACCCATGAACCTTGAGATCATTACTGAGCAGAAATCAAGAGTCAGATGTTTAACTGACTGAGTCACTCAGGCGCCCCAATATGTTGCTATTTTTCTTAAGTTTATTTTGAGAGAGAAAGACAGCACGTGTGCAGTGGGGAGGGGCAGAGAGAGGCGGAGAGAGAATCCCAAGCACACTCTTCCATGCCAGAATGGAGCCCTGCAAGGGCTCGATCCCACGAAATGTGAGATCATTAACCTAAACTGAAACTAAGAGTTGGATGCTCAACCGAGTCCCAGATGCCCCTGTTGCAATTTTTAACATAACAATCATTATCTTATTTTTACTATATATTATTTTCAGTAATATACATATGATGTACATAAATACACACATATATACACATTTCTGTCACTCTTTTGAAAACATTACATGCTGTGCCCAGCAGACTTCAAAACATGTTGCTTGGATTAAATTAAGAATACAATGCTCACACTGAAGAGAAATGGAGAAAAGCTTCCCCATGAAAAGAAACACACCACACAAAACAACTACATAAAAACAACTGAACAATGAGAGTCACACGGGGCCAACTTGCAAAATGAAAAAGAAAATGTTCAGAAGGAGAGGATGACATGTGGGACTATCGCCTACTCAATACTCTACATTTTTCATGTGCATGTTCCCCATTGGACGTTGACTTTCCAGATTCAGTATGAAATCTTTGTCAAAGAATTGCACAGATTTTGTTAAATCTAAAAAAACTTAGGGAAAGAAAAGGGAAAAAATGGGGAATGCAAGGAAAAAAAAGAAAGTTGACTTAGGGCTTTTCCTGGATCTGGGTGCTCAATGCAAGAGATTCCCCTCCCATCCCTTTTCCCTACCCTCAAATATTTTTGGAGAGGTAGTTTCCAGAACTAGGTCAATTCACACCAGTGGAAATGGAAGAGGAACCTAGCAAAACTGATCAATATCAAAGACTGTACTTTAGGCTGTGACTTTCCTTCTTTCCATGTAAGAATCAATAAATAATAAAAGTAGGTTTTCACATTAGTAATGTGACTTAGGGGAATTTTTTTTAAAGGTTTATTTATTTTGACAGAGAGAGAGAGAGGGAGAGAGAGAATGAGCCAGGGAGGGGCAGAGAGAGAGAGAGAGAGAGAGAGAGAGAGAGAGAGAGAATCCCAAGCAGATTCCTCGCCCTGAGCCCAATGAGGGGATCAATCTCATGATCACAATATCATGACCTGAGCAGAAATTAAGAGTCGGATGCTCAACCAACTGAACCACCCGAGCATGAAATTTAGGGAAATTTTAAGATATTTTTTCTAAGGAGAGACCATAAGAAACTACCAAAGGTTAACTTTACTATAAATACATTCTTTGATTGTTCATATTACTTCTAATAGAATAAAAGATTTTTAAAAACCTTCAATTTATCATGTAATGACCCATATACATTGGCTGAGATAGTATATATTTACAACTACTAAAACCATATGCACAAATCATTACAAAGAAATAACTATTTATTAATATAAATGTAAAATTAAATTTATTGAAAAATAGTAGGCATTGCTGTAATTTAACTTTTATTTGGATCAAAAGACTCGAGTTATCAATTAATTTTGTCATTCAGTACAAAGAAAGATGTAAAATGGCATACAAAAGTAATTACAAGGACAAAGTTCTGGATTCAGTAAGTACATGATAGCCATCTATATATTTTAAAAAAGGCTTTTTTTATTGACCAAATGATAAAATGTGCCATATGTAAAGACAAGATAAAGAGCCTCAGAAGAAAGGATATGTTATCAGCAGTGATCATTTTATTAAACTGTATTTCTTTCATTGTTATAGTCAACATGTACTAGGCTAATATAAATTGAAACAACTTGTACATTTTAGCTACATTTATATTCTTTGTTTCTCAAATTGAACCTATATATAATAAATAACTTATGATTTTAAAACTATAGATTAAGTAAAAATTTAATTCCACGTGCATATTTTTCTGCCACATCATTCATTCAGCAAACACTATTCTGCTGCCTGGTGGACCAATACCACACCAAAGTATTTAATGTGGTTAAAAGACATTTAGAATAGGGGTGCCTGGGTGGCTCAGTTGATTGAGCGTTCAACTTCGGCTCAGGTCATGATCTCACAGCTCGTGAGTTAGAGTCCCTTGTCGAGCTTTGTGCTGATAGCTTGGAGCCTGGAGTCTGCTTCGGATTCTGTGTCTCCCTCTCTCTCTGCCCCTAACCCACTCGCATTCTGTCTCTGTCTCTCTCAAAAAATAAATAAACATTAAAAAAAATTAAAAGGCATTTAGAATACACCAAATCATTCTGTTATACTTTAGATATCTTATAATTTTGTTTGTCAATGACACTTCAATAAAGCTAAAGAAAAAAAGCCATTTGGAGAACAAGGTATTCTAAGCATGAGGGAGCCTATCTAGAAGAGATCTACAACATACTAGAATGTGAAATGTTCTGTTCAAAATGTTCCTTAATGCAAGGAACCCTCTTTCTAGTGTAAAGAAGACATTTTTTTTTCTGTGGCTCTTGTTCTATTCTACCCTGAACACCATAACGATTTATTTCAGCACATGCCAGAGCACAGAGGAAGAGAAAAATGCCGTCCATCTTTTCCAGAGTTAAATTGGATATCAAATTACTAATTCATATGATAAGAGGCCACAAAACTATACAGCTTGATAAAATATAGATTCAATGCAATGGAAAAATCATCAGATTCTTCCCTTTTATAAATGACATATTCCTCATATTTTAACATATGTCCTCGGTCATCATGTTCAAATCCTGAATGAAGTAGATAAAGCAGAGTGTTATTTCAATAAAGCTATGAGTTCAGAGTCTGGAAATTTTAAGATATTAATTGCTTCTTAATGACTTACAAGATATCATTCATTTTTTTGCTATTAACTTAATGGCTAATTGATAATGGTAAATATAGGGTTCTATTCTATTTGATTAACATTGAGAAAATTAACTGCTAAAGCTGATGGTAATTGTAAAGACTTGAAAAATATATATAATATTCTTTGGTATTTTGCATTTTTGTCCTCCCCAATTATAATGGTTATAATTTTTGCTGTTCCCTTGAACTACTGAGATTGCTTTTATTTTAAATGAACCTAATAATATAGAATACTACCTACTTGATATCTCTACATGCAATACTACTTTGAGAAACTATTTCATTTTTTAATTTTTAAAATTTTTTTAATCTTTATTTATTTTTGAGAGAGAGACAGAGTGTGAGCAGGGGAAGAGCAGAGAGAGAGGGAGAAACAGAATCTGAAGCAGGCTCCAGGCCCTGAGATGTCAGCATAGAGCCCAATTTGGGGCTCGAACTCATGAGCTGTGAGATCATGACCTGAGTCTCATGAGCCGAAGTCAGACACTCAACTGACTGAGCCACCCAGGCTCCCCTTCAATTTTTCTTATAAAACTAATTATGAGTTATTCAGTTTCCTAGGATAATTATTTACTAATGCAAACTCAAAAAAAAAAAGATATGTCTTATTTTGTATGTACTTAAAAAACAGTTTAGCATAGGGGTCTGCAAATAACAGCCCTTAGGTCAAACTAGTCGTTTTGTCCATTTTCTTATGGCTAGTGAGATAAGAATGCTATTCATATTTTTAAGTGGTAATTTAAATTGTTAATTATATACATGATATCCTTTATTTATATATTTATATATATTATAGACATATCTATTAATGCTAAAGTAATATATATATCATATATACATATACATGTATAATATAATGATATAATATATATATCATATATGCATATATATATATATATATATATATATATATATATATGTATGTAAAATCTCAAAAACAACTACTAATAGCCTGGTGTTGACTGGAAACCTTACCAATAATATAAAAAGTCAACTAACACACATTTTGTATGTTATACAAATGTATACCTGTATATACACTGTATTCTTATAATAGTGTAAGCTGGAGAAAAGAAAATGCTATTAGGAAAATCATAAGGAATGGAAACTACAATTATAGTACTACATTGTATTTATCGAAAAATATCCATATATAAGTGAACCCACACAGTTGAAACTCATGCTGTTCAAGGGTTGTGTGTGTGTGTGTGTGTGTGTGTTCCCTTTCCTTTGGTATACACGCCTTTTCATATACACTCTTTTCAGACTAAACACCCTTAAATACTCCAGCAAAGTACGGCTG
This sequence comes from Lynx rufus, assembly GCF_022079265.1. Lineage (NCBI taxonomy): Eukaryota > Metazoa > Chordata > Mammalia > Carnivora > Felidae > Lynx > Lynx rufus. The sequence continues at coordinate 128,256,401 of NW_025814867.1, forward strand.
CTCTTTCACAGATCATATATGTGTAGTCTCTCCATGCATACATTTTATACCAATTTAGTATTTGAGAAAACTCAGTGTCAGGTCTGAAATGCTGGGAAATCAGTATAAGTGGGCAACAATTTGTACAATTCCTCATCTTGCTTGTCCATCTTGGTGGTACCATTGCTATTTGCTTAGCCACCTCAGGGGCCAGTCCTGATTTGTACAGAAAGAGGAGGAGAGAGTATTTCCAGACCAGTAAAGGCTGCTGAGACTGAAGAGTTTGTATATGAAACTGAGTGTATACTGAAGAAGAATGGCTATTGTAAGACAGTGCAAATCTCTCAGACATCATATACAAGGTAACCTAAGTCTTAAGAATTATTTAAGTTGTTACAAAGCATAGATTTTCATTACCACATTAGTAGGTTTTATTTACTATCCTAGTTTTGCATACCATCTCTTTGGGCTTCCAACTGATAGAAGTTCTGGTATCCAAATCCTAAGATAAGAATAGACTGGGGCACCTGAGTGGCTCAGTTAAGCGACCGACTTTGGCTCAGGTCATGATCTCACAGCTCGCGAGTTCAAGCTCCGTGTTGGGCTCTGTGCTGACAACTCAAAGCCTGGAGCCTGCTTAGGATTCTTTGTCTCCCTGTCTCTCTGCCTCTCCCTCCCCTTGTGCTCTGTCCCTCTCTTTCTCCCAAAAATAAATAAATGTTTAAAAAAAAAAAAAGAATACACTGGTCAGAAAACACACTGTGCTCACAGAAGGCTGTCATATTTCACTTTCAACATTTTCAAGAGAGATTTTCTTTGATTTTTCAGAAGGAATTTTGAGTGAGTAGGAAATTACCAAATAAAAACTGAACCATTTTCTATGCCAGACTATGAAAACAGTGTCAAATCCCCTCACTTACCTGCAAGTTGTGATGGATGATATAATTAATAAAGGAAGTTTTCTAGTTCCATTTCACTTAGAAAGCTTAGACATTCTCCAGTTCTATGCAAATATATATATTTTTTAATGTAGACATATTTATTTTGAGAGAGAGAGAGAGAGTATGCATGCTTGTGTGAGTAGGAGAGGGTCAGACAGAGGGAGAGAGAGAATCCCAGGTAGGCCCCACACTCAGTGTGGAGCCCAACACGGGTTTTTTTCTCATACCATGAGATCATGACCTAAGCCAAAATCAAGAGTCTGATGCTTAACTGACTGAGTCACCCAGGTGCCCCTATACAAATATATTTTTTTTTAATATAAGAACCAAGGAAATAAACAGATAAGATGCTTTCTTAGGAGGTACTTAAAACTATGTATATCTTTTGCTAACTTATAAAACTAATAACAACTCTGATGTATTTTTGTTTCTAAAGTAATAATAACCGCTGCTTCTATTTAAATCAAATATATGACTCATCACATTATAATTTCAGTTCTCAAGCACAAGTTTTAGAAGACAAAAGGAAATATTGTGCAGTAGCATTTGAGCTTATTTGAAATGGCATCAAATAAAATAGATCCTCACATTATGAACAAAATTTTAGAAATCACAAATTAAAAACATAATAATTTGCCAATCATTCAAAAAATGTTGATGCTGACAGGACAACTTATTGCTGAACTGGGTTTATACTATCACCACAGGCTGGGACCACTTTAGCAATTAGAAGAAAAAGCTGTCATCCTTTGTGAACTGTGAATGACAGAAGATTTGGACTATGCGAGGTACTCAGGAACATATTTTCCTGCATGGATTACAATTGCAGTGTGCTAATATTGCTTTAGACCTGAACTATAAGGTATGTAAAAATAGAAACTGATGTATATGATTGGTCAAGGATTGCTAGTATAGAAGATTCACCACACTTCTTAATGCTAACACAAGTTGTATAAACACAGAGAGGGAACACGCAGTATGTATTGCATGACTATTGCTTTGTAGAGTTGACAGATATTTCCTGTGAATATAAGTTATCATGGTTGTTTGTTGTCCTTTCTGTTTGGTTTTGGGGAGTATTTTTTATCCTTATGCATTAGGTTTTAAATCAAAACAAACACTAAAATTGGCTTTAAAAACCAAGATAACATCTAAATAAGAAAACTCCAAAGTGCATATACTTTTGGGGAGGTAATATTCTGATTATTTTTATATTATTTTATTCTGAAATCCAATACTGCTACACATGAATTAGATTCTATTTTATTTTTGTATCATCTCATAAGCTCACATCTCACCATACTAGAATCCTCAAAAATCCCCAAAGACATGCTAAGTTGAATAATTGATAAACTAGAATATCTTTATTCTTGAAGTACCAATGTTGATACAGAATGACACCTAGTTTTTCTCTTAAAATAACAAGTTCCAGAAAATAAAAACTGCAGATGGGAGGAAAAAAGAAAGTTTGTGGTAGGCAATTTTTATCCATAGATATAATGTCGCAATTAGCCTTCTGTGGTTCTATAATATAGTGGTTAAGACTTTACAAAAATAATTTTTGCATATGCATATATTTTACTATAGCATATTAAATTTTATTCCACAGGGAAGAAAGCTAGTATCTGATGAAATCGCACTTTATGATTACGCTAGAAAATGTTTCTTCCATCTCTTAACCTTTTACCAGCCCAGCTGGATATATCTGATTTTTTTAATATCTGAAACTTAAGAATATCTGAAGGTAATATAAAACATGGATTGGAGAACCTGCATTATAAATCAGACACATTCAGCTCTCTAAGAACATGCACAGCTGTAGGAGAAACATTACTTGGAGAATTAAGTCCAGAGTCATAATACATGCATATGTTTAAAGTAAGAAATAAATGGTTCTATTTGTGAAGGGGTCAACTTTATGGTACCAAAATATCATGAAAGACACAAGAGATATATTGAATAATATGGCATTTTATGTTCCACATTAAATTCTGCCGTCAGGTTGAAAGAATGTATGCCTATTCTAATAAAAACCTGGAAAAGACTGAAAGGTAAACAGAACCTTTGGTTCCCAGAGGACTATACAGGTCAACCATTAGGATCTAAATAAAGCCTAGAGGGAGGTGTCAGAGAATTCTGGACTTGAGGACATTTGAATATAAGTGTTTGATAGAGGCAATTGGAAACAGGTTTTAACAGGAAAGATTTCACATATGGTAAAATGAGAAAAATACTGAGTTCACATAACACCTTTATCTCACGAATACACAACAAATTCATTCTCAATTAAGAAGTGTGTCTTAATTTCTTCCAAGTAGATGGTGACATAGTATTTTAGTCATCAAATATTTATGCTGTGAATTTTTTGGACAGTAAGTCTACTGAATTCCTTTATAAACAACTATCACATAAACTTTGAAGATATGTTCATTTCATGGTGTCCAATAATCTTGGATACTGTTTCTTTCATGACCTTTTCCCACCCTGTTTCATTCTTAACTGGTCTATGCTACACGTTACACATTGATCTGTAGACAAAGCATTGTCACATGAAATCAATATATCATTCCTTTGGTATTGAGACTGGCTTTTGCTTAGTTTACTTTCATTTTTTAAAGTAGATCAATAGTGCTAAACTGATGCATTACAAATTGGGGGTACAATTAGTATCTGTCTTCAAGCTAGTTAACATGGGAATACAGCTTGATGGGTAGACGTTGGATGGAAAAAAATCTTTTGAAACTATTAAATCTGTATTCAAAATCACCTCTAAAATATGAGTGTTTTAAAAATAAAATTGTAATTAAAACCACAGCTACTTTTCACATTTCTTACTATATACTTGGTTTAAGAAGACATTTTCTTTTTAGATTAGATATTTCATAAAATATTATTTGAAATAAAAAACTTTCCATTGATGTATCAGGCAAAGGAGTTCTTTTTGAGTGTATAACCACTGGTCTAGAAAGAAAATAAATGGATTCATTAGAGTATTTATTTAAGATACTTAGTATTGATTTAAAATATATTTTCTGAGAAAATTAGCTTTATTTATCTACATTAAAAATGCAGTTATAATTTTGAAAAGCCCAAGAAGTTAAGAATTAACTTTTCACACTTAACACAGTTACTTTAATACCTTCTCTACTTACTTTTTAGTTTTTATCACAGGTTCATCTCACTGGTGACAAAAGAGCATTGAGCCCATTTTCCTTCAATCTCATCAATATATTCATTAACAGGACTTCATCAATCTCACTGCACTAAGAAAATATTAAATCTTCTAAGCATATTAAAATTGATTTCATGATTTGGGGATCCAGTATTCATTATTAGGCCATTTCTTCATTTTATATGGGAATGCATTAAAAATAACAATATTCAGACTAAGTGGCCTTAAAATAAAAGAGTGACATCCAGTGCAGCCATTATCTATGTAACAGTAATAAGGTACACAATTTATTCAACTTGACCCTTAACACCAAAAACACTGTTACATATTGATTTGCTCTTCCCTTACCTAGGATCCAGTTGCTGGACCTCATCAACGTTTCATTATACATGCCAACGGGGAACAAGGAAGAGAGCAAATAACCTAAACCTTCTTTGCAGTATATTACAGTGCACAGTTTGAGGGTCTGATAGCCTAGGTTTGAAACTTAGTTTTACTTAGTTTACTTAGTTTTACCATGAGTCCTGTTAACGATAAATATCTTATAATACTGTGCCTGCTAAATGAGCTATTCATTCAATCAGTAGATTCAGCCAGTAGATTTGTTTCTTTCAATATTTATACAGTTGTTGTGTTAGGGGATAGAGGCACAGCCCTAACCAGGAATATATAGCCCTTGCCCTCCTAGAGATTACATTTTAGTAAAGCTGACAGATTTTACATAATTATGTACTAATTTAATTAATCATGATTATGACAGCTACACATGGGAAATCTAGGGCACCTTATGTAGTCTGATCATTCTTGGAAAAGTCACATTAAGAATATGATTTAAGTTCTATCAAGAAAGTGGCCGAGATATTGTCTAGTATAGGGAAGCGGGGGCCTTCTCAGCAGAGGGAACCACATGATCAAAGATAGGAAGAAGAATGGCATGTGGAAGGAAGTGAAAAGGCTACATAAGGACCATGCAAGGGGACACCTGGGTGGCTCAGTTGGTTAAGCTTCCAACTCTCAATTTCAGCTCAGGTCATGATCTCACAATTTGTGAGTTGGAGCTCTATGTGAGGCTCTGCACTGACAGCACAGGGCCTGCTTGGGACTCTCTCTCTCTCTCTCTCTCTGTCCCCCCTTCCCCCCACACTTGCATGAGCATTCTCTCTCTCTCTCTCTCTCTCAAGAAATAAATAAACTTAAAAAAAGGACCATGCAAGGACTGGTAGGTGACATGAACAATATTGGACTTTTTCTGAAAAGCAAAAGGAGGTCGTTGAAAAGTTTCAAGGAGAAGAGCGACATGAATAGGGCTAAAAGTGGCTTCAGGTAGACCAGATAATAAGCTGTTTCTTATTCCTGTGGAGAAATGCTGTTGCTTTGACCAGGATGGTGGCAGCGTGGATAGAAAGAAGCAGATGGATCTGCAATGATATTTAGGAGAGAAAATCCACTGAATTGATGAGACACAGAAACTAAGGGAAAGGGAAGGGACAAGATTGACACAGCAACTCCTGGACTGCAAAATTTCATAAATGGTGGAGACACTCACTAGTTCACTAACACAGGAAATGAAGGAAGAATAGAATAAAAGCAAAAGAAAACAAAACAAAACAAAAAAACCAAGACTGAGCCAAATAGAAATGTTTCCCAGTACACAGTTGGATATCCAGATCTGAAGCTCAGAAGATGGGTTACTTAAGTTTTGAAAATTTGAGTTATCACTTTATAGAAGGCTGAAGCAGTAAAGTAGATGTGATTGATGGTCAAGAGAGATCATATAGGTGAGAGGTTTGAGAGCACATACAACTCAGTCTAGAACAACTCAATCTTTGAAAGATTATATAATGATGATGATATCTAGGAAGGAGGAGGAACAGTTCTTAGAAAAGAAGAAGAAGAAGAAGAAGAAGAAGAAGAAGAAGAAGAAGAAGAAGAAGAAGAAGAAGAAGGAGAAAAACATTTGGAGTTCAGTGCTGGAGAATGCCAACCACCTTGCTGGGCCCAAGGCAAATATTACATCAATGTCATTGAGCAGTGATAGTACCAGTATAACATAGAAAAATAGAGCATAATACAGAACCATTTAGGAAAGTTCAATACAGAATAGGGAATATCTAGTTTATTTTCATCTCTCCTGGCTAATAAACTGAGATATCCAGGAGTCACCCAGGAATGCCCTTTCCCTCCTCACAACTGCCTATAATACCCTCTTTATCTCCCATCCTTGCTTTAGTGGCTCCTGACCAAGACAAAATCTTTTAACTTTCAACTTATGTACACACAGTACCTCACCCCAAGACTCACCCTGAGGAAGGTCTCAGATGCAGAAAGGCTATAGTGGGAATAGTTGTGGTGAGATGGAAGGAAGCAGAGGAGATTCAACCCTGCAAGTGACCCCTTCACCATTAGTCTCCAATACAAGCAATATCCCCAAATCTAGCCACACTTCCTCACTTCTCCAAAAGACCAGAAAATGATGGAAGAAATTAACCCAGCTCCACTCTCTACATGTCTCCACTCTCTTATATCCCCTCCTCAGGCCTTGTGAATCAATTCTGGCCACATGAAGTTATACCAATCACTGAATGGTAGGGCAAGAAAATACAAGAGGAAGCTATGAGCCACAGCAAGCAAGCATACTGCTCTGGTCAAGAAAGATCCATACCTAATCTTCAGAGTGAACACTGAATAAAATTACCCACAATTCACTCTCCTTATGGTGTTAAAGATTAAGGACTACCTAGCGATAGACAAACTTTTTCTCTGAAAAGTTTGGCTTTATAGGCCAAAAGGTCTCTCTTGCAACCACTAACTTTTGCCACAGTGACCCTAAAATACCCATAGACAACATGTTAAAAAACAACCATGGCTTGGGGTGCCTGGGTGGCTCAGTCAGTTGGGTGTCTGACTTCGGCTTGAGTTATGATCTCAAGGTTTGTAGGTTTGAGCCATGCATCAGGCTCTCTGCTGTCAGCTCAGAGCTTGGAGCCTGCTTTGGATTCTGTGTCTCCCTCCCTCTCTCTGCCCCTATCCTGCTTGTGCTCTCTCTCTCTCAAAAATTAAGAAACTCAAAAAAAGAAGAAAAAAAAATACAAGCACGGCTGCGTTCCAATAAAATTATCTTACAAAATTAGGAGGTAGACTGGATTTGGCTCTCAGATCATGGTTTGCCAACCCCTACTCTATAATATCATTTGTGCCTTCACAGCCTTCAGACACTGAACTAAATCAAGTTTTGTAGACTGGCGTGGGATAACTAAAAAACTATATCTAATACTGTTTCTATGCAAAATGATCCATCATGTTGCAAACTATTGTTTACCAATGAATTTGGGGAACTTGATAAATTCACAGAGGGCACCTGCATTCCTTAAACAGAATTCACTTTATTGATACATGATTAAAAGGGAAAAAAATGTCATTCCTTATATTTCCTATAAAATTATTTAAATTCCACCACTCTAGCTTGAAAATGAAAATATTTTGTTTTATAATTCCCTCTTTGTCCTTGTTCTATATTCATTAATAAAAACAGAAGAGTTAAAACATTTTACAAAGATTTTATTCCAAATTGCTAAAAACAAAAGTATACTGCTAAAAAAGGAAGCATATTGTATATGCATTGTATGCTACAGAGGGGATTGTTCTGCCTGGTTTTGCTGAATATTTATAGCTGTATCAATATCTAACACAAGTCTCTTATCCTTATCCTTAGTTACCGATTTTGAAATTCAAGGGTATCTCTAAAACTGTTGGAGTTTTCACTCTGAAAACAATGAAACAACAGAATCAAGCCACATGTTTTTATTATTGAATCTTCTGTATAGACTTCCTTCTAGACCGATAGACTTTTAAGATTGACAGTAATGACAACAATCAAAACAATCACCTCTCTAAATTTAACCACGGGTAAACATCTTCTCTAGGCTTAAGAATTGAAGTCAACTAGCCTGCCCCTTTTCATTACTTTCATTACAGCCGTTGTCTTTTCTGGAGCCCAATTAGAGATTCTATATTCCTTAACCCATAGTTATTGAACAGTATCAGCCAAATACTGAGCTAGATGCTGGGAACACAGGACTGACTGGGAACACAGTCAGATAGACTGCTTTGGGAAGGCTCAGACTCCAGTGAGGCTGCCATTTCCGGAAGAATGTGTAAGTAAGGTCATCACTAAAAGCTGAAAAGAGAAGCTTAATTTAATAGAAATCAATAATTATTTATATCTAGTTTTGAACTGTAGGTGACTTCAACAATTAATTAGAAAATTATCCTGTAGAGCATATAGAATGTTTAGCTTTTCCTCATGACTATTGGCTCTTCCATAGATACTTGCTGAATGCATGGATTTTTATGTAAGTACCACATGCTGATTGATCATAAAGCAGATCTCCACGAGTGGCTTTTTACATCCCTTCTCAGTTATGGTATCACCATAACCTCTTCATCCACACATAAACTGTTGAAATCTTTAACTCCATCTTGCTCCCATGCCCAAATCAAATTGCACCGATTTTCCCACTTTGGTTCCCATTGATGTTGAGATGATCATCACCTCTCATACACTAAGCACTTGTTTGCTGTAGCCAGCTCATTCTGGGTCACAAGAGCCAAGAGCTAAATTTTCAGGTATTTTGTGAGTTTATTGATAAATTATGTACATTTACAATCGGTGGAAAGCTGAAAAAAATTTCAATTTGAAGAATGTCATTGATATAAGAATAAGAAATAGTTTAACAGTAGGTCATATATTAGATCTAATGAAAATAAACTTACTGGGAAAAGAATTAGCAGATTACGATGCAACTCCATTTGGCAAATTATGGCTGAATTGCAACCACGGATCGGCTCTAGATATAAGACTTTGCCGGGGTACCTAGGTGGCTCAGTTGGTTGAATGTCTGATTCCTGATTTCGGCTCAGGTCATGATCTCGGGGTTCTTAAGATCAAGCCCCATGTCATGCTCTGTGCCAAGAGCATACAGTCTGCTCTCTCAAAATAAATAAATAAACATTAAAAAAAAGAGTTTGGCAAAAATCAACCAAAGCAATCTGCGATGAGATTATAATAGAGGATATTATATATTTTATTATTATGTACAAATTGTGTGTTCCATATCCTTGCATCAGTAAAATTTAGAATAATAAATATTTGCATGAATGCACATTTTTATTTTGGTGAGTTGTCAGTTAAACATCTAGTAGCACATCTCTGATTAATAGCCACTCCCTGCTAATGCACACACATGCATACAAAAGCAATGACAACAAAAGTTCAAAGATGTCTTCACAGATAGTAAAAACTTCTTAGCCTTTCCTCCAAGATTTTCCACAAAGCATCCTTCCCTATATCCTCATGCAGACCTTTGACTTTCCTCACTCTTCTGGTCACTTTCAGCAAAGTTCTCTTGCAGGTTCCAAGATAAGACTTTGCTCTTATCACTCTCCCAGTCTGAACTGATCAGTTTTCCTCCCCACCTGTCAATTTCTACTCATCCTTCAAGAACTGGTCCAAGTCCTCCCTTCTCTACAGAATTTATTCAAAACCACTCACCAAAACTGCCTTAGATTTCTATCTCTTATTCAATGTCTTTGCCATGTTTCCAGGCACACGGGGTAGAATTATATGAAACATGCCTATCGTTGTCTGTTCCACTACTAGACCAACTCGATCTAATCCCCTGGTCACAGCACAGTAGACTCTCACTCATGGGATCTGGCATGCTAATCCAGATGTGTGCTTTTTCCTCTCAACTGTTGGCAACCATTAATGGGGATTGGAGCTGAGAGGCCATGAAGTTGTAACTTGGATGGGACCATTTCATACCACAAGTAAGAGGTTTAAACAGGGAGAACTAAGAGACATCAACATGCAGAAAGAAATAGGGTTCAGAGAGAACACTGTGTTTCACAGAGAAGACGGCAATCTTGTTTTTCGACTTTGCTACTTTCAACTTCACTTTCCTTACTTGCGTGAAATAATGGGTACACCTTTTCAGTAAACGAACTTTTCACGTGAATCATTTTGCTTGCTTGCTTATTTATTTATTTATTTATTTATTTATTTATTTACTTACTTCTTGTAACCCAAAGATGCATGGACAGAACAGAACAGGAATGTCTTTGGTTCTCTATACTTTTTTAAAGGACAATCCTCAGACACCAGTAGAGTAGATTTTACTGTTTGGTTGATTGCATAAAGAATTTCCCATCAGGTTGGGGGGAGGGAGGAAATACCAGTTTTCTACTCTTCATTTCCATTCAGTGCTTTCTAACAGGTACTAGTTGGGGCCATAGTGATGGCTTAAAAATATGTGGAAAAGTCTGAAAAAAGAAGTCAGGTGCATTTATGGGGTGGTACTAAAATGCAGCTGCTGGCCTATTCACAGAATCACTAAATGAAGAAGTAAAACAGAGGAGACAGATTGTATTTGTGACCTAGCATTCTCCCATATTCAAGAGTAGTTGAAGACACTTTTTAAATTCATATTTGGGGATTAAATAACTTATTGCTTATGATAGGTCATGACTCTAAAATTTGCTCTGTTGTTTTGTTATATATGTTTCTAATATTTTCAGATGAGGCAAAATGAAGCTTTTTAACAGATACAAATTACTTAGCTGGTATAACTTTAGATCAGCAGTAATTATTCATTTGGTTCTAATCTAAAAAAAGTCAAAATTCTACAGTATGGTTCTGACTTTCTCTTGCACAGATATACATTTTGACACAAGGTGCATTCTTTTTGTTTTATTATTAAAATGACAATGTTTAAAACTAGAAAAGTTCTTGATGTCATGCACACATGCATTAGAATCCTGGTATGCAGTGGACCAACATAACTACAAAATAAGTATTTCTTGTAATACAATTTTGTCCAGCCACCACAAAAACATAAAAATAAATGGAAAATGAGCACTGTTCTGAGAACTTCAAATGGACATTAACACTAAAATATTCCCTAACCTTTGATGTGAATGCCTGAAACCTGAAATATTTCCATTGTTATATATTTTAAGTCACACAGATTTGATACTGTATCCCTATGAAACTTCCTCTAGGTGTAACAAATAAAATCACCCACTTCCTCTAGGTGTAAGAGGAAGAGATCAACCTTCTAAATGAACAAGACTAAGGACTATGTGTACCTAGGTAGGTTCAAAATGATGAAGATTTCAGTAATGCTACTAAACTGCATGCACTTCAAAGCTATGCTGTAATGATTTTTATTAAACAGGTAACATTTGTCTTGTTGCACTTTCTTGGTAAGTCACAATATTTTTCTGTTCCTGGAATGAGATATCACAGTACGAATTCAAAGATAAGATAAATGCCAAGTTTTTAATGAAAAACCCAGCTCAGCTCAACTCTGCCAAAAGACGTGGCTAACGGTTGCCTGTAAGTTTAAAAATAGAACATAAAATTAATCGTTTTATATCAAGGATCAATGCAAGCTGAATAGTCAAAATTATTTCTCCTTATTAACCATTATCTTTAATGATTTATTGCATTCTTTATTGATAGTTTAAATTATTCCAGTGAGGTAATTAGCAGATCTTGCAAACACAACGAAGCTGACTACATGATTCAGGTGAGATGAGTCAGCAATGTTCCAGGTGCAGAAACTGCAAGCCTTGCACTTGGGAAAATTATGGTTTATGAATTAACAACTTGCTGTTATTTCCTTCTCTTTCGCTTTTCACCAGTGGGAGCCAGCAAGCCTTCCACCCCAGGCAATAGCCAGCTTTCTTTCCTCTGGGACTGGAAACTTTTGCCCCCGTGCGCTCCTCACAATCATCAAAAAAACACCTATTCTGCGCACAGGAGTTCAAATCCTAGCTTTACCACTTAGGAGCTATGCAAATTTAAGCAACTGAAACTAACCTCAATTTCTGTATTCATAAAACAGAGATAAAATTGTGCCCATCTCAGGACAGTATGAGAATTATACGAGACAACACATCGACTGCTTACAGCACTGGCTAGCACGTTATAAATATAATACACATTTACTATTTTTTATTATTAGTTTGGCCCTGTCTTTTCAGTAGTCTGAAACATTCTGAGGTCTGACAATATTTCTATCAGATACAACTTCAGTAGCAGTGGCAGGGGGTAGCCACTGGGGCTAATCCCAATGCAAAGATTTTTAGGGTTAACCTCTGTTCCAATGCCTACGCACATTTACAAACTGGTCCTACATATTCCACACATTATGTATGACCTGTCCAGTACTCCAGGTCACTTTTCTGTAGCAATGGCATTTCTAGAGGATTCAGCTAGGTTTAAATTAAAATGTGAAGTTCATTGTCAGCAAATAACAAAATGAGTAAGAGTCTCACGAGAGAACACAGAAATTGAAATATTCTTACCCGATGTGAACTTTGGGAGCTGAATTACACTTATTTATATTTTTATAAGTTTCTTTTTACATTCATATACACCTTTGGGGGGAAGTAAACTGAACTGGTAAATTATTTGAATTTTTGAAGTTGATTTGAACACAGCTTTCGCTAGGCAAGCAAAGTTTCCCTTCTTCCCTCTATTTCTCCCTTCTTTCTTCCCTCCTCGCTTCCTTCTTTCCTTCCTATCCGAATAATATCAATTATTCTTTTCACTCCTGAAGGACATGGGTGTGCATGTGTGAGTGCTCATGCACACATACATGTACATATATTTATATTTTATATATTCATATATATTTACATTATATACCCATTCAGATTAGGTTTGATTTTCTCTTTATGATCAAGAAAAAGAGAAATTTTATCACCTCAATTATCTATACATTTGCATTATTCAAGTCTATATCTGTCATCTAAATCTCACTCCTGATTTCTAAACCCTACAAAGTGTCAATCAAGCATCACAAATAAAGCTTATAAAGCTGAACTCTCCTTCTCATCCACCCCCCCCCCAAACCTGCTCACACAATGGTTCCCATCTCTGTTGGTGGCTCAGCCTTTCATTTTGTTGCTGACGTTAGAAATCTGTAAGCTGTCCTGCATCAGTCTCTTTTCCTTACATCACAAAGTACTTCATCAAGTTCTCACAGCTCTATCATCTCCCTAGTACTTCTAGAATCTGCTCATTTCACTCCACTTCCACTGTCATTACCCTAGCCCAATCAACCATGCTTTCTTGTCTGGATAACTTAATAGCCTTCTCACTGACATTCCTACTTCTTTCTTCTTCCTCTCCAATCCATCCTCAATATGCAGGGATCTTTTCCTGTTAACACACTCCCCTGCTTAAAACACTCCTGTGCTTTCTTATAACACAAAGAATAACTGAATCCTTAGCATGGGCTGCATATTCATGCCAGATCTGGTGACTCTGGACCACCCATCGTCCTTACATGCAGCCTCCTCCTTTACCCCTCACTCATGAGTTCCTTTCGCTGGTCTACCACAGGTTCCTTTAGCCCACAAAGTTCTTACCACAGGACCACTGCATATATGGTTCCACTTCCCTGCCTAGTAGTTTCTCCCTGATTGGGTGACCCAATCTTTCATCTCAGGTCTCAGTTTACATGTTACTCCCTCAGAGAGAACACCTCAGGAGCACACCTTCTCCAGAATAGGACACCCTCCCCAACTGGTTTACCACATCATCCATTTACTTCTCTAAATATATTTTCAACAATTTGTAACTTTTATTATTCAATTGTTGATTATCTATCTCCCACCAATTCAAAACTCCATGGGGGCAAAGCCCATGCTCATTTTTTTCTTTTTTTTTTTTTTGCCATTGCATCCCTGACTGCTAGAATGCTGAGAAACATATGGTGAGCACTCAATAAATGGTTAAATGAACAAAAATGACTCAGTAGAGGAAACATTTAAATATTAGCCATGAGTATGAGTCCAGCTGACACATATATAATTTAAAAAATTAATACTCTGAAACCAGTTGATAATAATATCTTTTTTTTTCCAATTCACAGTAATTGAGAGAGGATACCTATGGTGACTTTTCTTCGTAAAATGTTATAACCAAGGCCAAAAACAGAAAGAAAAATTTCTATTAGCTGTGGATGTCATGCGATGGAAGGGTGGTACATGGGAGGCTTAATACCAATCCTAAACTATATTGTCAAGGGAAGATTTCTTTCCACCAACTTCCTCCAACGCTGCTCCTTATGAATTCACACACGCAAACACACACACACACACACACACACACACACACACACAGTACTCACATTTATCTGTAAGAAACATATAAAGGAGAACTAAACTATCTAAGAAATCTCAGTATTTTAAGAAGCTAACAGAAATAATTTGATGGTGATTAAAAAACGAAAAAGAAGAAGAAAAAAACCACTTTATAGTATCAAGGACAAAAGGCCAGTTGTTTTAGTAAAGTAGGAATATATTTATGTTTAAGCCAACTTTTAAAGTCTGAGAATAGGGGTGCCTGGGTGGTTCAGTCTATTAAGTATCCAACTTTAGCTCAGGTCATGATCTCATGGTTCGTGGGTTCAAGCCCTGTGTCGGGCTCTCTGCTGACATTTCAGAGCCTGAAGCCTGCTTTGGATTCTCTGTCTCCATCTCTCTCTGCCCCTTCCCCACTCATGCTCTGTCTCTCAAAAGTAACTAAACGTTAAAAAAAAATAAGTCTAAGAGTATAATCAATTTTCAACCCTGTTCTAACTTTTTATGTAGGATACTTTTATAATTTGATATTTATTTTTCAACCTAGATAGGACAGCCTCTAGCATCATACACACACACACACACACACACACACACACACACACACACAAACACAGATAGATAATAGATAGATAGATATAGAGAGTAGATAGATTATAGATTTAGATAGATATAGATATAGATATATATGGCAAAAACCAAAACCGCATACTTTCAAAGGACATGAGGATGACCATTGACTAGTTTAATATTCTCTTTGCTCACTCTTCTCTGCACACTTTAGGCTTTCCTGCCTCAATGTTTTGCTCATATCACTCCACTCACATTCTCCCATTTCTGCCACCCACCTTAATTTGACCCATACTTTCAGACTTGATTTAAATCTCAGTTATACAAGATTGTCACTGACTGTCATTACCAAGAGTTATCCCAGAGTTACTAATTCTTTGCTTAAAAATCTGTGCCAAAGATCTCCCAAGTGTTGGAGACATTGGTACCTGAAGGTGAAGCCAAGTTGTTATAGAATAAGATACATTAGTGAGCGCAGGTTTATAAGCAAAGAAATATATTAAACCCATATCAGTTTAGATTATTTTTAACATTTTGTTTGTACTCTTCCAGCTCTAATTCAACTCTTAAAGAGTAATGGCAAGTTATTTTTCTGAGCCTCAGTTTCTTCATGTATAAAATGAGGGGCAGAAGTAGAAAACCTGTAAGGTCTCTCCCAGTTCAATAAATACATTGTCACTGAATTATTAACATAGTCACATATTTATTTGTTCAGCACTTACTTAGCCTTGGTTAGATGCCAATCATGTCAATAAGTTCTATAGATACAAATAGGTTGTGACATCTACTCTCAAGGACACAAATATGTTATGACATTACCCTGAAAGAATTACTTTTTAGGAAGGACCAGGGTGGGGTAGGCACATATGAAATCACATACTCTAGGGTACTGCCGTATATTGACATATTTTAAATATAAAAGGTAGCAATCAATAAGGTGGTATCCACCTCATCCTGTGAATTTCAGTAAAGATACTTTGAGCTTATTGTGCTCTAGCCAAAACTATACAGTTGGGGAAAGACCTTCCCAGAAGAGGGACCAACAAGGACTGAGACATAGAATAGAGGGAAAGCGGGATATTAGGTTAAATTATAAGTTTGTAGTCATACTAGGTCAACCACAGCTTAAAATGGACAGTTTTATATATTTCAATCTAGTATAATCTTAGCAATAATTTCTTTCAATATTTTACTTATGGTATTTGTTCTGTATTTTGCATCTGTACTTATGGTATTTGTTCTGCATTTTGCAAATACTTATGGTATTTGCATTCTGTAATTACAGTAAAACCTTGGTTTGTGAGCATAATTCATTCCAGAAACATGCTTGTAATCCAAAGCACTTGTATATCGAAGCAAATTTCAAGAACCATTGGCTCAAGTTTGATCATGTGACATTTGGCTTCATGTGCTACTCATATTGCAAGAAATCACTCATTTATCAAGTTAAAATTTATTAGAAATGTTTACTCATCTTGCAGAACAGTCGTAGAACAAGTTACTTGCAATCCAAGATTTTACTGTACTTTGAAAGCTTGTGGCATGAAAGGTCCATTTCTTATATAAGAATATCATTGACTCGGAGATAGCTACTAAATAAATATGTAATTAATATGATGATAATTCATTTAGACTTTAACATTTTTTTGATGTTTATTTGTTTGTGTGTGTGTGTGTGTGTGTGAGAGAGAGAGAGAGAGAGAGAGAGAGAGAGAGAGAGCGCATGTGGGTGGGGGAGGTGCAGAGACAGAGGGGGACAGAGGATCTGAAGTGGGCTCTTCCCTGACAGCAGAGAGCTCTATGCAGGGCTCAAATTCACAAACCATGAGATCATGGCCTGAGCTGAAGTCAGACACTCAACTGACTGAGCCATCCAGGTGCCCTGATAATTCATTTAAACTTCAAAAGTGATTAATCTGAATAGCATTGTAGAGACTAAATAGTAAGGTTGAAGAAATCTTGCTTCATAAACTGGTTAAAAGTATAGGGTCATCATTTACTTAACTGCCATATAGTTTGATTCTTTTCTTTTTGCCTAATAAGCAATGGGGGAGGGGGGAGAACCAGTTACTTATACCAACATAGTATTATATTGCATCTGATCCCACAAAATCTTCTTTTTTTTAATCATTTAACTCCTAGATTATACAATTCTGACTGCCACAGAGAATATACTTAGACTATATATGGGGCAACTGGGAATTGATAAATAATGAAAAATAGTAATTTACATAAAAGACTCAATGATTACCTTCCAGTGGCATAGCTCGAAAAGTGAGCAAAGTGTTTTATTCAAAGAGTACTTGAGCACTCATAAAATGAAGGCACATTATTTTCCAAGCCTTCTATGCTTTTATCAAAAGTCATATAATTATATAATCATAGGCTGACACATCCATGAAAAATAGGTGCAAATCACCATGAGTGTCCAAGCAATGCCTGCATGCTTCAGCAATAAAGATGGAGTAATTCAATGAGGGGAGGTCAGATAAATGTTCAGAAACACATTAGCCATGTTTTGCAGAAAAATACTAAGATGATTTTAAAATCCATGCCTGAAACAGTTCTGTTTAAATAATTCTGTGGTTCGATATCATTGAGCTGACTGTAACTTTTGACACAGCAGTTTGGGAGCTGATGGATTCCAGAATTATACTTCTATCCTAGAAGGACACAGCAAAGACATTAAAAAAAAATGTGTGCTAAATGCCCACCATATGCCACAATTTGTGCCAGGAATATTTTGAGATCCAAAGATAACCACAACATTGGGCAGAAAGTTACATATTAACTGTAAATGCCTTCTTAACCTTCATTTCTATTTCTGGAGAAGATTGTCTTGACATAAAAAGATAAAGTGGGTATAATAGGGAAGTGAAAGGTGTAAAATGTCAAAAATAAGAGCTTGCTAATCCCCCATCCTTTCTATACCAAGTTGATTTTGCCTTCAGGTATTAGTACCATAAGAGCACATAGGCTTCTGTGCAGTTAAGACTGATGTTGCAATTAGGTAAATGGCTTCTTGACTTTTGTGACTTGTCTGCCGATGTTGGCATTTTCTACGGTGCTACCTCAGCAGTTAAAATTGTCAGAAGAGTATAAAGCAAAGTGCCCATTAAATGAAAGAATACAAATCAGTGCATGAATCTAGTATTTCATGATATTTCTAATCCATTTGAATGGATTTTGATGAGCTCCAAATTAAAGGAGTCTAAATTAATAGCATTCATGTATAAAGGAAGATAACATGCTTTAACACTAGACATTCTTTTTTTAAACTTAAAATGATTTAAGGTCTAACTACTTCATTCGCTCATTTTAATAAAATATTTACTTAAACTACTGAAAATAAGATTATCAATGGATTGCTGTTAAATCCTTTTTGACTTCTATTTTCCTCTTTCTACTTGTCATTTTCCTCTCCAGTTGACTCATTTCTGCAGACTTTTTAACAGTATTATGTTCACTGAAGGTGCTTGCTAGTTCATGCTTTTAATGATTAAAATCTGAGGCCCAGTTAAAAAAAAAATGCCTAGATAGAGCATTTTCCTGGAACTGTTAGGAAAAATTTTGTGGATTTTTTTTTCTACCTATACTTATGCTATTATATGGACTAATCTTTACAAAGCATTAATACCTGATCCGTATGGAAATATTCTTACACACAAATTCAAACTGATGTTGTGTCACTTCTGTCAAATGATATTAAGGCATAATGTTGAAAATGACAGAAATTCAAAGATGCTACACATGGCCAGTTTGCGATGAAATGAGAAAACTTGAAATGGAACTTCTCTGGATGTTTGTCATGATGTAGATATCATTGGGGAAGATCATTAACATAAAACACAAATATATAGAAATTATATAAAATTTTAAAAAGATAATACTCAATATTTACATGAAAACAAATGTTCCATGTCATTTCCATACAAACCTAATCCCTAAAATAATGCTATTTTCAGATTACAAAATTAAGGCTCAGACTTGCAAGTGAGCATGCCCACAGGGCAAATTACGGTGGAGGTCAGGTTCTACTTCACATCTATGTGATTAGAAAGCCTGTGATTTTCTTCTTTCTATCTTAAAAAAAAAAAAAAATAGAGACTGAGGTGGGAAAATACATGCGTTGGAAATTCCAATGAAACTCTGACTTCTGAATCAACTCCACTCTTCATTTTAGAAAGGCATGTCCAAATCAACGGAATGTGGTAGCCTGAAAGGAACCTCAGGCACAACAGGAGTTAACTAACAGCACATATTTTCTATATGAATATCTGACCAGTATAATTTCCTTTTAAAAACTGAATCAGAGTGACAGACAACACATTTGGTAGAGCTTCAATCCCGCCCGCTTGGCTGAAATCATTAGAGGAGCAGGTGGCTTTCATTCTGTTGGCCGTTTCCCAGTTGTACAGCTGCTAAATGGGGAAGTAAAGAGAGCAGCCACTCCCAGAAGGACGTGTGCCCAGGAAATTTGGCCCTATGGGTGGACCTCTTCTTTCTGAATAGCAAGAGACAGAGCAAAAGCTACCTTTTATATTTTATTTTGAGAGACACACTATACATACCATATACATACATTTGGATATATTAAAAATCATTTAAAAACAATGTCATTAAAAACAATGACTTTTTATACATATTGATTTGATTAATGAAAGGTAGCATGTAAAATCTTTACCTTATGTATTTATTTACTACAACTTCTTCGAACTAGAAATTTATGGAGCCACTGCAGACTTAGATCACTCTTACATTTTAGAGCCTTCTCTTCCACCTACATGTATCATCTTTTTATAAAACAGTGAATTCAGGAAATAGGGTTTTTGTAATTGGGGGAAGGAATATTTTGAATACCTACCTTTAACTTGGATCAGTGGTTCTCAGGTCTTTAGGATTAAAGAATTATCCTGGATCATTATTTAAAATGTAGATTGCCTCGGGGCGCCTGGGTGGCTCAGTCTATTAAGCATCAGACTTCAGCTCAGCTCATGGTCTCGCTTTTGGGGGGTTCGAGCCCTGCACCGGGCTCTGTGCTGACAGCTCAGAGCCTGAAGCCTGCTTCTGAATCTGTGTCTGCCCCTCCCCTCCTCTGTCTCTTTCTCTCTCAGAAATAAATAAAAGTTAAAAAAAAAATTTAATGTAGATTGCCTCATCCGAGTTCCTGAGATCTCGATTCAGAAGGTGCAGAGTTGAGCACAGTAATCTGATTTTTAACTATTCCTCCAGCCCCCATTTGCAGGAAGACCATATTGAAATCTCACTTGAGAAATAACAGCCTGATAAAGCAACTCAAGAACTTGAGTCCCAGCACAGAAATTAAATCATTTTAGAGTTCTTGGTTTTATTTCCTTTTTTAAAAATATCAATTTCCTTATAATGGCATTTCATATTAAACTCTAGTTTACCAAATATAATTCTCAATCCCAAACAGTAGGGTCTTAGGGCTATGTCTACTATAGCTTTCATTTTTATTATCATAGTAAGTGGCCATATAATAGTGTTACATGGTGGAAGTGGTTTTGTAGCAGAAGGCAGAAGCAGAAAGCACTAAAAAGTAGGTTGCTTATCGTACACGGAGTTTCATTTCCATAGTCACATAACACACTACTGTTATAATGCTTATGCCTATGTATTATGTGTTTCTTTTTTCAATTTTTATACCAATATATGTTCTCATGTTCAATTTATTTTATTACTACTCTGCTTATCACATGTGTTTAGAGATACTATTATTAATTAACCACTTTACACTTCAGTTTTCTTTCCTTTGCTAAGAACATGCTAGTACTACCTTTAGGGTAAAGATTAAATGAGATAATATATGAAAAGCCTTATCTGAATTCAATACATGATAGCTGCTGTTAATAATATTTACTATTATCCTGTTAGATAGGTCAATGTAGCTCTGTAAACTGACAGAATATAATTTAAGTCTATGATAGAACATTACTGAAACCACACCAATGAATTAAGTTGCCTTAGAAGACCTGTACAGTATCTGCCTCTTTTTCTTTCAGAAATTAAAACAATAAATAATGAGAAATCGTTATTTTTCATAAGTAGGCATGGGGCAGTTTCTCCTTAGAGCCTCTGGAAGGAACCAAATCTTGATTTCGAACTTCTGATCACCTGAACAAAGAGGAATAAATTTCTGTTTTAAGCCACCAAGTTTGTGCTAATTTAATATGTCAGCTCAGGAAGCAGTTGCACCTATTATTTCTTTTTTCCAACCCTCTTTTGTCCACCTATAAACAGCTATTCTTTCATCCTTTATGGCATATGGAACTTGCCACCTTTAGTAACGCTTTCTTGATTTCTTAACCATTGTTTCTTGGTGTTCTCACTGCTTATCACTTTTTAAAGTGTTGCAATGGAACACATTATATTCTATCTTGTGTTATTTAAATGTCTGTCTCTAACATATTATTAGCTCTTAGAAAAGGAGGTTGGGCCTTACCCTTTTAAGTCCTGTAACTTCCAGTCAAACAGTTTGCACAAAAGTCTCAGTTATACGAATGCATGAATACAATATTTTTCTCCATGGTACTTAAAAGAAATTTTAGTTAAGTAGTATTTAGAGTGTGAATCTCCAAGTAAAACAAAAAAAAAAAAAGAGAGAGAGAGAGAGAAATACAAATGAAAATGATAAAATAAACTATGAAGGCGCCTGTGTGGCTGAGTTGGTTAAGCATCTGACTTGCGATTTCTGCTCAGGCCACGATCTCACTGTTCATGAGTTCGAGCCCTGTGTTGGACTCTGATGATAGTGCAGAGCCGGCTTGAGATGCTCTCTCTCCCTCTCTCTCTGCCCCTCCCCTGCTCATTTGCAAATGCACGCTTTCTCTCTCTCGCCTTCAAAATAAATAAATAAACTGAAAAAAAGAAAAGAATAAATTTTAGATTGTAAAATTTAACATTATTAAATTAATTCTAAGCTATCTTTGATAAGTTGAGCCACGCTTAATAAAAACTACCATATAATTAGAAAGGTTACTACTTATATCTGTAATAAAAGTGTACACTTGCTTTGGGATATAGATGTACCCAATAAGTTGCAAAGTTATGGTTCTATAATAAGAATATAGCCCCTGAATGAGAAAAGGCTAATTAGGAGAACACCAACAAAACTGCTGCTCAAGTACTATACTTGTCCCATGCTAGACCAAGCTGCCATGGCTTCAGACACTAGAAGTGCCAAAAAGGCTGCTGTGACCTTTTCATAGATCTCTCTGCAGGTTTGAAAATTGTTCAGGGTGAGGTTAAAAACAAAACAAGGGAGCCTGGGTGGCTCAGTTGGTTGAGTGTCTGACTCTTGATTTCATCTCAGGTCATAATCCAGTAAAACAGTTATGGGTCATGGGACTTAGACCACGCTCATTTCGGAGCCTGCTTGACATTCTTGAGACTCTCTTGCTCTCTCTCTCTCTCTCTCTCTCTCTCTGCCCCTACTCCCCTGCTCACAATCTCTCTCATCCTCTACATTTGCTGAAAGGAAACAAAACAAAACAAAACAATAAAAACTGGCAAAGCAACACGGCTTATTTATTAAGTCAGTTAGTATATTCATATATTCCTTATTTTATCTTTTCTGCTGCCAAAAAAATACCCCAAAACAAACAAAGCAAACAAAAAAACCTAAACACTTTCAGATATAATGAAGCCATTTATTTGAAAAAATATTAAAAATAAAAACAAAGAAAAATTTTCTTAAAAGCAGGTAAAAAGTGAAAATTGTAAATATTTTAACAATGAAAGCAACTAATATATTTGCCATGATTATTCATTAAATTTAGCTCTAAGTTTCTAGGTAAAAAAGCATTGCATTGAGTATATGTGATGTCACAATAAAAATAACAATATCAAATTCATGTGAAATCTACCTGTTGTAGGTACCACTTTCTGAGTATGAGAATATTATGATAGCATAATTAGAAAACAGAAGAAAAAATTGTGGCATATCATGAATTTCTTTCATTTGTTAAAAAAATGAATTTACTAATTTTTGAAGTTTTACAATGTATCAAATACATAGACCAGAAAGATATAAATCAATGAGGTCTTTGTGGATTGGTCAAATAAGGAATCTATTCTGTCATTAAATAGCCTTGGTGTATAATTAATGACTTGGGAAATGTGTTAGGGAGCTTGATGTATTTATTATGTATGTTTTATTGAAGTTCTTGGAAACCTTAAGACTATGCCCCAAAGCATTTTCCTCTGGTCACATAATCTATGTAAGAAAAGTAAACTATTTCTCCTCTTTGATGTGTATTACCACTTCCTTTCTAACCATTTTGCAGTTTTGTTTTATTTTTATTAATGGATTGGTTGAATGTGAATATATAATAACTAAGAAGAAAGTAAAATATTTCTGGCTAATCTTATAAATGACAAAAACCACAAAACACACATACACACACACACACACACATAAAACAAAATTTCAATCAAGAAAATGTGGTCATCATGCACTAAAAATATTGGGAACCCTTGCTTTTGCTAAGTATATAATGAATTTGTCCTTTAGTACTGAATGTCCTTCACATCATTTTAATTGCACCTAATTATTGCTAATTTTATTTCGCTATTTCTGTTGAGTTCAAATGATAAATCCAATGTCCATTAAAAGAAAGGAAAGATGTCAAAGAAAAATCCCAGACTTTCTAGCTGTTTCAAACTATCGAACACTGAACACACACATAATGAACTCATTGTGTTTGGTCACCTCCTGACCCAAACTGCTCATCCTCTGTATTCTATATCTTGACAAATGACATCAAAGTGTAATTTTTACCCTGATCAGAATCCTGTAGTCATTGTTAGTTGGTTCTCTTATTTTCCAAATGAGTCTCAAGTTCTGTTTCCCTTCCTCTAAAATGTCATATTAGGATCTACCCACCCCCCCCCTCTATTCTATTGCCCTTTACTTTGTCATTTCCATATTATATTTTTCCTGGACTATTGCAGAGGACACTTAATCATTAATGACTGCCAGTTTGGCCAATCTCTCCTCCACATAGCTACCAGACTTATCTTTCTATAATACAGACATGATTATGTCACTATTGATGTTTATAGAATAATATCCACACTCCTTACAATAAGACTCATTCAATATGACTCTAATCTACCTGCCCAAGCTTAATTTCTGCCTCTCTCTTTGTTTCAGTAATTTTCAAAGCCTTAGCTTTGCTTTCCCACACATCTCCCAGGCAAAGTTAAACATTCACTCTTCTGTTCCATATACTTTTATTTCTCTGGTTCAGCACTTACAAACATCTGATACTAATTACAATAATGGTGAACATATGCCCTGAATATAACTGAATAGTCCTCATGTTAAATATTCTCTCCTGTTGTCAGCCCATGGGTGGGGTGATCCGTCCTGATTTTTGTTTAGAAAAAAATGGTCACCATATCTTGGGGCTTGTCCCACCAGATAGGCAGCTCCCTGAAGGCAGGGTGGGGTCTTAGTAAGCATGAGCACTCAGTGCTTCTTTGTCTAATTAAACCAAATTGGAAAAGGAATTCTCTGTTTATACAAGTGGACTATAAAAGGAGCCATATGTGATAGATTACCAGAGATCTCAACACTGTCTGGAAATCTGTTCTGTTTCAACACAATTCATTGTTTTTCTACAAAACAATGGAAGCCAGTTTCCATTTGTTTGTTTCCACAAACATTAATGTGAAAAAATGATCTTGCATCGTGACCTGTACCCTACAAAAATCAAATATATATGATTATCTACCTCCTTTACCCATATAACTGCCTCTGGGCCCATTACCTACCATGTGTCATGAATGGATGATCTATGTGTCTAGAGTAGAGCAACATCTCCACTTGTCCCTAGCCCCCATCTCCTTGTGTCCACTCAAGGACAACTGCTTCTGTGATTTTCCCCTTTCTCTTCTGTATTATTAGCTTTTCCCTCTTTACTAGATGATTCCCATAAACACACAGACAAGCTTTAACTTACCTCATTTTAAAAACAAATGAAAACAACTCTTCTATTGCCCCCACATTCCTCTTCTGATGCTCCCCAACTCTCTCTTCCCCGTATTGCAGAACTCTGGGAGTAACCTCCTTACTTGGGGTCTCCAATTATTCTTCTGTCATCCTCTCTTGAACTTTTTGTAGTAAAGGCTTCTCCACGACTCCTCCAACAAAATTGCTCCTATAGTGGTTACCAGTGACCTCCACATTGCCATATCCAATGATCAGTTCTTGCTTCTCACCTTCCCTGACTGTTCAGTAGCATTTGACTCAGTTGAACATTCTCTCCAACTTTAAATATCTATTTCACTAACCTGAGACATCATATACTCATTCAATTTTCTGTCTACTGGCTAATGTTTTTTTTTTTTTTTTCTTTCTGCTTTGCTAGGTCCTCTACCTTCTTAACCTTTAAAATTACAGTGACCCAAAGTTCAGTCTTGAGATTTCTTCTGCCTCCACACACTCCCTGTAGAGTGTTATCAAACCTCATGACTTTAATTACTACATGGATGCTAGTATTCCAAATGTCCAAGCAAGATCTCTTCCTTGGACTCATACCTCCAACGACCCACTTACTGTCTCCATTGTTAGATGTCATCAGACATCAAATTTGACTTATCCATAAAACCTTCACCTCTCACAGTCTTTCATTTCAGTAATGGTAATTTCCTTCTTCCAGTCTATCAGATAAAAGGTGAGTCATCTTTGACTCTTGTACTTTTCTCATAACCTCACATAAAGTGTTCTAATCCTGATGGGTTTAGATTCAAAATTTATCAGATCCTAATTATTTCTCACCACCTCTACTGCCCCCACCTAGTTAGCTCTCACCTGGATCACTGTATGTTATTTCCCTGTCTCAGTTCTTGCTCCCATGTGGGAAGTTCTCGACTCAATGCCAAGAGTTATCCTTTTAAGACATAAGATGTATTTCATCTTTCTCAAAACCTTTCAATGGTCTAGCTTGGTATCAAAGCCAAAGTCCCCAGAGGAAGTGCATGACCTGGCCTCTGTTCAATACTCTTACCTCAACTCATCACTCAGTCTACCTTCTCCTGGACCAGGCTACTCTGTTTGCACAAACCTTCCAGCACT
This sequence comes from Lynx rufus, assembly GCF_022079265.1. Classification (NCBI taxonomy): domain Eukaryota; kingdom Metazoa; phylum Chordata; class Mammalia; order Carnivora; family Felidae; genus Lynx; species Lynx rufus. The sequence continues at coordinate 128,282,319 of NW_025814867.1, forward strand.
TCCAATTTGGGACCTTTGCACTTGTTCTTTCCTCTACCTAGAACATTTTCCACCCGCACCCCTCACCCCCATTGTTAATTTTTGTTATTTTTCAATTTCCCTTAAGGCTTCACTCAAAATTCACCTTCTCAGGGAGGTCTTCCCTGACCACTTGATCTAAAATCACAACTCCCCAGCTGCTCACCACCCATCCCCTCCAAATACACATAAGGTTTTTCCCATTTTATGCTTTCTCTCTTCTACAACTCAATCATATGAACAATATGTTCTCTTTATTTGCATTTACTGTCTATATCCACTTCTAGGAAGAAAGCTCCATGGAGATATTTTGGTCTCTTTTGTTTCCTCTGGAATCTTCAGTGCCTAGAACAGTGCTGAGCTCAATATCATGCTTGGTAATTTGAAAAAAAAATATATATATATATAGAGTTTTGAGAATTTGCTGCACTGACTCATCCCCAAAAGCTAACAGGTATTGGTTATAGTGGAAAAGGAACATGCTTTCCTAGCTCAGTGCCCCAGGCAGAGGCTAGCTCAGTATCAAATACTAGTATGGGGCTGGGCCTACAGTGAGCAGAGAGCCCCCAGGAAATGGATTAGGAAAGCATTTCTGGGAAGAATCCTGGCAGGATGGCGCTTTTAAGGCCTTTGCAAAGATTTTCAGATCTTTAACAGAGAACCCTGGGCTTGGCTGCTCAAAGATTGCCTAGAGCTTAGGTGTTCCAAGAACCAACACTTCTGGTATGAGATCGCACTCTATTTACTGGGATCCAGAAAGCAACAGACCCAGAGATTTAGTCAGGGAGCAACACTGCTCAAATCAAGGTTCTTCTACAAGATCTGAGTCCGTAGATCTGGAGGAGGGATGGGGGAGTCTTTATTTTTTAGAAGCACTGCAGCATTAAGCAAATGTCACGTGTGCCTTTATAAAAACCTATGTCATAACCACAATTTAAGCTACTCTGGCTAAGAGCTCAGTAGTTCTGTCCCTTCTGGACCTGGAATTGGTCCCACTTAGTTTTCTAAAGTGCAGTTGCCTGGGAGCCTTCTGGGCATCAGGCTCCATTCAGAAGCTTGCTGTGATTGCTGTGGTACTTCCTTGTTTTGTCAGGGAGGTGCATGAAAGCACTACAGCTCTCTGGCTTGCTGGGCTCACTTTAATCAAATGATCCTGCCCACTCTGCCTAGAAAGTCCTTTTGGTACTGCCCAAAGCTTAACCAGTGAGAATTCCATGTGAATTAACACTGTCCTCTTCTGACTCAGAAACATCTCCGGGAGGTATGAGGCTGTCAGTCTACAACACACTAATGAATTTAGGCCATTTTTCTAATAGCCAGTCAAAATCAACATCACTAAAGTGGGGAGGAGGAAAAACATAATTTAAACATTCGAACTTGATAGATCAGGTTGGTGAAGAAACGAGAAAGGATGAAATGTATTTTTGTATGTATTTTTTTAGCATACAAACATTTTTGAAGTTTATTTATTTATTTTGACAGAGACAGAGACAGCGTGAGCAGGGTAGGGGCAGAAAGAGAGAGAGAGAGGGAGAGAGAGAGCAATAGAGAGAGAATCCCAAGCAGGCTCCGCACTATCAGCACAGAGCCTGATGTGGGGCTCGAACTCATGAACTGATCAATGACCTGAGCTGAAATCAAGATTTGGACACTTCATCGACTGAGCCACCCAGGTGCCCCTATAGTATAAAAACATTTTTAAAGCTCTTTGTAAAATGTCTTGCTCCAGGCTTTGTCTTACAGCTTCATCCAGTTCTCATCTCCATTACCAAATAATATTATTAATGTTTTCTATGTCCTTCCAAATATGGTTCATGCATATATTGCTACTTTGCACAGATACTCATATATGTACCTATATGTTCATTTGTCTTACTTTTATAAAATAGTTTTAAATGGGAATGTACCATTAAGCACCATTATTTTTCCTGCCTAATAAAGTATCTTGGGAGCCTTGCTGTATCAATGCATAGTGGCCTTCCTGTAATCTCCTACTGACTTCATCCTATTTAGGTTGATGACTATCTTTTACTATATAAAACAATGCTATAATGCATAAATTTATACATAAAATGCCATTTTGCATGCACACACATGCACACACCAATTTATCTGAAATATACAATTACTCAAGTGGAATTTCAGGGTTTAAGACTACAGGCATTTTATAAATTTAATTCATATTGCTAAATTGCCCTCAATAAAGGTTTTATTAATTTGCACCCACACCAGCAATGTGGCCTCAGGGATGATCTTGGACAAGCCTGCAAAAAGCCTACAGGCACTTCTTTCCTAGGAGAAAGGATAAATGGGCAACAGGAGTCAGGAAAATTCTGAAAATGATACTAAAATATTTTATTTCCACTCTGTGCTTATGAGAAACTAAAAATCACTGAATACTTTATTGTATGTAACCCAGTCATCTTTGTGAGTCATTCCATACCAGAACTGATACAGGCCAAAAAAAAAAAAAAAAAAAAAAAAAAGAAAGAGAGAGAGTTATAACATTTTCTAACACACTTCTAAATGAAATTTTAAGACCAATAATAATAAATTTAGAATTGTAAACCTTACATTAAGGGTAGGTGATTTATATATTAACACATACACTAAAACCTTTGAAATATAGAAACAGATTCCACACAGATCGATCGCTCTATCTACATATTTTTTAAGTTTATTTATTTATTTTGAGAGAGAGATGGTATGAGCAGAAGATGGACAGAGAGACACAGGGAGAGAGAATCCCAAGTAGACTCTGTGGTGTCAACATGGAGCCCAGTGCAGGTCTCCATCCCACCAACTCTGAGATCATGACCTCAGCTGAAATCAAGAGCCAGAGGCATAACCAAACGAGCCACCCAGGTGCCCCCACAGACAGATATATTAATCCATTTATCTGTCATGGCTCAAAATTTGTGGAAGATTTCTGCATCAAATGTTAATACAAAACCAATTTTGGTACACTAGCTCGTACGTAGAGTCAAAATCATCGCATAGCTACTGTTTCTAATAGGGCATATATATCAGTTATTGCATGCAATTTACTGGTCACTTGGAAGATAACCCATTATCTTGTAAAGATTAGCAAATATACATGTAATTATGTAAGAAGTCGTTTCTGGTTCATATGTATTTTTACTGTGCTGTTCTAAGTGTGAATATCTCTAGATTTCAATTTAAATCTTGATACTGAAAAATTATGTGACCAGAATTTGTGTATGTATTGAGGGTGTGTGTGTGTCTGTGTGTCTGTGTTTATTATCAGTATTCACTTTGGTCCTTTGCTTTGCCTGATAATTGGAAATATTAGCTAGAGACACATTGCGATTGGGCTCCATATCTTCATCAGAATCAATTGAGCTGCCAGAACATTTTTAATGCTATTTGAAACCGTTAATGACAAAGAGTCATCTGCTTACCCATGGTCCAGTCCTTCTCCAGTGAAAATTACTGGTCATGAATCTGGTGAACATTTACAGGAATCTGCAAATGAAACAGCTAAATCCTTGCTGACAAGGAGCCTCATAAAGGCGGCTCATTTATTCTCTCAGGGCACTCATCCCTGCCACTGGGATCAATAGAAAATCTCATCTGATATATTCTTAAATGCCATAGTGCAAATGCTCTCTTTGCAATTTTGCAGGAGAAGAGGCCCCACATCTACTTTAAGGGACTGACACCAAATTCACTAAATAAACACAAATAACTTCATCCTGAGTTTCCTTTAGTCTTAAAGCCTGAGAATACAAATCATGTTTTTGTTTTTCTCTCATTTTCTAAAACAAAGTAAGAATCAGATATTTGAAGGTTTTGATATTCACCACTAAATAAGAGTTTATGATTTGGCCACATAGCTAGCAACATAAATATTAACTGCTTCAGAGTCTCAAACAAGGTATGAATTAGCAACTTGTTGTCGTAGAACTGTTCTGTAACCTTTACTGGTTTACTCCACAGAAGGCATTTTAATCTCCATAAAGGACTTAAAATATATATGTATTTGAGATGCTAGCACCAACAATTCTAAAACACAGCTAAAAAGACAGAAAAGGACTCAGTGTAGCCTAAATAGAAGTTAAAACTCTGTTAGCAATTGAAAAAACAGCAACAACAAAATAAAATTTATTATAATAGGTTTTTAGCCCAGAACCTGATAGGATATTACAAATATGGCAGAAAAGATTTTACGTCTTCTATAAATGCCCTCCTTTATAAATGTCATGGCTGCTTACTAGCAATTTGCTGTTTAATTAATATAGGGGGTCTGTCAATTCTAAAATCTTAACATCCTAATAAAATGCCTTTTGGCAAGAGTACAGATTCTATTATGGCTGGTAAATTAGAAGGCTAGGGTATCTGTAAAGGGGCACGTGCTTCCCTTTCAACTTAGAAAAGCTTAACAAGGATATTAAACCTTTTTATTCTTTCCTTCATTAAAAAGGCAAAAGTAAAACAGCACATACACACGCACACAAAACACATTCATACAAAAATGTACTATGGAACTAACATACCTAAACACACAGAGGTGTATGTATTCTAAGGAGAAGTCAGTAACTACCTGGCGTATTTATTCGCCACACTATAAAGGCTAGAATGTTCCTCAAGGATAAAATACCTGGATGTTTATTCAGGGAAAAATTTTGCTTTTATTTTTCATTTCTCCTCATCCCCACCCACCCACCCACCAATTGCTATTATAGTTGTAAATGCACAATTCACTGACAAATCTGTACAAAGAATATAATTTGGGGGTTGGGGGAAAAGGGCATAACTTTCTAGCATAATCAAAAGTAAAGGTTTATACTAGTGCAGGTTTTATTGAATCTAGTAGTAACAGACAAGGTAAAGAAATGTAACTCCATAATCCTGCCAGTGACCAGGTATGTATTACTACAATAGTTTTTTTTTTTCTTTTTAAATCAAAACTCCAGAAGAGAATAATCATTTCTATACTTTTTCCATGCAAAGGCATTAAAAACCATAGTCTTAAAGATGAGACATCATGTCTTAAGAAAGCATGTGCATCACTTTTATGAAAATTTGCCTTTTTTTCTTAAACTGTGAACATAGTTTGGTTTAGGCAATGGCCTAGGAGGCAACAGGCCAGCAGGAGGCCAGGAGGATTATCCCTAATTACCTCATGTTTCACCTTAATTAACTCCTGATACAAAAAGTAAACGCTGCAGGAATGATGGGGAGACCTTAGGCCAGTCGGCAAGATATCTAAGCTCTCATTGTTTGCACATGATAATCTTTCTTTTGAATTTCCCTTAATTCCTCCAAAAGATCAACTGATGGGCACACAACTGCACTGTGATTAGTTGTGCAACAGAGATATTATGCTATTTTTCATATTTGTTCTTGGCATGGAAACCACATTCTCAACAAGGCAATGTGTCAGTGAACTGTCATAGTACTTTTCATTATATTTGTTTATAAGGTCATATAAATCGTGAAAAGCTCTTCTAACAGACTCAGGACAAAGAATCCTGTGGTTGATATAATATTTATTTCAGAAGATATTTCACCAAACCACTGATAACATTTTTTTTGAATCCACCAAAAATCCATTTTCTTCCACATGTCCCTGTACCATGTATTCCTTGATAGCAGATGGTAATGTGGACCCTTCCTATTTGTTCGTCACTTATTATTGATAAATATCTACAAACATAAAGGGAGTTATAGCTATTAAAAGCAATAAAGTCTTTTCTCCTATCCTTCCTCATAAAAGTGCCTCATCACTGAGGTCTCACCACATTGCAATCTAAACTTCAAATAAAGTTCAAACATTTGCTAAGTTTAAAATATCTAATGGATGGGGGCACCTGGGTGGTTCAGTCAGTTAAGCATCTGACTTCAGCTCAGGTCATGATCTCACGGTCCGTGAGTTCGAGCCCCACATAGGACTCTGTGCTGACAGCTCAGAGCCTGGAGCCTGCTTCAGATTCTGTGTCTTCTCCTGTCTCTGCCCCTGAATGCTCATGCTCTGTCCCTCTCTCTGTCTCTCAATAATAAATAAACATTAAAAGAATAAATAAAAAGAAATATCTAATGGATGGGGCACCTGGGTGGCCCAGTCAGTTAAGCGTACTACTTTGACTCAAGTCATGATCTCAAGGTTTCTGAGTTCCAGTCTCATGTTGGGATCTGCGCTGACAGCTCAGAGCCTGGAGCCTGCTTCAGATTCTGTGTCTCCCTCTCTCGCTGCCCCTCCCCTGCTTGTGTTCTGTCTCTCTCTCTTTCTCTCAAAAATAAGTAAACATTAAAAAAATACATCTAATGGAGTGGGGGCAGGGAGTAGCACTGAAGCCTAGAACTTAAAAATGTGTAAAAATCCAATGGACTGTGAGTAGTCACACTTTTCCTTTTAGCCTTATCCATAAATATATTCTAAAATCCTGGGAAAGAAAACAAATGAGACAATACCTATGCTTAGCATCAAATTAATTATGATTGCTACATATAACGATCTTGCAGTCAGCATCTCATTCATATTTAACATGTAGAGATAATATAAGGTCATGTTAATAAAAATTTAAATCTGTTGCCTCAAACCTTGCTTATAGGAACTAAGAAAAATAAGTGACTCATTAATATCTGATTCTGTCATTTTAATTCTAATTTTTATTTGAAAGATAAAAATCAGTACATAGAATAAGTATAGAGGCCTCTAAGTTTTGCCATTCAGCAAACTTTTCCTGTAAAGGGCCAGAAAGTAACCATTTTCAGTTTTGGGTGTGGCTAGATTTGACTCAAGGATTCTTTTTGCTGACCTGTGCAACATTAATAATATTTCTTGCATTCCAACAACATTGTGGGGCGTTATTCCTCTAATTTCCCTTAAACTTCTAAATTCCTAAAAATCTCTGATCGTTTAGTAGACTTGGAAAAATTATTTGGCAAAACGTTGTGCTTTCTAAAATTAATATTTATACTTAATTGATTAATGACAACTCTGACTTCTGCACATTTTTAATCATTGCCTCATTTTAGTTGCAATGTTTACTTTTATTATGTGGAACACTGCCACACTTACTGCAAAGTCTTAATTGTTATCTGAGGTTTAATTGTAAGGATAATATGAAGATATTAAAGGTATGATGGTAATATTTTAAAAAAATGTTTTAATGTTTTTATTTATTTTTGAGACAGAGAGAGACAGAGCATGAGGAGGGGAGGGGCAGAAAGAGAGGGAGACACGGAATCTGAAGCAGGCTCCAGGCTCTGAGCTGTCAGCACAGACCCCAATGCAGGGCTTAAACTCACGGACTATGAGATCATGACCTGAGCTGAAGTCGGATGCTTAACCGACTGAGCCACCCAGGTGCCCCTGGTATGATGGTAATCTTAATTTTTTGTTAATGAAACCCATCTGAAGTATTGAAATGATTACATATTTTTAACCAAAAAAAGCTTTAAAATATTCTTCTATTCCTATGAAAAAGTACAATTTCTACATCCCTAGTGATTGAAATGAGAAGTCTTAAGTCAAAGTAAGTAAATATCTGTGCAACATTCATTCACTAGCATATGAACTCATTCATTTATTTTGTTCACTGAGTTATAGATTTTTACTCTTCACCTATTGTGAACTCTCAGCCCTGACCCAGCAGTCTATGAAATAGGAAGCATCTGATATTTCAAAAATAACTGGGGATGCAAAGATATATCATAAGAGAGGTCACTGCTTTCCAGAACTTCGTAGTCTGGTGAGATAGATGGGTGAGTGAATAATTCTGTGAATTTTCCACTCAGAGAAGTATGTGCATGTATATGGATCAAAGACACACAAGACCTGGGGAAACATCATCACTTGCGGAGGGTCTGAGAAAATTTCAGGGCAGAGACAATGCCAAGGCTAAAGCTTTACTCAGCATCCATTGAAATCTGTCCTTCAAAATCAGTTCCAAAACCTGAGTCTTTTTTTTGTCATGCTATCATCTGAATACAATTCATTCCCATTGACTGAAATTACCCTCATTTTATTCTGTTGGATTTTTAAAAATTCTAACAACACATGTCAAGTAATTATAAGAAGAAGAGCGAATGAATATTTCACTTTCCATTTTGCCAAATGTCCCATAATTGATCCCAGGTAAGTTCCCCCTCCCCCATTAAATTCTAAGAACATCCATATGTCCTTGTAAAATGTTACATTAATCATTTGGAGAGAGTTTTTCACCTTTCATATTTCATTTGAACATATGCAAAGAATGACATGCTTTGAACTGCAGAACGCATTTTTTCATATTAGAAGCAAGCACTGGGATTCCATGTTTATGCCGTGCCATATTGCCGACCTTTATGATCCCTTGTTATTTACGTGTTTATTCCTAGACTGATTACTAAGTTTAATTATGACATCTGTAGGCTCTTAAAATGTCAAAGCTTGTTGTCCAACAACTGTGAGAAGAAATACTGTAAGTGACACACAGAATAAGAAATGTAATCATGAAATTATCTGCTTTATATAAACACAACTAAAAGTCAGTTTTGCCTCCTTACCTCTTATATACATGCTCACACACTTAATGTTTATAAAGAGGGGTTGTGTACATAAAATTACACATGAAATATTATATTTCATAAGGCTTTGCTGTCTTTTAATGATTTCCCCATGCCTAATGTTTGTTTTAAAACCAAGCACCCATGAGTAATGATATTCTATATAGAGACCATCACATAAAATTTTTGCAGCCTCGATGTACTGAGGAATTATTATCCTGCAATTCCATCACAGTCGTAAAGGAACTGTGGTACTTGGGTATCTTTAATTGGATGCACCCATTTGCTTGTGTTGTTTTAATACAGCAAATGCCAAGTGAAAAGCAACCGTTTGTAAGCATAGTGCCAAATTGTAACACTGACCTGCTCCAAGCTATCCACGTCTGAGAACCAAGTGCCAATGGTGAAACCTTATTCTCTTAGTCTGATTCAAGCTCCCCTGTCCTTGCTTGGGTGCATTACTCCATTGAAATGTTTGGTCTATCACTGTTTATTAATTCCACAGAATATGTCCTTTAGAACTTTCTTTCCAGTATCTTGATGCTCTCTAAAGTACAGCAGACCACCAAGTTTTTAAATACATATCTCTTTTATATGTCCAATAGGTTTAATTTTGCTTCCCTCTATTTAAAGAGTTAGGATAGTCTTCAAAATGAATTATACTGCAAAATCCAACTCAAGAAGCATTTGAAAAAAAAAATCTGAGTTGTATCCAGCATATTTACAAGGCAATATAAATATATGCTGTCCTTGTCCAGAAGATGTTTAAAATCTAGCTATGAACAGAATATTTGGGTTTGTGAAAAGGTCCATAACACTGGGATGAATGGGTGCTTAATTCTAGAAATATAAACAAACTTCTTTTGCCTTTTAAGGTTTGGAATCCCCCTCCCTGAGTTCAAGCAAAACAAAATAAACCCTGAAGTAATACACGACCAGCAGGATGACATTAAATATATATTCATAATACATCCATTTAGAACTGGGTTTTCAAAAAACTGTAGGGCTTATGAAGTAATCTAACAAAGACACAAAACTTCTGGACATATTTAACTCCTTCTACAACATCTTCGTATCCCCAGTGTCCCTGGCTTCCATGGAGGAAATAACCAAGAATCCAAAGAACAATCTGAAACCCCACAAAGTCCTATATTTTTATTCTTATAAGGACCCTCCCAGGGAAGGTAAGAAAGACCATAAAAGTTGTCCGCATGAGTTAAAACTTACTTCACAATAATAATAATAATCATAAGGCATGGAAATTAACAATACAAATTTTGTATTTAGAAAAAGGTTGGATTGTAATTAGAAATTTACCACTCAGTAGATGTAAAATTTTTAAACATTAATTTAACACAGCTCTACCTCATTCTACCTCATCTTGAAAATGGAGATCTTAATATCAGCCTCATAGGGTTGCTGAGCACATTAACTATATCTGCATCTGGTTCATGCCTGAATGCATAATAAACTATCTAAACCAGCCATAAAAAAGGGCTCTTTAACCAATAATAAGGCAATCACAAAACAAGCACAGCTTATCAAAGAGAGCCTCCTCAGAAGAAGAGTTGCTCACAATATTTCACTCTTAAAACAGTAATGCAAAGTAACTCTTCCAAACCATTTTTTATAAAATAATAAATTTAGAAGAAAAAAATGCACTAGGTGGATAATTTTGATTAACTAAAGAGAATTATCTGGCTTTTTGGAGCTATGCTCCCCAATGTCTGATTTACTTGACAAGGCCCCCAAAGTGACTCTAGAAGAATCCACAGTTGATTTCACATTATCAGTTCTTAATAAAAGCTGCAGGAAAGAAACTATGTGCGGTTTAGAAATATCAATACTAGTAATTATTTAAGATGTCCTTAAAGTCATTGAAACATTTTAATAGTTCTGTTTGATTAGAATTTACCTAGAGGCAGATTACTCATGTCACCCATTCATTCCCCTTTGATCTGAATCTATCATTTTTTTTTTAAGTTTATTTATTTATTTGAAAGAGAGAGAGACAGGGAGCCTGCACAAGCAAGAGAGGGGCAGAGAAACAGGGAGAGGGAGAATTGCGAGCAGCCTCCACGCTGTCAGCACAGAGCCCAACACCCAACACTGAGCTTTATCTCACAAACCCTGAGATCACGACCTCAGCCAAAACCAAGAGTTGGATGCTTCACCGACTGAGCCACCCGCGTGCCTCTAAGCCTATCATTTTTTACGGTTTGAATTTTTCAAAGCATAATGACAACCTGGGCCAGAAATAATGGATCTTTTTAAGCAAAGGCAAGCTCCATGGTTAGAGTAATCACAAAATGGAAATTTTAAAAAGTAGATTTAAAAATCAACTTCAATGCTTCTGTTCCTAATTCCATCCTTTTCTCTACCTGCCTATCCATTTTCCTAGTCATGTGTCTCCACATACGGCCCCCTCCACCTCTCTTTTCCCACCTGCCACGTGTACAGCAAAATATCTCCCAGCCCAGAAAAACCTGGCCCAAGGCAGTACACTGCACTGATTTCAACTTACACCATAGTGTGAGGCTTGTATGTCATTTTTAGCACCACGACTCCTAGAGCTATGTGATTTTTGCAGATTACTTAGGGTTTATATGGTCTATTTTCCTGAGGACAACACAAGTTTCTATTTTTGACACATGTAAAAGGCATTTTAAGGATAGATAGGTAGAGATGGATGTGCACACACAGACAGACACCCCTCATGTATTCTTACCCTTGAAAAGGTGAGACTATACTTAATACTGTTAAGTACCACATAAGTGTCAGTCATTATCATGGCAATCCTAAGTCAATTTACCTTTGGATATATGATTGTCTCAGTCAGTTTGGGCTGCTAAACAAATTACCGTTGATAGGGCGATTTAAGAAGCAAACATTCACCTATCAGAGTTCTGAAGGCTGGGAAATCCAAGGCCAAGTTGCCAGCAGATCCACTATTTGGTGAGAGTCCCCTTCCCGGTTTGCAAATGGCAGTCTTCGTTCTGTGACCTTATGTGGCAGAAAGACAGAGAGAGGGGAAACAAGTGCTCTCTTCTCATAAGGGCATTAATACCATTATGAGGGCTCCAGTCTCATGACCTAATTACTCCCCAAAGGTCCCACCTCCAAATAGCGTCACATGGGATTTGGGTTTCAACATATGAACTTGGGGGAGACACAACATGAAACCCATAACAATGGTTTCATTTTCATTAAGTTAAGATTTCATCCTCAAGAAACGTAGGCATTTCAAGACTTAGGACTTTCTTAGAGTTTGGCTTTAAGAGGTAGAGTTTGAAATTTGTGTCAAAGGACATGGATTTCAGATTCTTGATTCAGCAGCTAAAGTTGTATCCAATTGTGATGTAAAAACAAAACAAAACAAAAAATAAAACAAACAAAATATTGTGTGGTCAAGCCACACATTGTAAAGAAACCACCAAGAGACTTCCATAAAATATGTCTTGACTAAAAGACCAGGATAAATATGTCTTTTGTCACCAAAGAATGTTTTCATTAGGGTACCCTGTCTGCTGAGATTTTGGGGGGAAGAACTGTAGATATCAAGGAGATTAATGTACCAAAATAAACTTAACTCTCTGCCATTCATCCAAAGCATTTAACCAGGCTATTCCAGTAGTTAACAGTCTTAAGTGCCTTCCTAGAATTATTCATTGCAGTTCACTTAAGTATTTTCTTGAATCTATATGTAATGAGAAATGGAAGGAGGGAAACATGAAAGCAAACAAACAAACTTGGCAATTTAACTTGTCTTTTCAAAGACACTCTCAAAGTCACCTATTAGCAACCAACTACTAAATAGCATCAAGTCTTTGTTAGTTTCTCAAGCAGGAGCTTGAATCCTTTAGAAAGGAGGAAAAAAAAAGACCTCTGTTAACTTCAGGCTATTTTACAAGACTTGGCTTAAAGAGGTCATTAAAAAAGAAGCCCATTAAAAATCTATGTTGTCTATAAACTTGACCCAGAAAAGTTTCTTACCAAAGTAAATTATTTTTTTTTATGTAGGTAATCTTACATTGTACAAAATACAGTCTAACGATAGACTACAAAGTTTAATCTCCCTCTCTTTGTTCCTGTCTCTTAAAATTTCAAGAACAGATAAATAGTAAGGGGATAGTTACTAAAATTAAGAAAAATCTCTTCAGCTTGGCATCAAGACCTCCCACAGCTACGCTTTCAGTCTGAACACTCACTTCTTGCCACCCAACATTCCAAACTAATTCCTGCATCTTCTCTGAAAATCCTCTATTTTGGTTTCCCTGAGTCAAGAGAGATTGCAAATGGCTCAGATGCCTAAAGCCCAGTTAAGTGCAAAAGAGAAGGTTAATATAATTGGCTTAAAAATGACTCATCTGATTATTGAAGTAAATATTAGTGTATATAATTTATATATAAATTACACTGAAATGTAATGAAACATTCATAATGAAATATATGTAATGAAACATAATGAAATATAATGAAACATTCATAATGCACTACATAATTCCTCATGTTTATAAAATATAAAGAAAACTATACACTTAAATGTTAAAGACATTCTTTTGGTACTAGTACTTAAAAGTTTATTTTATTTTTTCTCTTTCTATTTGTCTTTCTCCTTCTGGTTTGTTCTTCCTGCACATTTTTTTTCCTAAAAATAGCATATACTACTAAAATAAAGATTTTTGAGGTAAACTCAGAATGCAACACAAACCTAGGAACAGCACTTAAGTTTTTTCCACTTCAAGACAATGCAGAGCTCTTAAATGTTATACATTACATTTAGTAAAAGAAAAATAATCTTTAAAAATAAATACCATTTAGGGGGTGCCTGGGTGGCTCAGTCAGTTAAGTGTCCCACTCTTGATTTCGGCTCAGGTCATGATCTAATCGTTGATGGGATCGAGCCCCACATTGGGCTCAGTGCTGACAGCGGGGAGCCTGCTTGGGATTCTCTCTCTCCCTCTCTTTCTGCCCCTCTCCCACTCATGCGTGTGCACACATGCGCTTTCTCTCTCTATCTCAAAATAAATTAATGAACTTAAAAATATTTTAAAAAGTAAGCCACTTATTAACTCCAATTTATTGCCAACAAACACTTTATGAATCATATTGGAACATTCATGGCATTTATTTATAGATAAATGTCATACATACACACTTTATCTAAAGGAAGACATACATCTTTGCCAAACACTGTGGTTACTAAATACAGAGAAGTTACATGAAGAAATTTTTTATGCAGGATTTTTTATTCAAATCAACTGATTGTATTCTCATCTATAAAGCTCCAGCTCCAACCTGGGTTATCATAAGCCAGAAGATGGACAGAACTTACTAGGTAAGAGCATATGCTATGATGGAACTCCTACCAATGAGTGTCTAATGTCTTTGATTATTATTCTCAGTTATACCTGGTTTAAATGCATTTTCATGAAGAGCATTTCCACCCTGTATATTTTTATGTAGTTTGAATTCATTGAATCTCTTGATTTGGTAGGGTACAACAGAAGGACACAGCGTGACCATTTTTACCAACTAAGCCTTTTTGGTCTTGTGTGAGTTGCTGGGTATGCACAGAGTGATTCTCTTTTGGATTCTCTTTTTTCAGAAGCATGATTTATTTCTACAGTAACACTATGGATATTTTCTTTGTAAAACATTATTAACACAACACACACAGATTCAAATATAACCTACCTTTAAATATCCTTTGAGTATTTATAATCAGGAACTTTTAACATGTATTTATATTTAATTAAAACTTGCAAAAGTTTTCTCAGTGCATTCACTTTTATTATGGACCTCAAACGATGAACTCTCCATCCCCTCCACAAAGAAAAGCCAAAAAATGTTCTATTCATAGTGTCACTGCATTATGGAATAACTTGACCAGATAAGTGTCTCCCTTTCCTGTGTGTATCTAATGCTATAAAACAAAATTGACAACATTAAGACAAATGGCATGATGAAGTTTTGCTGACTAATTGCAAGATTCAAACTATCCATCCTCATTGGCAGTTGACAGACTTCTATAACGGAGACACACAACAACAGCAATCTAATCATGGCAGAGTCTAATAGGATGATTGTGTCCAGAAGACATTTAGCAGGGTGGGGGGAGGGGAAGATATCACCACCTGCAAATAGTTACGTGTCTAAGTACACTAAATTAAAAAGCAATGACTCTGAATACTTGTGTTCAATTAGTCTCTAGTGACTAAAGTAACTACAACAGTTATACAGAATAATTTTAAAGATCAAGTGTTTTATGTCATTACTCTTTTGTCACTGCATTGTCATTGGAAGGTGATGAGGAGGCTCTCATAATTTGATTTTCAAAGACAAAACAACTGAGAAACATAGCAAGGAAGAAATTTACTTAGAGGGAACAAGAAGCTGCTTAGCTTTAGAAGGTTTACTCATGCTTCTATAATTTTCCCACAAATTATGAATCTTTTATGCTAGAGTGGTAACTGAAAAAGCATGACCTATCATCATCATTTAGCCTGTAGACATGCAAATAGTAACCCAGGAAGCAGATGAAACAAAAATCTTTAATTTGAACTTTATCTTGGGGGGGATGGATGCAATTGAGAATGTGCAAACATTTTCTTTAAAAGTTTCTCAGACGGGGCGCCTGGGTGGCGCAGTCGGTTAAGCGTCCGACTTCAGCCAGGTCACGATCTCGCGGTCCATGAGTTCGAGCCCCGCGTCGGGCTCTGGGCTGATGGCTCGGAGCCTGGAGCCTGTTTCCGATTCTGTGTCTCCCTCTCTCTCTGCCCCTCCCCCGTTCATGCTCTGTCTCTCTCTGTCCCAAAAATAAATAAACGTTGAAAAAAAAAAAAAAAATTTAAAAAAAAAAAAAAAAAGTTTCTCAGACATAATTTTAAGACCTTATTGCTAGATTTGAAAATACATAATTTTCTTATTCAGATATCCAAAGAACTAAGTTATTGCAGAACGATTTTGCAGTAGTTGAAATGTCCAGCATGCTTCCAAAATTAATTAGAGGGGTGGAAAAAAAAAGAGTTCTGAACACAGGCAAAATGACAGCACTTTGAAACCTATGGCTTGTTCATGTCCTAAAGAATAAAAAAATCTATGCAAAATATAATCCAACAAAATTATAGTTAAATAAACTTAAATGGTAGATTGAGGTATCACACAACACACATTAAATTCCTTAAAAACTTTTACTGATAACTAAATAATTAAGTGAATTGTTATTAACAATTAGACTCTCATAAGGGAGGAACTACACTGTATTATACTCTACTACCATTAGAATCCTTTACAGAACTTATCCTGATGTCATTTTCTGGTAAGAATACAGAAAAACTTGTTGGACTGACTAACAATGATAACAATCAATTAGTGTTAGGTTAGACCTTGGGTATTTTATTCGTCCACAAACATCTAAAATAAGATCTAAGTAAAATACTGACAATAAAATATAAGCAAAGATTGAGTTTAAAGGCCAAATTAGACCATCTGATATTCTTACTCCTTCTAATTTTGCTCCTCTCCTAAAGCATAAATCTCCTTCTAGTCCCTCCAAAACGTTCAATTTTTAATAAAGCAACATCTGGTTTCAGGAGGAGGCTACACTACCTGCTGTTCCCCCACCCCTGCGGGAAAGTGGAAAAGTAAGCAGTTACTCAACATCACTTTTGTTATCCTACTAACAGCTGTGGTTTTTAAAGGGATAAAGCAGGAGAAATTAAAAATGGGAGTACTGGAACACCGTGTGTGGAATATATTGTGATACATTAAGTTACATTAAACTTAATCTATCCTAATGGAAAATTAGACTGTGGCAATCCTGAATGGGATGGGGGCAGGAAGGGAGCAAATGCTGGATTATGTGGTAAACTATTTCCATATATATAAATAAATTAAAATAGCAAAAGAAACCATTAGGGAAATTATTTTCTTTGCAGATTGTCTTTGTGAGTGTAAGCAACCTGTTAGTACAAAAAATGGAAAAACACTGGGCCTATTGATGCAAGTAGGACTTTAAATAAATTCTCAACTGAGTAATAGTTATGAATGAAAAAACTGGCATTGAATTTTAAAGATGGTGTAATATGACTAGAAGCTCGTTCACGTCTTGATATCAACAACTGTTGCTGATATTCATTCCACAGAAATCTGATGAGGGAAGATTTTACCTAAGGCTATATTATAGCTATAGTGACAGTTTTTGGAAACATTAACAATCTAGGCATCATTGGTATCTTTATTGTTATTTTTGAAGACATTTTAATATTTTTTTTAGTGTTATTCTAAATGGAAAAAATGGGTATTCAGGCAATGGAAAACTGACCAAAGGTAAAATGAGCTAGAGTCACTTAGTCTGCATTCTCAAAACCCTTATTTCGGAAATATTTCAGGAAAAAGAAACGGAGAAGTTAACCTCTTCTGATCACAAAATAGGAAACTGCGATACCAACTAGGCTATCCTCCTAACAATCAGTATAGAAATATGTTTCGTTGTTTTTTTTTTTAATCGTAATTCAATATTTCAACCTTCTTTTAACTGGTGTTTCTTCTTCCCTTTATTATCCTTAATATATTCCACTGAGAGTTTTCTTTCACTTCAAGAATAAGGAGGCGACCAGCCAACGGCATCTCCCTCCCAGAAGCCATTGCCGTGAAAACCTGCACACTAATCAGAAGTGGGTCAAATGGTCTTCACATGAAAGCATCTAACAAGGTCCCTGAGGAAGCCCCTGTAAGTGGCAGCAGGGAAGAGCACGATTGCTTTTTTATGGAAGACGGATGCTAGCTTCCATTGGCCCATCTTAAAGTACAGATGCTTGCTGCTTTGAAGTTACTATAATCACGCTTGCTTTTGAAAGACTATTATGGTGTTGAAAACAAATTCCCCGAGATTTGGGATCAGAAGCAGTTATGAGGGCTTGCCATGCAGGGAAAGACTGCACACATAAAAACGACTTTTTTTTTTTCTTTTTTAAGGGGGGAGGCATGGTTTGGTAAAAAACAAAAACAAAAACAAAAACGTGTGCGCGCGCGCGCGCGCACACACACACACACACACACACACACACACACACAAACTTGTAACCTTTAATTTCTCAGTGTCCAATTGTAAATGTTTAAATCAACTTAGTTTAATAAAGTCTACTGCAGATTTTAATAAATTTGCAGAATGGTTTATACATGTATATAAAATTAAATTCAATATAAGATGAATGTAAAATTACATTCTATAGGCTTAGTATATTAAGAGAAGAACCCTAAATTTGGTTGCAAGGAACAACCAAATTGATCAAGTTAAATATGCAACAGTTAGTGTATGAATAGTAAATTAATGACTATTGAATAAGAATAGTATGACATTTCGATCAATAAGGCTATAATAAATTTTCTCCAAATAAGACTATTTTGAACAGGACAGGTGTTATTGTCCTGGCTATCTGATATCTGTCGTCATCAAATATCATTGTTAGAGAAGTCTATCATATGACATAATAGTTAATTCATTCACGAATCTATTCACATGTTTGCAAGTACCTTACTACATGTAGCCATTGTGCGGGACTATAATGATAAGCAATTTTTCTTCCATCCTTGAGAAACAATATTTGGGCATATAAAATGAGATGGAGTATCTATGTTTATTCTCTGGCTTCTAGAAGTTGTAGTTCATGCTGTTTTCAGCTTCTAAAACTCTAAACTGCTTTTACAAAAAAAAATACAGACAAGAAAGACTAAATATAAATTTCCACTCAAATGCAATTTTGCCAACCAGGTTAATGAACGTAATTTTAGAAGTAAGAAGAGATTGAAAAGGGGAACTGACACACCATTCAATTTCTATAAGAAATAAAAATATGTTAACTGGTATTATGTCAATGAGCAAATGAAATTAGAACATGAGATTTCATTAAGAAAATCTGCAATAAATCCAAATGTGTCATTGAAGAAGGTTTAAAACATAACTGGAAAAAACTGGAGCTCTTCCTAACACATAGAAATAAACAAATGCTCTATTAATATATGTGCTTCAATTTAATTTAAAAATGGCATTAAAGTCTTTGGAACCTACCGTTTTATGAGTATCCATGTTAAAATTTCTAATATCAGAACAAAATAATGAGAAAGGTCAAATATTAGTGACATCACAAACTTGTTTTGTCCAAGATTTACTTTGTATGTATAACATGAAACAGACCAAAGTTCATAATACTTCTGCAAATTCAGGAGGAAAAAGACAAAGGAGTAACCTCCTTCAGGAATAAAAAAAATAGTACTATGTTTAAATCCCACAAAATTAATGTTTAGCTCAAGGATTTGCTGTTCATCTCAGAACCCCTCAAGCCTGAGGCAGGATTAGGCCAGACTCATGTTCGAACAACTGGAGGAAATCAATGGATTTCACTTTATTAATAATTAAAAGGCTAATGCAGACTGGCAAGTGATTAAAAATGTGTAGAACACATATTTATTACGGCAATTTCAAATACCTCCACAATATATAATTTTAAATTGGGCCACACAAGAAAGAGACAGGTTATGCTAAATAAGAACAAGTAACAGACAGAAAAAAAAATTAAAAAAAAAGAAAAAGAAAAAAAGAGGCAGATTCCATGTCCACTGTAGGTTTAGCAAAGTTTCTGCCTGAAGCGGGGTAAGCAAAGCTCATAACTAGTTTGGATCTATGACACAATGCAGGGTTATTGTTGCAGCTCATTCGGACACCCATAACTAAATTAATCCCTATTAGGATTTGTCAAGGATGACAGAAACAAAGTTTGCACAATGAAGGACATTAATGCTCTTCTGACAGAGTCAAATAGGTTGTGTTTTAGCAATTCAAAAACAGTCTACTAAAGATACACATTAGACCACACAAGCAGTACCTCATTTCTAGAATCCACAGTAACTTCATTATTGTAGCCACCAATAGTTTAAATATGATTTATGAAGTCAAAGAATAGATGAATACACTTCTAAACGAAAATGCCAACCTTCAATTTAACATCAAAGCTTCCTTAAATATCACTGCTTTGACAGTTCTTATTTCACACTGCAATTTCTTCTATAGATAAAAATTTGTTATGCATGAGCTGGCTAAAATTAAGTTTTTGAAATAATAAGTCTCAAGGGATTAGAAAGAATATGGACAATAGATCTTAGGAAGCAAATGAGGTATTCCAAACATACTAAGGTGTATCCACTTCTTCCCTTACAAAAAGGAATCCCTTTTGTTTTCATATTTACATACCATATTATAATACATATTCAGGGAATTATAGTGGAATTTGGATTTGAACAAACACTTGAAGCTATGAGCAATTTGCTAGGAACATGTTTTGTCTTGCACTTCCCTTATTTCTCAACTAGTACAACACCTGGCTGTATGAAAACATTAATTAATATAAGATAAAATAATGTTCTCCTCACAGTGCACAGACTGTGCACTCCCTGGACTTCGAGAGAAATATGCTGGAAGGTGGTGCTAACTCTTTTTGGGGGAACATAATGGACATGACACCATGAGACTCAGAACTCAGGAGGGCATCTAAGTGAAGGCAGACTTGGAATGCAAAGGTACTGGAACAATCCAGAAAGTGTAGGGAAGGGAGAGGACACATGTGTTTACTTATCTGAAAGTTGAAAGAGCTTCTAATGAGAGATAAAGACTGGAGAGATGCTCTAAGATGTTGGGATGCTGGGGAATCCATGGACTATCACCCCAATAAGAATGTTTTAGACACTGTGTAGACTGAATGTGATGCTTGCGGGAATAATGGACAATCTGGATTGCCATATATCTTTAAAATATAAATGATCACAAATTACTTTAAAATATAGTGTTTATTCTTTTTTTTTATTACATTTTGATTATAGTTTTCATAGATCAAAAAGAAAACCAAAGTACTTAACTTCGGGAACTTTTTTTATACCGATTTTAGTTTTTCAAGGAGGAGGCTAATCAGTTTACAGATTATCTGTAGATTAGGTAACATAGAGAATCTGGGGATGCACTCAAAGCTATATTGTTGATGTGGATGAAGGGGCTCAGAGACCAGCCTGAGGCCCTGGCTCCTACCATCATCATCCCACCAACTCTTACTCTCATATAGGTGGTCCAGCCCCAAGATGGAGCCCACTTCCCCTGTTCTGAATATAGATCATCGTACACCATCGAGTAAAATCACAAATTTATAATCCTCTTTTCATTCCTTCAGAGTGAATGTGTTTGACATTATGAAGTGTAAGGCAACAGTATAACCTTGTCCTTCCATGGCCTGGAGGAGCACCTCTTTGGATTTAGTATCTATACTAGCTGCAAGTGATATCACAAACACACACCTACATGGATATAATGTGGTTATGCCAATGTGATCTTGTTGAAATATAAAAAAAAAATAAGAAAAATATTAATGGCTTAGGTCAAAATTAAAATTATTCAAAGAAAAAGGGGAGTAAGGAAATACATACATATAGTTAGAGAGTTATACATATATATATTCTATATAAACACATATACATATTCTAGATATTAGAATGATTTCTGTAATACTCTCTGATTTTCTTGATTAGTTAAATCTCCAACTCTATTGGACAGTGCTGTCCAAGAGAACTTGCTGTGATAGAAATGTTTTATATCTGTGCTATTGAGATACAGCCACCAACACAAGCAGCTATTGAACAGTTAAAATGTGGCTAATGAAAATGAGGAACTAAATTTTATATTTTATTTAATTTTAAATAATTTGACTGTAAATAGGCACATGGAGCTAGAGGCTACTGGATTGGTAGCATATACCTGGGATGGAGGGATTTTTTAAATAAGAAATTAAATATAAATAAGGAAAGATCTCCATAGCCAAATCTGAGTTCAGTGTATGTTCTATATTTACAAATGCTAAATCCTCTTTCCATTTAAAAATTGGTTTTAGAGAACGCTGCTTTTTAAGACAAATTTTTATAGATTTTATTGGTGTATTAAATTTCCTCCCTGATTTACAGTCAATTTACTATGGTGGTAAAAGGCCAAATTGAAGAGTGTGATAAAGTACTCAAGATGCATCACTCCTTCCCAGCAGAAACTAGAATTTAACATTAATTGTGAGAAAAAGAAAGAAGAGGGGGAGAATGAGAAGGAGGGGGAAAGGGGAGGAGGGGACTGGGGTAGGGAGAGAGGGAGGAGAGAAGGGATCATAATATTGATGTAGTGGAAGGAATCCAAAAACATTTTCATCGTTCAATATAAATTGAGAAAAGAATCCCACATCCATTTACATTTTAGTAAAATTTTACTTTTATAGGAAAAGTACATGTATGAGTATATGAATGTCTACACACAGAGTTTGAGCTGGCAGCTTATAGATATTAAGAGAATATAACTAACTTTGCTATAAACATCTGACTACTTGGCAAGGGTGAGTGGTGGGACAAATTATATTCATTTTCATAATCAAAGCAAAAATACTTCCACATTTGACCTTCAAATGTTACCCATTTAAGAAAGAAAAATGAAGT
This sequence comes from Lynx rufus, assembly GCF_022079265.1. NCBI lineage: Eukaryota > Metazoa > Chordata > Mammalia > Carnivora > Felidae > Lynx > Lynx rufus. Next base: position 128,304,366 of record NW_025814867.1, read on the forward strand.
TAAAAAAGAGAATTAATCTAGCTGAGAAAATTAACTAAATTTTAACAGTTAAGAAAACATGTTTTAATTAAACGTTTTATGACCCTCAAGTGCTACTAGAAATGTACCTGATGTAATTAATACTAAACTAAATGTTGCTATAATGGTGTATTACTTAAATGTTTGTAATCTGAAATGTATACTACTGTGTCCATTATGAGAACAGGCTCTGAAGTCAGATAGAATTTGAATTGATTCCACTTAGGATACCACTGGCTGTGCAATCTTGTGAAAAGTATTTAACTTTTTTAAGTTCTAATTTTCACACTTGTAAGGTAAGGATAATATTAATTGTCACTTTTGAGGGTTCCTATAAAGATAAAATAATAAAATACAAGTAAAATACTTAGCACAGTACATAGCTCTCCCTATTAGAAAACACTTGATAAGAATTACTATTAGAATAATAAAATATAGATGTCATTACAAATTTATTTTACAAGCAGCATTTCATATTTTTGTTTTTCTTTGTTGTATTGTTGTTGCTGCCGCTGCTATTGTTAGATTTTACTTTTAGATTTAAGATTAGAAATGAAGTGATAGAAAAATCTCTGGACAGAGTGTTAGGATCTGTGTTCTAGGCTCAAGTCTCTATCACTCCTCATTTTTTTTTTAAGATTTTATTTTAAAATCTGAAAGTCCCAGCGTAGGACTCGAACCCACAACCCCAAGATCAAGAGTCTTATGCTCCACCAACTGAGCCATCCAGGCACCCTTTTGTCACTCACTTTATTGAGGGTTTTGGGTAAATCATCAAAACCCTTTGGTGAAGTGTCTTCATTGTTACATGAGACAGGAGAACACAGCAAGTTCCCCTTATAGGACTGTGAAAGGAGGTGTCTTATTTCATTTGAGAGTTCATTCCAAAGACCTCACAGAAGTGAAAACTTTTGTAACCCAATTTTCCCACAAGAAAAGATGTAAAAGGTATCTGGAGGAGGAACTTCCTCAGATATACCATGGTAGACGATTAGGTTTCTTCATAGCTTATCATTGTTAAACTCTGTTCCAAAGTTATCACCAGATGTATTTGCTAGATCCAAGCACTGCCTTGAAAAGGTCACATCACAATTGATATCACAATTGATATGGAAAATATCTGAAATGATTATAATTGTGAATGTTAAAACAAAAGGGCAATACTACGAAAATCACTTACAGATGATCTAATAAATGCTAAAACAAAGAAACACATTTTATATTTGAAATGGTAGGTGTTTCTACCTACCAGAGAATGAAAACTGTCTCCTAGAAAGAGTCAGCAATGTAATGAGCCCAAAAGCTTTGAAATTGTGGAAATTTTTGAAAAGTTTGGGGTAGAGAGAAGAAGGTTTACACCACTTAAAGTTTTGTTCATTAGTGGAAATGTCCATAAATCTAGAAGTCATATTCTAGATCTCAATATTTCAAGTTTCCATAACTCAAAGTCTAATTGTATTTCATTGATGGTTCAAGACTCTATAAGGAACATTCAATATATGTTGCAAATTTCTTATTGTATGTATTAAAATGACACTGAGTATTACTTGTGTCTCAGGTAAAGTACTAGGCATATAGACCAATGAGGCACAGTCTTTGTGTTCAAGCAGTGTATAATCTTCTAATAGTTGACTACAAGGCTATCATGCAATTGTTTCTACAAGATGAAGAGAGGTACTTATCTTCTGTTCAAATAGAGGATCTGTTTATCTATCTGGGAAATGGGCCTAAGGAGTACTTTTCAGTCTTAGGCATTTTTTTTGGGGAAAATAAATTTGAATATAATTAATAATGGAAGCTCCACAGATTGGAAAGAGATGAATTAGGGGTTCGTAACTGTAGTGTAAGTCATTACACAGTCAGACTCTGGGAAGCAAGTATTATCAGAGTATCTGGGAGAAATTAATTAATATATTTCAGACTGGCATTAATAAGATCCTCTTTAAAGAGTTTCAGTTGATTTATAGATTTTAGCACCCTGGTAAATAATTTAGCACTAATCTCCACCAAATATCACATATATTTATGATGAGTGCATAAAGAATGCATGCATTTATGATGAATGCATATTTATGATGAATGCATAAAGAAGGTATAGGAAAAAGTAGTACCAATCCTGATTCTCTTTTTCTGGAAATATTTTGCATGTAAAAACACTCAGGAGAATGTGTTTTGCTTTTGTCAACTGGCCAATTCTTCCTAGAAATACTTTGGAAATTTTTTATAAAACTCTTTTAGTTAAGTTGTTCGAAATATAATTTTTTCCTTCCCCAAACATATATGGATGAGGTCTTGGAATCTGTAGTGATTTTATTTGAGCTTGTCTAGGCTAGTGCACTAAAACGGAAGTGATAAACATCTATGAAATACTAAAGATCATATGATGGATGAAAACTCTATTCTGTTGTAAAGAAGCATGGATGAAGCAAAGAGAAAGAAAATAACCCGAATCTTAAATTTCCTACAGGTAGCACTCTTCAATCTCCTCTTCCTCCTTGGTAAAGTGTAGAAGAGAGTTCTGGACTCAGTAGCTTGTGGATCACAAAGAATAAACCTACCTTTAGGGACCTACACAAAACTTTCAGCCCAATTTTGATTGCCCTAATAATAAACCTTGAAATTCAATACAGTTCAATGTAGAATTAAGTAAGGGAGACTCTACAAGTCATGATTAATGAAAATAATCATAGGTGTATAACAGAATATAAAATGGGAATGTCAGAAATGTCTACTCTGTCTCATCTGAAATTTTAATTATTTTTTGATATCCATTTCCAGGTTTAATCTTATCTTACACAGCTTTCTATTCACAGTAGGCCTGCCATTTCCTCTGTTTAGAAAATAAGATCAAGAATGAAACAATCTTTATTTTAATATGTGCTCACTTGTTGGTATGTCCCCAAAATATCAATTCCTGACTCCACCAGGAATTTTGAATTATTTGCAAGGCCTCAAGGACAAACTTAGCTTGGGCATTTAATGCATATTATCCAAGGGGTGGGGGTTAAAATGAAATCTCCTGGACATATCGTATTTATCCCTAGAAAAAATTAGATTTCATGTCAAAATGGTATCAAGTCTCATATAATCTCCCCACCCCCAACAAATCAGAAAATTTCCATGATGAATTCACATGAACAGTTGAACATACATGAATACAAAAGGACTATCAAGCAAAACAAAATAGCAATAGCAAAAATAAAGAAGTCATATGGGGTGAAAAAAAAACAAAACTGAATACTCACATCTGTGGACACATGCAAATAGAATTTCCTGAGATTTTCTATGCTCATGTTGACAAGTATCCTTGCCCGAAGTCACTTTTCTTCTTCAGAACCTAAACATTCACAAATATCTAAACTTGTGATTATCTAAGCATGGGTAGTGTGTGTACTATAATATGTGCCTCAAGGGAACTGCAAATGTCAGGAAGATGCAAAAATAGTCAGAGTGTGAAATCATCAAAGGCATACCGAAAGTTTAGAAGCTATCATTTAAAAGGCCCTTCATGCAGAGTTTCTCTGTTGAAAACAGCCCTGCATTATATTTCTGAAGATCTAAGTTAAGCTCAAGAGACTGGAAATCTGATAATGGCTTTATGGGCTAACAGGGCATCCTGGATACGTTAGACCTTCTGTAGGTTCCATGGAAACAGAAAATGTAAGAACGCTGTCTTGATTATTCTAAATGTCTGCTTTAAGAAGAAATGGGGAGAAATGCCAGTTTCTTTTTCAAGGGGAAAAAGGAAAAGGAACACTCTGATCTGACTCTCTTTGAGTCTGGGGCTGGAGTAGGGATGCAGGAATGGCATCAAAAGATGGAGGTTTCTCACACATGCCATTTGAGATTGTACTAATCAGTGGGGAGAATAAGAGAAACATTTCTCTTCACACAGATTTATCACTGAAGATAATCTCTGTAACACTCACCGCTCTGATTTCAAAAAAGAAAAAGAGAGAGATAAAGAGAGAAAGAGGAGAAAAGAGTGACACTTTAATCCAAGAAATCAAAGTATTTTAAGAAAATTAAGCACAACTAATTCTGTCAATTATTGAATTCTAAAAAATCCCCAGATGTAATTTATCTCTGTTATTACCCTTTTATTTCCATTTTCACTTTGGTCCTGTGTCTTTTAACCTTCCTTCAAACTCTCTATTCTCCTCCTCTGTGATGGACACAGAAGAAAGATCATCAATCGGCCAGCATCCCATGACATCCCTACATCCAAATCAGCGGTGCCATACTGACAATGGGAAAAAATAATTAAGAAGGAAAAGTTTATTTTTTTTAATTTTTTAAATGTTTATTTATTTTTGAAAGAGAGGGACAGAGTGCGAGGTGGGGAGGGGCAGAGAGAGAGAGAGAGGGAGACACAGAATCCGAAGCAGGCTCTAGGCACTGTGCTGTCAGCACAGAGCCATGACACAGGCTGTCAAACTCACGGACTGGACCGCAAGATCATGACCTGAGCTGAAGTCAGATGCTTAACCAACTGAGCCACCCAGGCGCCCCAAGAAGGAGAAGTTTAAACAGCTCACTTTGCTAGTGTGTTTCAGATTCTAAAGTAAAATTTGCATTATTTTGATTTCTTACAAAAAAGTAGGAGGTTTTTTTTTTTTTTTTTTTTTTTTGGCTTGCTGCTGATTATAAGAAAAGAAATTCAAATTTAGGTGGTTCACTGATGGCAGTTATTTTGATAGATGTTTCTTGTTTCATAAATTTAATATTAGTAGCCTACTAATATTATCCTATTGCACAGAGGTGCAAAGTAAAAGTGTTGAAACAGAAAATGTGCTTTAGGAGTGACTATCCATTAAGTCTTCCTGAGTGTTTTAGGGCAATCCAAATAACTTTGCTTCTCCCAGGAGATAAAGACAGATGATCTGCCTGGCTGAGAAGTCGAGGATGAAAGCTAACAACTGAACTGCCACAGGATAGAGACCCTCTCAGGGGACCTGGTAAGGCAAATGGGAGCCTGAAGCAGATTGTCATCTAGGAGATGAGTCAGGAGTAGCAAGACCAGGAAGGAGACGATGGGTACAACAGGGAGAGATTCCAAAGAAAGGGCTCCACAAGAGCCAAGGAGTGTGTTGAAAACAAGTAGCAAGAAGGTCAAGTGGGAGAATTTCAGAGTACCAGATTTTAGAGGCACAATAGGGTTAATTCACGAAAGATAAAAATTATTTTAAAATATTTAATTTTTTCAAAAAAATTTTTTAACATGTATTGATTGATTGATTGATTGCGACAGAGAGAGAGCATGAACGGGGGAGGGTCAGAGAGATGGGGAGAAACAGAATCCAAAACAGGCTCCAGGCTCCAAGCTGTTGGCACAGAGCCTGACGCGGGGCTCGAACTCCCGGACCGCGAGATCATGACCTGAGCCAGAGTCGGATGCTCAACCGACTGAGCCACCCAGGATAAATTTTAAAAATTTATCCAAATTAAGAATGTAAAAACACATTATTCCATATTTTACTTTAACAGTATCACATTTCTTCAAGGTATATAGCTCAAATTCATTACAGTTAAGCAAATATTAAGATAGAGACATTTAGGACAGTATAGGAGTTATCAATTTTAAAATGTTTTCATTGATTGCCTACCAGGGGCCAAACAACATCCCACATGCCTTAGATACAAAAACCAAGTCACCATACTTTATTTAAAGGTATCGTAGACTACCAAAAAGAGACACGTTTCAACAAATACATATGAGAAAGCGTTGGCAGGTACCTAGCTAAGCTGTGGAAACGGCAGAGGAAGTGACACCAAGGATAGATGACAACCTTGACTGGTTCCACATGCTGGGTCAGGGGTGGTATGACCAGAGAAGGCTTCCCAGGAGAAATGATAATTGAACAGATCTTAAGGAGAGATCTTACAAGCATCTATGCAGAAACAACTGCATAGTCAACCATGACCCAGAATTATAAAACATTTCAAAGAATCTATGATTGCTTCAGTGAATGCAAGGGAAAATTTACTCACCTCAGTAATGCACAACCTACCTCAAATATCTTTATCTACACCTATGTTTATGCCTACATGTATATTTACCCATAGCTACCTAGTGACTAAGACTATATAGAGTTGCTGTCAGACGTGGAGCCAAATCCTGGCTTTGCCACTTAGTAGAGACATGGCATTGAGCTTTTTGAACTCATTTCCTCATCTGAGAGCCTACATAAGTTAAGTTCAGGGGTAAAAAGTAAGAGTGCTGGAGCTAAATGTCTTGCTTATTTTTTGTTTTGTTTTGTTTTGTAGTCTTTTTTTGTTTGTTTTTGTTTTGTTTTTGAGAGAGCTAGCCTATGCAAGTAGGGGAAGGGTAGAGGAAGAGGGAGAGAGAATCCACAAGCTCCACACCCAGGGGCAGGGGAGGGGGGTGAGGGTAGGGACGGGGTGGCCACCTGGGGCTTGATCTCAGACCCTAAGATCATGACCTGAGCCCAAATGAAGAGTCGGATGCTCAACTCACTGAGCCATCAAACGCCTTTTGTTTTCTTTTAATTATGGCTCTACTGAATCCTAGTTCTGCTGTTTTCTTAGCCAGTTAAATTCTCTGCTCCCCATTTCCCTGTCTTATAAAAGGGGGCTAATAAAAGGGAGCTACTTCATAGTGGCTCAATGATTTAATACATGCAAGGCTCCTAAATCAATACCTGGTAAAGATAAATTTCTCAATAAATATTAGCTGCATTGCCAAACTGTAGAGAACAATTCTTAACTATTCCGTTGCAATAAGATTATGGTAATTTCCAAAAATGTTACTTCCCTTCCAACCTCAAATGAGAAAAGACAGGTAAGTCTTTATATGTTTTTAAACAAACAGGTCTAAACAAACAGGATTCTTTTTTTTAGTCCTTTTGCTAAGAACTAGACTTAGTTGGTATCACCATTTAAAGAATGCAACAGATAAAGCTTTCTTCCAGTACATATAGACATGACCTAAATTACTGCAAAGAGAATACTCCAGAGAATCAGAGGAAAGAAAATAAAAAGTAGCCCTCACTTTTGACATATACCTGATTGTATCTTCTGATTAGTTCTGAACTGCTCTGTTTTGCTGCCAGGCTGAAGAACGACAGCCATTAGTCACTGCTATTAAGTATTGTTTAAGTCCAGCCTAATGGCAAAGGGTTACGGGAAAGTACACAAAGGATTAGACACCAAAAATCCTGGGTTTTCCTTTTGAAATGGATATACCCAACTAAGTCAGATACCTGACTCCGATTGCAGTAAGTCAATAAGCTTCACTCACTTTAACAACATGGTACGATGGCCAGACACACTAACCATGGACCATCATGGTCTCTCATATTTTTCATGTGGTTTTGGGGACCTAACTGACTTGTATATAAATGCCTATTGGATTTGTATTCCACAAATGAAGTTCAACAAACAAAACTCAGTTTGCGTACAATATAAAATGCAATGCTTATCTAACTATAGAAACGGAGGAGGATCCTCTCTGGTATAGATATTGAAGGATCACCATAATATATCAACTAAAATTTCAAGGATCAAAAAAATAGCATATAGCATATTAACTTCTGTATAACAAAGGGAGAGGCTAATGTACCTTTTATATGTGTATTTGCTTGTATCTATCTACACAAAATATTTTAGGAGGAACAACCAAGAACTCTGAAAAGAACAACTGGATGGGCTCACAAAGTAACTTTTTCTGTCTATTCTGTCATACTTTTCAATTTTGAATCATGTAAGCTTACCTTATCTTCAAAAATAAAAACAATATAGATTTAAGACATAATTAAATTTTCTAAAATAGGTAGGAAAATCAGCCTCTGGTCAAGCGCATAAATCACTACATAAAGGGGCACCTGGGTGGCTCAGTCAAATGGCTGACTTCAGCTGAGGTCATGATCTCATGGTTCATGAGTTTGGGCCCCGTGTCAGGCTCTGTGCTGACAGCTCGGAGCCTGCTTCAGATTCTGTGTCTCCTTCTCTCTCTGCCCCTCCCCCACTTGTGCTCTGTCTCCCTCTCTCAAAAAACAAATAAACATTAAAAACAAAATTTTAAAAAATCTCTACATAAAATTATGATTTTAGTAAACAAGACCTTTTATCCTAAATACCTTAGATTTGGAAAAGAACAAATTCGGTTTAGGAATTACTGCTTGAAGAGAATGAGGGAATAATTTGGGCTGACACTTTCTCATGGATACAGTAAGATTGTTTTCAGGAAGGAACCACATTTGATTTTACCAAATAGTATCATATTAATTACATTCTAGAAATGGTAGAATTAGCAAGTGAATAGTCATTGGATATTATGATAGCCAAAGCCAATATGTGCTTACAGCTCTTCCGCTCTAACCCCAGCACTGTGCTAACACTGAGGCTGTACCCTCAACGGGCTTACTGTCTCATGGGGAGTGTCATTTAGAGGTACATAAGATGTGCAGGTAATTAGAATTCAGTCAGATTAAGGCAAGTTAAGTGTTGGACATCTTGGGCTTTATGGAAAAGTGACTTTAGAATGGCCTACAGGAACCACACACCTGGATTTCTTCATGAACCCTTCATTGCTTGTGATATTTTAACCTTAATGCAAACTCAGAAGGAATTGAATTTGTGCATACAAACTTCATAAAAGTTAGATAATGTCTAGTGTAATGCTGGTTTGTTTTCTGTAGCAGTATCTGTGACAGGATCTGGTATCAGTAGCTATATCTCTAACAGCTGTATCTCCAAGAGAATATTTCCTGGACTGTCCCTACATCCTTCAAAATGGAAGTCTAAGAGCCTTAATTAAGGTCTTTAGAGACAAAGATGGTCTATTTGAGACAGGAATTTTTTTTCTTTTTTTCTAAGTTTATTTTTATTTATTTTGAAAGAGATAGAGAGCAAGCAAGGGAGGGACAGAGAGAGAGGGATACAGAATCCCAAGAAGGCAATAAGCACAGAGCCTGACACAGGGCTCAAACTCATGAACCATGAGATCATGACCTGAGCCAAAATCAAGAGTCAGATGCTCAACCAACTGAGCCACCCAGGCTCCCTGAGACAGGAATTTCTTAGTCTGAATTGGCTTGCCAGGCTTTCTTTCCTCTTTACTAGTTGGAAGTACTCTAATAATAGCCATTTTCATGGCGCACTTAAAAGGCTTTTAGCTCCTACAGAGCACCTCTGTGCAATTACTCCTATGTGTGCTGAGGGATGAGTGTGAGCAGTGACCATTTTAGGAAAAGTACGTGGTTATAGTACAGTGTGTATCAAGTTTGTAGACAAATGTGTGGGATAGCTCACATATAAAGGTGTCTTCCTGAAAGAAAAGAAGACAACTGAGAACCTACATTTTGCATACAATGGAGGCCATTTAACATCTGACGACTCTTCATTTCAATTAGCTTAGCTTGAACCCTAAGGTGTTACTAGTTTTTAGACAGATTCACAGTAAAAAAGTCTAGACTAAAGGATTAAATAAAAAATTACTAGTCATCATAAGTGAAATCATGTGTGAAGAGAGGAAGTTATATCAGCACCATCATCTGGAAAGCAATATGGTGAAGTTCTAGGTTAAAAGTTTGATCTTTTAGGGGCACCTGGGTGGCTCAGTCGATTGAGCGTCCGACTTAGGCTCAGGTCACGATCTCACAGCTCGTAGGTTTGAGCCCCACGTCTGGCTCTGTGCTGACAGCTTGGAGCCTTCTTCAGATTCTGTGTCTCCCTCTCTCTCTGCCCCTAAGCCACCTGCACTCTGTCTCTGTCTCTCTCAAAAATAAATAAACATTAAAAAAAGTGTAATCTTTTACAATAAAAAAGTGTACCCTTTTAATGTTCTACTCTTAATTATTTATATGACAGCTGCTTGATGTGACAAAAAGGAAAACAAAAATGAGAAAGAAGAAATCTATCTTATTGTCATTGGGAACTGAGTGGAGTTTAAATACATCTACTCAATGACAACAGGCCCTAAGAAACCAGTTTTAGCTTCATTCATATACCATACCACACTGAAAGCAAAGGTTGTTTCAAAGAAATGTTTGAAATATTCTTTTATAGAGAAATGCAAATTTAAAACAAGAAAACAAGAAGCTGCTGAGTCAAATACTGTTACTAAATTATTTCCGGATTAAAGTAAAGGATTCTATACATGCCAACAACAAAGTTCAAAGTTATTAAGTCGCTACTTACTAATTCAGTCAGCACATCCCCATTACTATATTAGTAAACTGACAGCAAAGTATGTTTAAACTAATAGAGTAAAATCTTATAAGAGCAACTGAAGATAACAGAGTAAATTGAGAATAAGGCCAAACAGAGAAATTCCAGAAAATAAACGCAGAGAAACCTAAGGAAGCATAGTGAATTATACTGAATGCAGCAGTAATCAATAGAGAGGTTTAAATGACAATATTTTCTCTTGAACACAATTATTGAAGGCTCCAGAAAGTCAACATATCCTTAATTAAATATAAATTGCTGACACTGAAATTATATGTATTTTTAAAAACCATACCCATTGCCCAAGAAGAATCCCTAAATTCCTTTCTTTCACAGAATTTATTCTAGTTACCCCAACCTATTTTTTTTTACTTGATTCCAACCCAAATTTCAAGGCTTTTAATATTTTTCTTTTAAAAATACCTAAACAACAGGGGTGCCTGGGTGGCTCAGTCAGTTAAGCATCTGACTTCAACTCAGGTCATGATCTCATGGTTCGTGGACTTGAGCCCTGCATTGAGCTCTGTGCTGACGGCTTGGAGTCTGTGGCCTGCTTTGGACTTTGTCTCTCTCTCTGCCCCTCCCCTGTTCATGCTCTGTCTCTCTCTGTCTCTCAAAGATAAATTAACGTTAACAATTTTTTAAATAAATAAATAAAATATCTAGATAACAGATAGAATGCACAATTGGCCTCATAGTATTGAAGAAAGGATTCAGAATCTGTTTTGGATTTTGTAGTCCAAATTTTTTTTTTTTTTTTTAATCTTCTTTGGTATCAAGGTTGGTATAATCATTCCCAGGAGAAAATGACAATGCCAAGAGCAGGCCCAGACAAGAGCAAGCCAGAGGAGATGACCCTTTCTCTTTCCTTTGGATAAAACCCCACTGTGAATTGTCTCCCTAAAGTGAGGGCTGCTGCCCCTTATAATTTCTCTGATATATCACAATCAAAACATGCATTTTTTTCAGTTCCCTCTTTTCACCAGGAGGTAGCGCTGTTCTGGAGAGAAGTAATTCCCTTGGTGCTCCTTGAATTGGCTTTCAAGTTTGTTATGAATACTATTATTTTTGAGGACTGTAATTTTTTTATATGCTAGGAAGCCTCTACAATAAATATATAATACTAATAAGTAATAAAGGGCAAGGCTTTTTTAATAACAAAAAATAAGCCAATTAATTGATAGATATAAAGATACAGAGATACATAGACAAGACATTTGCAAAGAATTACTTAAGTTCAATGAAGTTAAAGTGAAACCCAGAGGTAGTATCACTTGTATTTAGTTGTTTCATCATTAATGCACAAATAAATAAATTACTAGATGGAATAATACTGACAAAGGTATAATTAAATATACCTTGATGGTTTGCAAATTTTTCCTCTAATACTTCCCTTTCCTTCCCAAATTAAAAAAAAATCTAAAATGATAACCATATCTTGTTTTAATTATGACTGTATTACAATAAATTTATTTCTCATCCATGATTTTAACATAACTGGTTGGGTCAATGGGAAAAGTATGTCACCTCTGCTTGATCTAAACAGAGAACTTTAATAGTTAACACAGTAGTACATACACTTCTTGAACTGTCAGCTGTCAAAAACACCATTAATAAATAACAGAGTAGATATTATTCATGAAAAAAGAAGCTCAGCTCAGAAGTCTTTAGTAATAAAGCCTTAATCCCTGCCAATCATTCTATCTTAAGAGGAAGGAACTGCATTTAATGCAAATCCAATGATAACAGTTTTCACCTGAACTACAAGTAACCAGCAAGATCTGCCTCCACGCCTTCACTATTTTCCTCTACTGAAAGAGAATTGCATGTTTCCATTCCAGGAGAATAAAAATTTATTCTTTAGTAAACTTTAGTATGCATTGTATGTGAGCATAGTATGTTATTCTTGTGTTAAGTCGATGGAAACAATTATTCTATAATTTTGAGCTACCTACCTTTATAAATTTGCTACTGTCAGTTATATTTTATGCACAATGAGATCATCTGTTGTCCAAGAGACTGATACTTTTCAGCTTTATAATGAGGTTCCATTACTTATTTCCTTCCTGCCTACCAACTCTACGTGGCATAGAAAGATAGTTAAAATGTAGTATTTGTGGAGGAAACTTACCACCACACTCAGAGTGAAAAAGAAACTTAAGGCTTCTTTTAGTAACTCTTAACATTGACTTGTGACTTTTTTTTTTTCTGTTTGAGAGCTTCTTCATCATGTAGAAATTGACTCTGCATAAATCTGGCAGATTTTTATTTTTTATTCTTTTTAGTTTTTAAAAAAATTTAAATGTTTGTTGTTTAGAGAGGGAGAGGGCCAGACGGAGAGGGGCACCTGGGTGGATCAGTTGGTTAAGCATCCGACTTTGGCTCAGGTCATGATCTCACGGTCAGTGAGTTCCGGCCCCAGCTGGGAGCCTGGAGCCTACTTTAGACTCTGTGTCTCCCTCTCTCTTTGTCCCTCCCCCGTTCGTGCTCTCTCTCCCTTTCTCTCAAAAATAAGTAGTAAAAACAATAAGAAAAAAAAAGAAGACTCATCCTAAGAAGCTTAGTTTGCCTGTATTATCTATGCTATGTATATGATGAGTATACTATCATCTCACTGAAATTTCAAAAAGTTCTAGCAGGTAAATACTACAAATGAAAATACAGTTGTTAAGTAAATTGTCTGATTTTACACACCTAGTGTAAGTAAAGTGTGGATTGAAACCCAAGAACATTTGATTCCAATGTCTATGTTTTTAAATAGCATGCTATATTATCTGCACCAGATTAAGAGAAGACAGAGACAGAAAGACAAAGAGAAGAGAGAGACTCAGAGAGGTTAAATACATTCTAAAATGTAGGTTTTATCCTGTAGTACCTAAAAAAAGTAGTTACGGAGAAGACACAACCATGAAAACAGTTACATAATCATTTAGAAAAGTACGTGATTATGTTTTGAGATGACTTTTGTGAATTTCTTTGTATTAGCAATAGTTTTCTCATAAATGAGATCAGGCATGTGAAACTGCCAAGCTTCACACTTGGAACATAAAACATTGTTAAGAGCTGTAAAATACATTTGAATTTATAAGTCCAATTCTTGATTTAGTTTTACCCTCATCAATATGGAGTTGAAAAATCATTATCACCTCTTTTTATCCTTTACTTTCCTCATGATATCTGCTCTTCTTGTAGGACCCACTGCTACAACATAACTTCAACCCAGCCCCGTGCTGGCTGAAACACACCACAGCTGTAAATACGCCACGACTTTTCTGAATACTCTCAGTCCATTTCCCTAGACTATCCAAGGCTGAGATCCACACACTTTTCCTCTTGTGGCATAGACAGCATGTGTTTTAGAATTTGGGGGTCAGGGACACCTGACCCATTGGGCTCTGCACTGACGGCAAGGAGCCTTGGGATTCTGTTTCTCTTTCTCTGCCGCTTCCCTGTTTCTCTCTCTCTCTCTCTCAAAATAAAGAAATTAATTACTTAACAAATAAATAAATACATGCATACATACATAAATTGTAAGAAATAAAATAAAATAATAAAATAAAATAAAATAAAATAAAATAAAATAAAATAAAATAAAATAAAATAAAATATGGTGGGGGTCATAGTCTCTGTTATTAACTTTATCTGCTCAGCTTTGCTGTTGTAGCAAAAAAAGTCAGAAATGAATGAGTGTGGCTGTGTTCCAATAAAATTATTTATGGAAACTGATACTTGACTTTCATTGAATTTGCATGTGTCCCAAAATAATATTCTTCTTTGAATTTTTATTCAACCATTTTAAAATGCATAATCATTCATAGCTCACAGGCCATACAAAAAACAGCAGTGGCCTGGACTTGGCACTGGTCATTGTTTGCTGACCCTTGCTCTAAACCACAGACTTCCGTAACAACTCAACTGGAATGAGTCCACTGTTCAGCCCAATATACCCAACCTGTAAATTATCAAGCCTCAGGGTACCCATGGAAGGATACCCAATGGTGGGAGGATACAATTGTAAATTATCAAGCCGCAGGGTACCCAATGGTGGAAGGATACAGTGAAAAACCTGCATCAACAGAAGCAAAATGAGAAAGAGGGTGGTAATGAAGAAAGGGACTCAGTATCTTGTAGCTCAACTTCAGGAACTTTATTTCTGCATGCACACACATACCATACCTCAGTGTACTGAAAGGTGATTGGACTCATTCACACTAGTAAAGAGACTCCATTGTTATGTGAGATATACCAAAACTCTGAACTCAGTTTTCTGAGTGATGTGTTATGAGAATCCGCTTCTATATAAGAGGTTAGAACTATCTAAAGATGGCAAATCAATTATCCAGATCCACCAAGCCCTTACTATTTCCTAGATATGCACCAACCATTTAAAATTTTGGCTCTCTTTGTGGTACTTTATTCAGATCATCACCATTCTGTTATGACAACCATTACTTTGGACACATAACAAATTGGGAGCATTTGGGAGCATTCCAGCTTTCAGAGGACTAGCATAGTCTTTGTAATCTGATTTGCATCCCTCTAGCTGCATCAGCAATAGGTTTAAACACAGATTTTTAGGTGGTTCTGCAAATGCCTGAGTTCATTCATTAGATGTCATTTATTAATAGTTTTATAACATGTGGATGACCTTTCTCAAATACTATTGTCATCTAACACCGAACTTCAATGTATTAGTCACAGATGTTCATCTTTTCATCTACATAAGAAGGTCAGGGACAAACTACTTGTAAGAATGTCACTCTTGGGAAAGAAAACTCTATTTGATTACCAGACAATCTCATACTTCATCTGGCTTCAGGCAATCATAGAAACCCAAGTCAGTCCCCCCCAGTGAATAGTCTAGCATCCTTTAGCAAGGAATCAATATCAAGATTCCAACAAACCTTAATTTGTATTTCAAATTGTCCCATTATTTTTCACAGGTGAGTATAACTCTATGGGATCCAATAGTGATAAACCTGCAGCTTCTCTGTGGCCCTGTAGAACTGTCTTGTGTGAGTCATTCTTGAAGCACTGATCTCTGCTTTGGCCCCCTGTGCCTTCTGGCAAAGTTTCTTCTTTTGATCTATAAGGAATTCATAGTTATCCTAGAAAGGTATGAGAAAAAGTCCCACACTTTCAAGAAAGCATGCAACCTGCCTGGTTATGGCCTATATCCACAAACCTACTACTAGAATCACTTGAGGTTTTACTTGGCTATCTTTTTGTTTGTTTGTTTTGCTTTGTTTTCAAGGGACTCTCATTCATTTCCCAGAACACTTAGACTGCATCTGCTCAGTGACTCATGGTAGGGCAGCATTTCCCTTGGAACACATTCTGTGAAACCTGCTACACTCCAGGATTAAACTAGAGCAAAGAAATTGAGGCAACTAGTGTGCAAAATTTAAACAGACACTCATCCTAGGGTCCTGCATAACACCTGCATGACCTTCAGAGGGAGACTCTCCTTAAATTTTTCATGCTAGGCACCTGACTTTTAAGATGGTGTCCACTCCTGTCCAAGAACAAGGTTGGCACGTGTTTACTCAAATGCCTCCATAACACTGCATCCTAGGTACTGCACTTGCCTCAATCTGGTCCCAGCTCTGCCATAGCTATATGCAAGGCCAACCTCAGACAACACTATTCTACTTTCCCTGAATGAATAAGAAGATGCCTATATATTTTCTGTGATAGTGTCACCAGTGGTTTGGTATTTGGAGCCAGATGCCAATGCCAGATAAAATTTTAACATCCTGTAGGTTCTAAATACATAGTTTTTGAATTAATAAACTAATGTAAGGTGACTTTACGGTTGTTCTGACATATATTCATACCTATCAATACTGTTAAACTATAAGATAAATGCCTAACTTTGATATCTCGAAATCTGCACTGAAAACCTTTTGTAGTGTTAAGTAATCAATTCGGGAAAGAAAGAAGTATCTTCACATTTAAAATGTAGGTAGGCAAATGTTTTAAGATTATCATAAAAGATGCAGGACAAAAAAAAAATCAATGAAAAAAGCATTACCATGCACACACAAACATGGAAGTATGCACAGGAGTGCGTAGCAAGGAGTAAATAAACACGGAGTCTGTATCTTGGGTGGTCATGTTGTCTAGTATTTTGATGCAGTCCCTGTTTTGAACATTAGTATATTCAGTAAAGAATAACATTCAGCATAGTATAGCCAGAGAAGTATCAGCTAATGGGCAAACAATCCCTGGAATTTCATATAGCTAGTGGCTAGAGATGAGCAGATTCAATGCTCAAGGTTTTTGTTTGTGGGTTTGTTGCAATTTCATGCCAGGGACAAACTCTCACTTCAGAATCCCAAAGCCAGTCATTATATACACGAAATTTTCAAATATGCAGGCACCTATGAAGTGTCTATATTATACATACACATTGACATGAACACATGAATAAATAATAAATTTTATACATGCTCTTAGATGCTTAATTTTGGCTTTCTTCTTTTTTTTTTTAATGACAAAGAATAAAATGTATTAGACTCCAGAATTGCAATTAAAAAAAAAAAGGAAAATGATGATGGAAATTTGGTATGGATGAAACACAAAGAATAAAGGCACTTGTATACTATAAGCTATACCCTTTAAAGACAACTAGAATCTGTTTAATAGTCAAACACTTGGTACATGTATCACAAATACTCTAAGAAAATATTTACAATGAAGAGAGAGAGAGGTGACATTAAAAACATCATCCTAGGGGCGCCTGGGTGGCGCAGTCAGTTAAGCGTCCGACTTCAGCCAGGTCACGATCTCGCGGTCCGGGAGTTCGAGCCCCGCGTCGGGCTCTGGGCTGATGGCTCAGAGCCTGGAGCCTGTTTCCGATTCTGTGTCTCCCTCTCTCTCTGCCCCTCCCCCGTTCATGCTCTGTCTCTCTCTGTCCCAAAAATAAATACACGTTGAAAAAAAAAAAAAATTAAAAAAAAAACAAAAACATCATCCTATGTATAAGATGTAATTTTTCTCCTTTAATTTCATAAGTTAATATTCTTAGATGGAAAAAAAAAACCTTAAGTTTCCAAAAAACTGTATTATCATTCAAAAACCCATTTTTCATTTCTACTAAAGACTGTTACAAAATTCTGAAGCTCATTAGTCAAATATTTACATAAAAAATCACAAGCAATATAGTAGAGTTTTCAAATGCAGGTAAATCTTAGCAGTCTAAGAGTTAACATGAGCACAGAATCCCTTTGGGAGGATAAACAGAATAAATTTCTGGAACCTAGAGGTAATATTTCAACCACAGAGTTTATTACACACAGTTACGTTGCTAAGCATAACATGTCCCACAGAACCACAGAAAATTACTATTGCTATTCTGGAAGGGTGAGACTCCATCTCTTCCTGATAATCCCATAGTAAAATGAAGAAAATGTCTCTTGGCATCTTCACACCTTTAATTTCTCATGCTGAATGTCTTTTTTGTTTTATTACTCATCTAAGAAAACTATCAAGAGCTCAGTTATTAACCTTAGTGAGTTATTACTATTTTTAAAGTGGAGATGATTCTCAGTGTGTGTTTTAGAAACCAGCCATCACTTATTGGGTGGAAGGTGAGGGAGTGGGGCAGGGAAAGGGATACTATACTCCAAAGATACTCACAAGGATATAGATATTAAGGATACAGATACAAAGGAATACACTAGCCATGTCCTTAGCAAATGGACACTTGTGAATGATCAACATTTCGCTTTGGTTAATCAACAATCACTTTTTGGTTAATCACCATTCAATCAGCACAGATTTTCTGCTTACACTTTTTAATGTATATAACCACATGGAGACATGATCATATAGTACCCAAGGATTCTTTGAGCTCCAGACTATAGTGTATGCACAGAATCAATAACAAGCAATGAGATTATAGTCAAGAAACTGCTCAGGTTTCAATGAAGGAGGAAGAACCCTGGGCAGAAATCCCCACACAAGATAAATTGTATATCCTACAAGACTTGCCAGGTTTCTTCAAACTCTTTCTTTCTAAAGATTCATAGGTGGCTGAGTAAATTTATTATAATATATATTTCTTTTCAAACTCAACCACAACAAAAAACCACCTTGTTTGTACTTTCATTTGGTTATCATACCTGGACTGTTCTGTTATCTGAGTGTTTTATATTGAATTATCCTTTAAAAAGAGACAGAAGAGAAAAATAATAATAATTTTCCCTACTCAAAAGTATTTTTCTAGTCCTTGCAACTCCCTTGGATTTTTCTAGTCCTTGTAATTTCCTTGGATTTTGTTAGATAAAACTTTTCTCTCCTCTCCAATGAAATACATTGTCCAATATTTGGTCTAGAGCTTCTATTCATACTTCTATGTCTTTGGGTTGTCTGGGATAATTCACTGAAGGCATTTTAATGGAGTCTGTGCTATACCATGAGAGCGTCATCATATTAGCACAAAAATGAGCAAGTGAGTCACAATTCACTATGAATTTTCCTACTGCTTATGTGAGTAGTTTACATGTAGCCAGGAAGGCTTTACTAACTTTCCACACCTAACTTGTCTGCTGGATCTCAGGTGTTACACAAAGCAATGAATCATTCTAAGAAGATAGGACAATCCTTTCCAGTCTAATTATAGGTATGGGACATCTATTTAGACAAAGGCCTATTAAAGCCACTGAACGGACCAACAACCCATCAGAATGGTACGGAGATTATCTTAAACCGAAAACATCTGAACAAACCACAGCTGCAGGGAAAAAAAAATTATCTAAACTGAAGCAGAGTCTCCTGAAAATACAGCTGTCATTAACCACCCACCAAGGGAGTTTCCTACTTGAGAGAAGACTGACTCTTAGCACTGGGAGATGAGTTCAGCTGCCATATGCTCCCCCTGGAGAAGCTTCCAGCCAAAAAGGAGACTGCGCATTAGCTTCAAGATAAAAAAAGTCCAATATAACCTTCTAGACTTTTCCACCAAACCCCCAAATGTCATTTTCATCAAGCTTGTTTATAAATCCTTACCCCTGGGTATACTGGCATATGCATACCCTTACATCTGGCTATTCTGTAAATTCCTCACTATTGAATACTCCCACATTTGTCTGAATCAAAATTTTTCTCCTGTTGATCTGCTGTCAGTCAATTTGCAGACCCCTGACCTCATGGACCTAAGCTGAAAAAGGAAGAGTCTTTCTCCCAACACCAGCACCAGGAATTAAAAGCATTATCATCTTATGTAATTTCAGTAAACACATTAAGTGAATTATTATTTTTTAATGTCATTATTTCATTTTACAAATTGGTAAATCAAAGCTTAGAGAAACTGATTGCTCAAGGTCATATCAACTAGCATAAGGTAGAACCAGTATTCTGGCCCTGAAATGATTTTCTTTCCAATATGCACTACCTTACCCACAGAGCCTCTGAAAGGTATGTATATATGTATACATGTAGTCATATCCATATGTATATATCCATTTGTGAAACATGGATGGACCTAGAGGGCGTTATGCTTAAGTGAAATCAGTCTGACTCAGAAAGACAAATACTGTACAATCTCACTTATACGTAGAATCTTAAAAACAAAAATAAACAAAAACACCTCACAGATACATAGACACAAAGAACACATTCACTGGTGGTTGCCAGAGGTCGGGGGGGGGTGGGGTGCAAAATGGGTGAAATAGTCAAAATATACAAACTTCAATTATAAAATACGTAAGTCATGGAGACGTGATGCACAGCATAGTGACTGTGGTTAATAACCCTATACTGCACATTTGAAAATTGCTAAGAGAGTAGTTCTTAAAAGTTCTCATCACAAGAAAAAAAAATCTTTATATATGGTGACAGATATTAACCATACTTAGATCATTTTGCAATATATATGAATATTGAACCACTATGCTGTACAACTGAACTAAAACAATGTTGTATGTCAATTATATCTCCATTAAGAGAAGGGAAGGGAAGGGAAGGGAAGGGAAGGGAAGGGAAGGGAAGGGAAGGGAAGGGAAGGGGAAAGGGAAAGGGAAAGGGAAAGGCAACGGGAAAGGGAAAGGGAAAGGCAACGGGAAAGGGAAAGGGAAAGGGAAAGGGAAAGGCAACGGGAAAGGGAAAGGGAAACAGAAAGGGAAAGGGAAAGGGAAAGGGAAAGGGAAAGGGAAAGGGAAAGGGAAAGGCAACGGGAAAGGGAAAGGGAAATAGAAAGGGAAAGGGAAAGGGATGGGGAAAGGGGAAGGGGAAGGGAAAGGGGAAGGGGAAGGGAAGAGTAGAAAAGAGAACAGAATAGAAGAGAAGAGGAGAGGAGAGAGAAGAGAAGAGAAGAGAAGAGAAGAGAAGAGAAGAGAAGTGAGAAGAAAAGAGAAAAGAAAATAAGTCAGTCCCTGAAGCCTTCAATTGAGTGGCAACCTGGTAATTATCAGTGTTTTAGTTCTAGCTGAAATATTTTCTGATGGTATTCAATATCTCCATATGGATGTTTTAGAACCAAACCCAAAATTTAATTCATGATTTCTCTCTTCAAACTCCTTTGTCTGTTTCCGGGAATGGTGCTACCACACAGAGCAGAAACATGAGAGACTTTTTAAACACTTATATCTTCTTTAACACCCACACTTAAGCCATCAACATTTATTTTAATTTTCTTTCCAGAATAGCTCTCAAGACCATCCAATCCTCCCTAAATACACTTCACACAACTAGAACATGAATGAGGGCTATTTTTGTATAGCCTGCAAGTTACATCTTGAAATGGTTAACAACAACAACAACAAATTAAAAACTACTATATGAAAATACTATGAAATTCAAATTTTAGTATCAAAAAAAGTTTTATTGGACCACAGCCACACTTCAATTGCATATCACCTATGACTTGTCTAAAAGTAGAAGCTGAGCTTTGCATACTTGCAACAGATAATGTATGGAGGTAAATCCTAAAACATGTACTACGTGACATTTTCCAGAAGAATTAACCAATCTATTTTGTAAAGTACCATGATCATTTGGCTGGAGGAATTTACTGACCACCCAGGAAATGCTTTATAAACCTTCCAGTCAGCTCTACTCTCCTTCAAACAGCTAGATTCATCTTTTCAAATGGAAATTTTATTATTTTCTTGAAGCCTTGCAAAGTTTTCTCATCGGTTTCTAAAATATGGATCAAAATGCCTACCGTGTCCCACTCTATCTTTTTACAGACCTCCTCTGCAGCCTTTTTAGTAACACTAACTGCTCATTGGATTTCAACCACAGATGCTTGCTTTCAATTCCTTTCTACCAAGAAATCCACTTCCTTTCTTTAACCTGCCACTTGCCCAATTTAGTCCCAGTTAGCCTTTGGTTTTAGCCCAAATTTTACCTCTTCGGGGAAATTTTACCTGAAGCTCCCTCTTCAACACATTAGTTAGACCCCCCATTGTAAGAACAGTTTCCTTCCTTACAGGCTATTCTGTATTTGTGAGATTATGGGATTAATGTTCTTTTCCATTAAGTTATAAATTCCAGGAAGGCAAGGATTATATTTGTTTTGCTCCTCCTTTAGGGCCTGACATTTTTGGTACCCAGTGAACATGTGTGAAATGAATTAATGAGTGTACATTAACAAGATCCTAAATTTATTTTTACTCCATCCCTCAACCATTAAAAAAATAACTGGGTCACTTACACACATTTTTTGTTGTTGTTGTTACAGACATTTTTAAAGAGGATTTGATGTATAACATTTTAAAACTAATTTCCAATACTTTTTTCCTTTAAATTAGTGTTGCCAGTTGAAAATAATATATAAACAGAACGACTTGTGAAATTGAATTTGAGATGAACAAAAAACACTTTTTAATATAGCTAATGTTCCATGAAAATATTTTTCCCCTTACTAAGAAAAAAACACCTATTCGTTATTTATCTAAAATTCAAGTTTAACTGGGCATCCGGCCTTTAATCTGGCAACACTACTTTAAAGAGGTCACCCATGAAAAGTAAATTTGATTTGCCTATTGAGGTTCTATCTTGGCATTAGCATAAACAGATTACAAAAGTATCAAGGAAGCTGCCTGATAGAAATGAAGTGATATAAGATTTTAAAGTAATAATGCTTGTTTATGGAATTGAAAAGGGCATTATTTTAGAAATAAGCAAATCACCAGAATTAAGACAAACAAACCACCAACAACCTCTCCTAAGCAGAAAAATAACAACAAAAAAACAAAAAAATAAAACCCCCAAAACCAAACCAATACAAAACAAAAACACAAACAAACAAACAAACAAACAAACAAGGCTAGGCAACATGCAGATAAAAAATTTTAGCTCTGAGTCCCTATGAAAACCTTTGGATCTTTCCAAACATGTAAAATGTGGTGAGATAAAAGTGCAAAGAGTTAAACTGAAAGAAGGTGGGGGTGGGACACAGGCCCAGCAATTTAAGAGAGCAGCTCTTGAAGTTTGCGAACACACAAAACACTTTGCTTCTTCAAATATATCTTTAGTTTGAAATGAAAGCTAATGGCAGATTACAGGTCACAGTTTTATGTCTGTAACTAAAAACAAACAAACAAACAAACAAAACCCCTCCTAACATCGTCAATGGTTATATAAGGCTTGCATGCACTAAACTATCACAAAGGAATTTACTGATAAAACACAGACATTTATCATCTGTATAAGCCCAAGACCGCATTTATAGCATTTAATAATGACACATTCTAACAAAGCTCATTGATTTTAATTACCTAGATGAATTTACTTTCCCCTATTCCCAACCTGCCCTCTACCCTCTATCACAAAAAAATAAAAATGTGTGATCATTAAAGCTACTTTTCTATAAGTGCCAAATTTGTGACAACTTTTGTAGGAAATAAATCCTTCCAGGGCTTCTAAATCTTGGTGGAGTTTAACTGCATTCCAATTCTTGCAAATTAGTGCATTTGCAGCTAGAATATCTAAACTGCTCCCCTGCTGTCCAACAACAGGGCTCCCTGAATTTGATGACTAATGAATAGTCGGCCTGACCACAGGTTGCTAGTGAGTATTACCTTAAGTGCTCAAGTTGATGCTGGGGGATTCCATTCCTAGCAAGGGTGGGAACACGGTGGAGACTTAGTACTTCAATTTTAACACTTCTTACCTATGGATTCATCTATTTCTGAATTAAGGACTGAATTAAGAAAGCTGTACTTAAAAGGTCTTTTGTTTGTTTTCTCGAGTGGTCTATATTTGTCTCTTCCACACAATCTGTTCTGGAGGCAACCCAGACCATCATACACTCCCACTCCCACCAGGAAAGGTATCCTTTAGCAATCCTTCATTTCTAGAGGCTCACTGGACAAGGATCCTTGCAGAGTACTCTGGAGAGGCATATTTGAGGTCTCTAAATCTGCATAGGCAAATTTTATTTTTCCAAAACAGATACTTCCTGCCTGAAAGGACAGACCTGTCATCTCTTTTCTACATTTTATTTTTACGCTATAAGGGCTTGAAATAGTCTCTCTTTTGAATTTCCCTTGATCACATTCCATCCATAGCATATAATAGTTCCAAGCTCTCTCAGCTGACACGGAAATGCATTTTTCTATTACCCTTTACATCCCTGCTAGTCTAAGCAGATTTGCCCAGGTGCTTCAGCTTTTGTAGTTCAATGAACAAGCAGATGTCCCTGAGAAGCGAATAATATCCAGTTTTCTCTTGTTTCTTCTGCATGTCTCCCCAATAACTTTTGATTCCTATTTAGACACTCCTGCATTGCTTTCTGTTCAAGATAGAGCAGGAAGTCAGTGTGAGAAAGAGGGCTAATCTTTCGCTTAAGAAAAACAATTTTGTTTCCGTGAAGACTTTCGGCTAGAGAAGAAAACAAAACAAAATGGAATAAACAAAAAGAAATGCGAACCATACTCACTGACAGCTTTTCCTACCATGATTTTGCATGTCTTGTATGCCTACTTTAACAATTTACATCACCAAAAGGTTATGTAATAATTTGTTGGACAAAAATACTATAAGCTGTTCTGAATTAGGAGTTTGAGGAAAGGTAATACAGTTTTATGCTACTGGTTTCTTAACTAGTGTGATGCCTTCCCAATCTCTTTTTCTAAAGAAATTGTTATTTAGATAATAAATCTCAACACAGAATAATAAGTGCTAAGGATTAAAACTGTGTGTACTATTCAGAAATGAAGTGTAGCATATATAGATGCATGTTTCAATGGTTTAACTGGTTTTATTTTTTTTAATTTTTTAATGTTTTTTAAAATTTATTTTTGAAGGAGACAGAGAGAGAGAGAGAGAGAGAGAGAGAGAGAGAGAGAGAGAGAGCACAAGTAAGGGAGGGGCAGAGAGAGAGGGAGACATAGAATATGAAGCAGGCTCCAGGCTCTAAGCTGTCAGCACAGAGCCCAATGCGGGTCTCAAACTCACAAACTGTGAGATCATGACCTGAGCTGAAGTCAGATGCTTAATTGACTGAGCCATCCAGGCACCCAGTTTAACTGATTTTAATGCTAAATATCTACCAAAATCAAGAATGAAACCTTACACTTAAAAAGAAGGACTTTTCCTGTTTTCCTGTTGTTAGGGCTTGAATTGTGTCCCACAAAAAGGTATATTGAACTCCTAACCTCTAGTACTTCTGAATGTGACCTTATAAGGAAATAGATTTTTACTAGAGGTAGTTAGTTAAAATGAAGTCATACTGGAATGTGTGTGTTGATGTAGGGGGGATCGCTAAATAAAAAAATCATCAGTGTTCTTATAAAAATATGTGAAGATACAAGAAGAGATCGCCATGTAAAGATAGAGGCAGGGTTTGAAGTCATAAATTGTAAGCCAAGGAACACAAAAGGAATGAGAATCACAACCAGAAGCTAGGAAGAGACATGGGAAGATTGTACCTAGGGTCTAAGGGGGTGCAGGGCTCTGCAGAAACCTTGATTTCAGACTTTTAGACTCTGAAACTACCCATAGAGAGTAAATTTCTGTATTAAGCCAACCAGTTTGTCACGCTTTGTTATAATAGTCCTTGAAAAGTAATACACCTGTTTATCCTTCAACATTTTTAGGGGGGATAAAGTCTGATACTGGATCTTTCTGAGAATACACTGTTTCTTATGCCTGGTAGCAGTTCAAAAGTGAAAATACAAATATGTTGCACCCATCCCTATTAAACCTCTCAAAAGTTTAATTCTTTGCTAATCTTTCCAGAAGAAAGGTAGTTTTAACTTGGACCTCTCTTCTCTACTTTTTCTCAAATCCTGTTTTCTGTTTCCCTAGCTCATCTCCTTATAACTCATCTGATTTAGGCCTAGCACCAGGCTCCTTCACATTTCTTTTCCCAACTGAAAAGTTGCATTTGGTGACAGAGCATGGAGGTTAAGAACTGGGGCTCTGGGGTGAGTCAGTAGGCTTGAGTTAAAATTTTAGTTCTATCACTTGATTACTGGGTGACGACGGATAAAAATGCAGGCTCATGTAGGTCCGTTTTCCAACATATGTGAATCACAGAACTGTTGTAAGGGTTAAATGACAACATACACATAAGACATTTGTGAAAGTATTTTAACATACAGTAACTTCCCCCAAGATGTGGTTTAATATTTATATCATGATAATCAAGAGAAATCATAATGGTATCATCTCATTCCATTTCAAACACTTCTCTCCCCACCTCCAATTTTAAACAATGTTTGTTATATTTCCTCAGTATATTTCCCATTTATTTCCTTTGTGCATCTACGTAAAACACACAAAGATACACACACGGGAATATTATTCAGCCATAAAAAAAATGAAATCTTGCCATTTGTGACAACATGGATGGACCAAGAGGGGATTATGCTGAATGAAATAAATAAAAATAAATAGAAAGACAAATACCATAAGATCTCACTTGTCTATGGAATCTAAAAACAAACCACCAAACAACTCACAGAAATAGAGAATAGATGGGTTACTGCCAGAGATGAGGGGTTGGAGATGAACAAAATGAGTGAAGGTGATCAAAAGATATAAACTTTCTGTTAGAGAATAAATAAGTCCTAGGGATATAATGTACAACATGATGACTATAGTTAATAACACTGTATTGTAAGGTACTGTCCCTCGTATATTGTAACCATTTATTAATATGTATTTCCCCCCAAATAATATATATATTTTTTTGTTTTCTTAAAAATATTCATAAATAGTATACTATTAGACTTCTTCAATTTTCTCACTCAACATCATGTTTTTGAGATTTTTCCCCATTGATATATGAGTGTCTAGATTATTTAGGTTAACGGCTGTAAGGTACCCCATTGTATGATTATTCTGACTGTTTATGCATTTCTTGACTGCCAATATCAATAAAAGAACAAGCATATATCTAAAAGTCAACAATTTTACTTTTAGATAAATATCTCGAGAAATACTTGATGCATATTTATTGAGAGTAAATGAGTAAGAGTAAAAACTGCAACAATGTTTGTAAGAGCATTATTTTAAATCTTGAAAACAGTCAAACTTTACAAAACATATAAAGAAAACTGTGAGATTTTCTATAGAATCATACCCAAACCCATATCCCCTGCAGAAGTGAACTCCTGTTAACTTTTAACCATTTGCTGTGCATCCAATTGATTTCCTTTGTACTTACTCTCTCCCTCTACTTCTCTCCTCTCTCTCAATCTTAATTTCAATCTCAATCTCTTTCTCTCACACACATAATCACAAAAGGTGTGTTTTTTTAATTAAAAAAAAATTAAGTTTATTAACTTTGAGAGAGACAGAGAGAATGTGAGCATGGAAGTTGCAGAGAAAGAGGGAGAATCTCAAGCAGGATACAGGCTGTCAACGCAGAGCCCATGTGGGGCTTGAACTTAGGAAACTGTGAGATCATGACCTGAGCTGAAAGCATGGGTCAGATGCTTGACTGAATGAGCCACCAAGGTGCCTCCAATTTTTTTTTTTTTAGTTTATTTATTTTTTGAGATAGAGACAGAGAAAGAGCAGGGGAGGGGCAGAGAGAGAGAGAGAGAGAGAGAGAGAGAGAGAGAATCCCACGAAGGCTCCACACTGTCATTGCAGAGCCTGATGTGGGGCTCAAACTCACAAACCGTGAGATCATAATGTGAGCCAAAATCCAGAGTCAGATGCTTAACCGACTGAGCTACCCAGGCACCCCTCATAATCACAAAAGGTTGTTAGCTAGCAATGGCATCATGCTAAACAAACTGTTTTGCAAGTTCTTTATTTAATATAGAACTTTCCATGACACCAAATATATCTGGTTCATTTTTTCCAATGGCTGCATATTTTATTGTTCCAATGAACCAAAATGTACATATTGATTCCACTATTGATGCACAACAATCTATGCCCACCTATAAAAGTTTTACTATAGAATGGAGTCCTGGATGTGGAATTGCTGAATCAAAAAGTAATGAGGATAAACATCTTTTTATATGTATATTGGACACTGTATTTCTTCAGCAACCTTTTTCCTGCTTTGCCCATTTTTCTTTTAGGTTCTTTGTCTCAGAGATTGAAAGCTGCTCATTATATAGTATGTATGTCAATACTTGGTTATATATGCTATGCATGTTTCTTTTGGGTTGCTGGCCTTATAACTTTGTGGTATCTTTCACCTTATACAAATGTGGATTTTTTTATATTGCAAATTTTCCCTAATTTTATTTTTTGTTTTGCTTAAGAAGTCATTCTTCATCCTAAGATTATATTAAATAAGTCCCCTGAGAATGCTTTTAGTGCTCTCATTGTTTTTAACATTTAAATTTTTAATTTAGCTAAAATTATTTTTTCCCAATTACTTTTCCCAAGTAGTCTCCTTGCTACTTGTATCTAATCACTAGAGCTTCCATCAGTTCAATTCCTAAAAGGTTTCCTGAATCAACCATTTCTCAGGACTTCCATTGCTCCCACCCATGGAAGCCATCATCTCCCTTGTCTAACCTGCTACAATCACCTCGTAACAACCACAACACTAGGATACTCATCAGAGCAGTGGAGTTATTTCCATAAAATATAAAGCAGCTGACATCGCCCTCTGCTCAAGGCCCTTGGTGTATGTGCCAGAGTATGAATGCATGGTAAATCAAAGAAGGCAGACTCAAAAGGCTACCTAGACTTTGATCTAATGTGTAAAATACTCTGCAAATGGCAAAACCACAGAGACAGAGAGCAGAGTCATAGTTGCCATCAACAGGAAGTGGAAGGAAGGGCTGACTCCAAAAGGACCCAATGGAACCTTCTTTGAGTGACAAAATTTTCTTCATTTTGATGATGGAGATGGTTATCTGACTCCATATGTTTATCAAAACTTACAGACCTATCTGCTAAAAAGAGTGAATGTTACCATTTGTCAATTATACCTCCATAAACTTGACTTAACAAAGAAATTTCCAGTGGCTCTCTGCTGTATTTGAAATAAAATGTAGCTTCTTATTTTTTACAGTTTTATTTTAATTCCACCTAGTTAACATTCAGTGTTATATTAGTTTCCGGTGTATAATATAGTGATCCAACACTTCCATGCATCCCCCTGTGCTCATCACAAGTGCCCTCCTTAATCCTCATCACCTATTTCACCCATCCCCCCATTCCCCTGAAATGTAGCTTCTTATCACAATTTATAATGCTCTGCCTGAAATCAGGCCTATGTCCTTCTCAATGTTATCTGCCACACCTTTCCTTTTAACTCATTCTGACCCAAGCATGCATGGCTTTTTACTCTTTTGGAACCATGCTGAGCATGTTCTGAGGGCCCTGAATTTGCTCTTTTCTATGCCAGAAATACTTTTCTTTGTGATTGTACTGGTTAGGATTACTAGCTTCTAAAAAATACCTATGTTCTGGCATTGGCCACAGGGATTCTGAGTCAAATAACACCCTCATTCAACATACTTCCACACTATGGGAGTTCATGGAGATACAGCTATTTCAATTATCAGTCAAGTTCCTCATCTAAAACCAGGACTTAGGCTTTCCAGAGATATCTTGGTCTCACTACTATAAAGGGAGTTTGCTTATTTACATTCTTTTTCCAAAGAAAATTTGAAATGTCTTCTGAAATCCAAAATGTAAAATCAAATAAGACTAAGTAGATGAATGTATCAAGGTGAATGAAAATTAACATAGGAAAATAAGAAAAAAAACTTCAGTGAGACCGGGACAAAAAAAGCTGTGATATTTTGTATTAGTCCTAGAGATGTGCCCTAAATTGCTCTGCACTTTCTAGTCTCCAGTGTAAACTGAGAAACAATCATTTTTATAACTCTCAGCGTCCATGATACCAACAACAAGTAGATCAGGAAAGACAAGACTATTTTTGGTACTGAGCTTGGAGATATATTTCTCCTGGGAGCTCTCATGAGGTGTCCACTGGGCAATGCAGAGAACAACATCCTTAACAAAATTCTTACGGTAAATAAAGTAATGAGTTTCTCAGGGCTGTTTCTTCTAAAGATTCTCAATGTGGCCCAAGGGCATAATTCCAAAAAACAATTCAGAAAAACAATTCAGGCCTGGAGTTGCAGGAGAGACTGGGGGTGGTAACACACAGTAATTAATGTAATTCATCTATACATTTTTCTATACTTACAGTTTAAATAAAGAAGAAATTTTAGATTTTCTAGGACAATATTTTCCAACATATATTCTGAGCAGTGTTAATAAGTTATTGCATTAAGAAACAGTTTCCATGGTAATTTATCCTATACATGAAAGAACTATTTTGAAGCATATGAAAGAAATTGAATACCGAATACTCTTCCTCTTTGAACATTTTTGTTTCAGCACTGCTATTCTTGATTCACATAAAACGAATGGACTTGCACAGAAATATACCATACTCTTCCTGGTTCTTAACTATGCACAGACATATGCTCTCTTCCTATTAAGGTTTAACTAAAATGAGACCTTGTCTTAAAACTGCCTTCTCTGAAGAAGCAGTCACTGTTCAAACTCTCATGTCATTAACAAAACCCCAAAAGTGTTTGTGTCCCACACTGCAGAACTGTATCACCTGGCTACAGGTATTTCTTGGAGGAGAGACTACAAACTTGAACTTGAGCCCAGAATTGATTAAAGGGGCTTATAAAATGGTCTTTAAAAAATTAACATTAATAATAGCCTATGAAAAAGCCTGAGTCAATTAGAACTTTTCCTTCATTACAGAATTCAGTGGATCCATTTTGGAAAGTCTATTGATAACCTGTAAACAGGAGATTCAATCAAGCACTGGCAATATATGACCCAGAAGATTAATAGATCTGTTGGGACGAAATAAACTGATTATAAGGATTTTGTGATGGACCTTATGAAATGAGATGTTTACATCCAGATATTCTGCATTGTCACTTTCCTGACCTCTCAATCTGGCCATGTTGTCACAGAAGGAAATACTTTGCAACATCCAATGTCTGTAGTAAATTAACATAAAATCAACTCAACATAAAGACTTCATTCCCATTGATGACTTCTTCATTGCCAAATTGGTGCTAGTGATATTGAACTCACAAAAAGGTATGATGAGGGTAACTCTCAATGATTTGTCCATTAAAAAAGAAAACAAGCATTAACAAAAGCATTAAAAATGATCAATTGTTTTCATAATTGATGTTCCTCCTTTTGGTAACATCGTTGTGCACAGATGCAGACACAGGAGGTCAGACAGCCCATTTAAGAGTATCATCTACAATACAGAATGATCCACAAATTACGAATTATAATGAGTTGTCATCATCTCTGAGTCAAGAAGTTTGACAACACATCTATAATTTTGCCCCTATACTCAGATCCCAGGTCTTCTGTGATAACTTTAAAAAGCGTACATCTTTCATTATGCAGCTCGGTAGTACTTTGGCCTGAGTTTAATACAAGCTCCTTGAGAAAGTTAGTATGAAATGCTGATACCTGCATTTCTTGCTGCTAGATACCCCAGAATATGTTGTGCTCTTTCTACTTATAATGTTGACATAATGTGTCCTTCCTGATTCATCCTTAACAACTTTAGGCTAATGAGAAATCATGGTTAATTACTAGAGTGATGTTCCTTTTTACTTGCAGATAAATGTAAGCTTCCTGATGTCTAACACATCACACCTTCTTTGTATTTCCACATGGATGACTCTGCCATCTTGTTGAGGGAAAAATGTCCAAAATGAGGTCCTTAATGTTTTCAAAGGCTGAACCCTTTATCTCAGTTCACACCCCCCCACCCCCCATTCCTTAGGTCCCAGTTAGTGGGCCTGGAGATAACTTTCCTTCTCCTACTCATCAACCCTTCCACCTGCCATCATTAGTTCCTTTCATGCTCCCTCCAGCACAGTCATGTCACCTGTTACTACTCATTTTTCACTTCTGTGGTAACTGAATGGTGCCTTGACTTTAAAGAGGAATTTTTAGCACTAAGACTAAAATTCAGGTGTTCTTATTTAATCACAATGGCAGTGTGTTTTGATGTTTATGTTGCTCTTTATTTCTTGAAACTAATTATTCAAGATCTGACTATGGTATAATAGAAATTTGAAGTTGTCAAAATAAACCTCCCTAAGATTTTCATCCAAGATGAAATAAATTAAAATGGAGAGTAAGGAGTAAAACAAACAAATAAGAAGAAAGCTTTCTTTCTAGAAATAAACTATGTTCCCTGAATGCTGTTAGCTATTATTCAAAACTTAAAAGGGAGGAAGACACCAAAACATAACTCACTGAAACACATATAAATTATCAATGAAAACATTAAAAACAATCTGTGGCCAACTGTGTTTGGGAAATCAGAAAGTCAGCAAGTGTGTGTTTAGCTCTCAGCCTGGCTGACTTAGAAATTTGGTTTTCTTGGGGCGCCTGGGTGGCGCAGTCGGTTGGACGTCCGACTTCAGCCAGGTCACGATCTCGCGGTCCGTGAGTTCGAGCCCCGCGCCAGGCTCTGGGCTGATGGCTCGGAGCCTGGAGCCTGTTTCCTATTCTGTGTCTCCCTCTCTCTCTGCCCCTCCCCCGTTCATGCTCTGTCTCTCTGTGTCCCCAAAAAATAAATAAACGTTGAAAAAAAAAATTAAAAAAAAAGAAATTTGGTTTTCTTGTGTGAAGACAGAAAAGGAAAATTGTCCATTGGGCCTCTCTAAGTGTCCTATTCCCTGCACGAGTTCCTCCCCACTCCCTCTTACAGGTGACCTTAGCCAAAACGTTCCTTCTTCACTCCTTTTGATAAAAATCCAAATTGCCAAAATGATGACTATTAATCTGCAAGACCAATACCTCTCTCTGCTGAGAACCAGAACTGTCCTTGACCAACTATTTCCTTAAGTTTGCTGAATTTCAGCTGATACTTCCTGCTAATGTCCTATTTTTAAAAATCCCCTCCTCCTTCTCTAAATTAGGACTGTCTTTCAGGGTCTTCTCTTGCCCAGCATTTCAAATATAGGCTGACACTCTGAAAGCTCTGGTTCATTTTCTTCCACAGCTGAAAGATTTAAAAGCACTTCCATATTCAACGGAAGTGGGAAAAAATGCAATTAGCCAAGTTAGGGAAATTGATATATAAAATCACAATCTGATTTTTTAAATCCTTAGAAAATAACTGTCAAATAAATCAGAATATATGTGACAGAATGATCTCCCAAAAGCAAGCCTCACAGAAGCCAAATCATAATCATAAGGTCAATTTATTAACTTTTAATAAGAAAACAGTTAACATCAGAACAAAATCGCAGGGAGCACATTTTGCCAGGGATTTTTCTGCTGTAGGGAGGCAGAGCATGGAAAATCAATTATTAATCATAAAGTTGTTTGGTGATTACAGAATAAGAAAAAAAATGAGTTAATGAGATGAATCAATGTTCACTGGTATCACTAAAAGAGTCTGACTCATCCATGGACACAGAGGTCCTGGAATCACAATTTACTGGTTGAATGAAGCTTTACTCCCTTGGATGCATTTTACTAGCTTTTGCTTTTGAGTATTCTTTTCAAGTGCCTCTAAGTCTGTCTTACCTTATTAAAACTTTCTCTTTAGAAATGGTAAGCCATTTAATCAGGAAAGGTCCCTTTGGTTTAAAAGCAATTCTAGTTCTTTAAGGAAACTGATTCATTATATGTTGATTTCATAGTGTAACTCTCAGAAGGCAATCTTATTTCTTTATTTTCAGGTTCTTGGGGGACACTGCACTGTAGCTCCCAAGAACAGACAACACTATATTTTTAGCACCTATTGTAGTGGAAAGAAAACCAGGTTACGAGTCAAGAGAGTTGAGTTTTGGTTTAATCTCTGACACTTTAACTAGTTTTGTGACCTTGGGCAAGACATATAATTGCCCTCATTTGAAAAATAAAGAAGATGATACTTGCTGTATCTACCATAAAGGGTTGTAGCCAGCACCAAAACATCAAGGACTCACATATTTACTCTTTTTTTTTTCTCACCATTAAACATTTACTGACCACCTACTATATTCTAAGCTCTGCTGTAGGCACTGAGGTAGTGGGAAAATGCAGACAAAAATAATCTGCCCACATGGAGTGTATAGTTTAGACTGATGATAGGTAAGTGATCAGAAGATAAAATAAGAAAGAGGACTTGGAAATACGTGGATGGGGAGATTGCACTGTAAAGAGGAGTGACAAAGGAAGGTCTCACGGAGAAGGTTTATGAAGAAAGACTTGAAGAATAGGATTGCTGACCAAATGGATATGTACTGTAAAAGCTAGGGGGAAAAACCAGTCATCTGGGAGAACACAAAAGGAAGTGAATGCAGACTTGGCAATGGGGAGGCTGTTGGGAAAGAGGTCAGAGATGGGATGTGCCCTGGTGCTAATGGAGGAATGTACCAAATGGAGGGAAAGACAAACTTAGAGAGACTCGTTGGGAGGATTTTGCCATAATTCAAGTAAGAGATACTAATTGACGCTGGGTGGTGGCAAAGGAGATTAATATAATCTATTTTCAGAAATAGATTAAAATAAAAGAAACACATTTTCGCTATGGATTTCATAAGGGATTGGAGAAAGATGTACAAGACCAAAGATCTTTGGTCTAAGTGAGTGGAAAATTGTGGTTAGAGCAGGTTTTAGAGAGGGAATTAGAAATTTTAGGAGTTCAGTTTGGAGTACATTAATTTTGAGATTCCTTTTGAACATCTAAATGGAATATTAAGTTGATAATTTTGGAAGTTCAGGGAAGAAGTCCAGGCTTCAGGTATTACTTTGATGATTATCAACATAGAGAGAAAGTAGTTAAAGCCATTAAAATTGTTGAGATCACCTAGAAAGTACATTTTGATAGAAAATGAGGAGGTTGAAGGGCCATGAATGGGGGGACTCCAAAATATAAGGTTTAGGCAAGAAAGTGGAACCAGCATATGTATCAAAGAAGTGGCTAGGCAAACAGGAGAAAAACAATGCAAGGTGCCTGTCCTGGAAGCCATCAAAGGGAAAAGTGTATCTAGAATGAGGGAGGGATCATCTGGATCAAATACTGATTATAGGTCTATTAAGAGGAATACACAGGGGCCCCTGGGTGGCTCAGTCGGTTAAGCGTCCGACTTCGGCTCAGGTCATGATCTCGCGGTCTGTGAGTTCGAGCCCTGTGTCGGGCTCTGTGCTGACAGCTCAGAGCCTGGAGCTGTTTCAGATTCTGTGTCTCCCTCTCTCTGACCCTCCCCCGTTCATGCTCTGTCTCTCTCTGTCTCAAAAATAAATAAACGTTAAAAAAAATTAAAAAAGAGGAATACACAGACATGGCCATCAGATTTAGTAATGTGTAAGTCACCATGGTTCATGATAAGGGCAGTTTAGGTAGAAAGACTATGGAAAAATGTTGGACTTTAGGGTGGGTTCAAGGAAAAATTGGAAAGAAATTGCAGACAGAAAAGATAGATAAGGGAAGACAAAGGTGAATTGATACAATAAAGGTTCTTTGTGTTTATTTTTTGCTGTTTTTGTTGTTGTTTTAATGAGAGAAATAAATATAATCATGTGCTGATGGTAATGGTCTAAATCAGAGAAAAAGAGAGGGGACCATTGCCACAGCAATATTTTTAAGAACAAGGAAGGGAAAATTATGATATTTTTTATTTATTAATATAAAATCAGAAATGAGTTCAGGTATGAAATGCAATACAATACACTGTGGTAAGCAGAGGCAGGATTTTAAAGATATCCCTGGCAGATTCCCTTCCACTGGTCAATCAATCAGTACTGCTGTAGAGAGACTTTGCAGGTGGAATTCAGGTAATCACCTGCAAAATGGGGAAATTACCCTGGATTATATAGATGGGCTCAATCCAATCTCATGGCTTTGAAAGGGAGAAAATCTCCTCTGCCTAAAGGCAGAAAAGGCAAGGTAGGAGGGGATTCAGAAGGGGATTCTACCTTTGAGAAGGACTCAACTCTCTGTTGCTGGCATTAAAAATGGAAGAAATGGGCCACAAGACAAAGAATGTTGGCAACCTCTAGGTAATAACCACTCCTCCAGCAGACCCCCCCACCTCATTCCCATTGTCAACAGCCACCAAGGAAATGAGTTCAGCCATACAATTGCAAGCAACTGAATTCTGTCATGAACCTGAATAAGGTAAAGAGTAGATTCATCCCTAGGCTTCCAGAAAGAAATGCAGCTTTGCCAACACCTTGATTTTGACATGAAACCCAGAGGAGGAAAAAGCTGATCCTTGACTTCAGAACTACTAAACTGTGAAATAATATATACATGCTGTTTTAAGACATTAAATTTATGGTACTTTATTACACAGCAATAGAAAATAAATACAAACCCTATTTTTGAAATGCTGCTCAATGACACTAAAAAAACAGCTGATGTTATAAGAGTTGAATGAGAAGTAATAAAACTAGACCCAGGAAGTAAGTTGATATTCCATTCTATTAGCAGTAGAATTGAAGGAATAATCATAAATGTATGTATAATCATAGCACTCATGAAGATTATAAAGGTACATTTTTAGTTTTTTTAATGTTTTAATTTTTATTTTTGCGAGAAAGAGGGAGAAAGAGACAGAGCACAAGCTGGACAGGGAGAGAGACAGAGGGAAACACAGAATCCAAAGCAGGCTCCAGGCTCTGAGCTGTCAGCCCAGAGCCCGACTTGGGGCTTGAACTCACAAACTGTGAGATCATGACCTGAGCTGAAGTCACACGTTCAACCAACTGAACTATGCAGGCGCCCCTCAAATGTACATTTAACTTAAAATTATGACTTGCGGGGCGCCTGGGTGGTGCAGTCGGTTAAGCGTCCGACTTCAGCCAGGTCACGATCTCGCGGTCCGGGAGTTCGAGCCCCGCGTCGGGCTCTGGGCTGATGGCTCAGAGCCTGGAGCCTGTTTCCGATTCTGTGTCTCCCTCTCTCTCTGCCCCTCCCCCGTTCGTGCTCTGTCTCTCTCTGTCCCAAAAATAAATAAACGTTGAAAAAAAAAATTAAAAAAAAAAAAATTATGACTTGCATTTGTTGTAAAGAAGATTACCCTTTGACCTACAAATCTTTAAAGTATATCAAGCAAGGATGCCTCAATGTATCAAATGCAAGCTAAGATTGAAAGATCATTACCTGTTTAATCACATAAACTGCTCCGAAACACAAAAACATCTAATGTTTGGTGGAAAGGATTATCAGACTGGTGGTTTTGTTTTAAATGCCATAGAATATGATATGCTTCATACGAAAATTAGCACAATGATAGAGGTACATTAATATACAAGAGCCAAAGAACCAACCAATAATATGTGCAATTTCAGAATGTACCATGTTAGTCACTATAGAACAGCATAATTAACATTTAACCTACATTAACAGGCAAATAATGTGGCTAACATTTTAACATAATAGACCAAATTGGCTGTTAATTGGTTGAAAAGATTACTACAGCAATGAATTGAAGAGTATACTGGAAAATAATCACCATCAATTATGCTGGACAATGTCTTGATAATTTATTCCCAGCATATATTTTCACCTTTTGATTTACAGAGGTGTTTAATATCATTATTCCATTAAATAAAGTTAATTTAAGTGCCTGATCAGAAGAAAGACATTGTTATATAAATGTGTACTCTGGAGAACAAATATGGATATTGAAGTTCAAAGATAATTATGTCAGTTACTGGTTGAAAAAAAAAATAACTAGGGATTTATTTATGGGCATCAATTCCATGAGTCCACATACTAAATACTAAAAATACTGTTTCTCCCTGAGGTAGCCAACCTCTAAGATGGCTACAAGTTACTGTCATCTCCTGGTATTCATGACCTTATATAGTTCCCTCCCACACTGAGTAGGGTTGACTTGTGTGAACAATAAAATACAATAGTATAGAAGTGAGGGCATGTGACTTTCAGGAGTAAGACAAAGAGGACATTGCTATTTCTATATGCTCATGGATGGCTCAGGAGAAGTCAAATGCCACATGAAATCAGCCCTTACTAATATCTGAACTAAAACCTCATTAACAGGTATTTTTTCATGTTTTGGAGGAATCTCAAAAGCCAGAACCCTATATTCGTGACCCATATGAACTGTGAAGGATAACGGATACTCATTGCTGTTTGAAGCCTCTAAGCTTTGGGGTAATTGGTCATACTACAATAGTTAACAAATGCACTCCAACTCAAAAAATGGAGGGTTAAAATGTTCATTATGCTAGCTTAATGGGTTAATCATATCCAAAAGAAACGGATTGTTAGAAGATGAAGCACTTTAAAAGCAAAAGGCTTTTAATATGAATATTTTCAAAGGTACATAAAATTATAACACACACTATGACAACTCCCAAGTACCTGCCACCTATCTTTAATAGCCACCTGATTTCTTACCCAGCTAGCACTCCTCCCATCTCACTTTTGACATATTTCACTTATCCCCCTACTTTTTTCTTACATATTTTAAAGCAAGACCTACATGCCATATATTTTAAGAAACCATGTTTTTGATAATGTATTAAGGAAACTGTTTCATTTGCCTGGATCTTTATAAGGGTGACTCTTGTCATTCCAACTTTAAGTCAAACATCACACTCTCACTGTGTTCTCCAGAGGACTTCTCCTACCACCCTGGGAGGATCACTGTATCTCTGTATCAAGGTTACTTTTTTATATTCTCTGCATTTACAACTCTTGATCATTTACTTACTTGTTTATTAATTGTCTCCTTTCCCTAGAAAATCAGCTTGAGAACAGGGATTTTATTCTGACCTCCCACTCAACATCAACCCACATAACCTGGAACCTGGCAGATAGCACAAGCTCAATAAAACAACAACAACAACTGTGGAACATTTCATTGTCTTCATCTTATTCATTACATTGGTTTGCAGGCTCTGAGGTAACTCTCTTATTCACCCACGTCTTTGCTTTGGACTTGCCTTTCCCTGGTGTTTGCTCCCTTTCTCTTTTCAACTGAAAACTCATTCTCATGATTAGATGTTATCACCAGTGAAAAGCCATTCATTTATGAAGAATTATGGACACACTTTGTTTTTCTTTCAATAGCAAATTATGTTAGGCACTTAACATATTGCTCTGAAACTGTTATTTATTTATTTATTTATTTATTTACTTACTTACTTACTTACTTACTTACTTACTTACTTATGCCAACTATTGGCTCCTAAAGGACAGAATGTTGTTAGTTATTCCTTAGCTACTATGCCCCTTGGTCTACCCCTCTCCTGCATTTAGTCGGCGCTTTATCAGTATACAAATAAGTGGACTCATGAATGACAAATAGAAGCAGTGCTCAATCTGTTGTACATTTCCATTAAGGTGATAAAAGAAGAAATTATAGCTAGAATATAGAACATTATTTAATATTTGAAACACATTTTTTAAAACATGTTATTTTATTTATTTATTTATTTATTTATTTATTTATTTATTTATTTTGAGACAGAGAGAGAGAGACAGAGAGAGAGACAGAGAGACAGAGCATGAGTCAGGGAGGGGCAGAGAGAGAGAGAGACACAGAATCCGGAGCAGGCTCCAGGCTCTGAGCTGTCAGCACAGAGCCTGACGCGGGGCTCTTATCAATGAACCATGAGATCACGACCTGAGCTGAAGCCAGATGCTTAATCAACTGAGCCACCCAGGGCCCCTTGAAACACATTTTGTAATTTAGCAGATGTACTCCCAGCATATAATGAAGATTAAAAAAACGTACTCCAACTTATGGATAAGACACCAATTATCAGTTATCTAAATCTACAAACACCTCTTACA
Source organism: Lynx rufus (assembly GCF_022079265.1). Taxonomy (NCBI): domain Eukaryota; kingdom Metazoa; phylum Chordata; class Mammalia; order Carnivora; family Felidae; genus Lynx; species Lynx rufus. The sequence goes on from NW_025814867.1 coordinate 128,343,781, forward strand.
GCTTCATGTGGTAAGTGCAACAATTCAGTCCCCTCTGCTGCAAGTCAATTTGTGCCATAGGTACTTACTATGGACTGAACTATATCCCCCCAAATTCATCTGTTGAAGCCCTAACCCCCAATGTGACTGTATCTGGAGATAAAGTCTTTAAGAGTTACTTGTGGTTAAATAAGGTCATAAGGGTGGACTCTTCATCCATCAGGACTCTGTGAGGACACAGTGAGAAGCTGGCAGTCTACAAGCGAGGAGGACAGTTCTCACCAGAATTGAACCATACTGGCACCCTGTTGCTGGACTTACATCATTCAGAATTGTGAGAAAATAAATTTTTGTTGGTGAAGCCACCCGCTCTTTAATATATTTTTATGGCAAACTGAGCAGACTAATAAAGTACACTTGTCTCTGGAACAACAGGGGTTTGAACACTGGGTCCACCCATATGAGGAATTTTTTTTTTTTTTTTTACTAAGCATACTACATTACTATAAATGTATTTTTCTCTTCCTTATAGTTTTCTTAATAATATTTTCTTTCCTCTAGCTTAATTTATTGTGAGCATATAGTATATAATACATATTACATACAAAATATGTGTTAATTGACTGCTTATACTATCAATAAAGCTTTCAGTCAACAGTATGCTGTTAGCAGTTAAGTTTTGGGGGAGTCAGAAGTTATACTTGGGTGTCCAGCTTTGCAGAAGGCCAGTGCCCCTCACCCTCACATTGTTGAAGGGCCAACTGTAGTTTAAAAGCAATCACTATTGAGGAACACAGTCATGGGCTTCGTGGAACTTATAAAGATATATGATAAAATGGACCTCACCTGAGAGACACTTACAAGGAGGGGCACAATGGGTATACCAATAAAAAGAATGTGTGTAGGGGGAGAGGGCATGTTCAACAAAAATGATCCAATAAAAGATGCCAAATTGGAGAGCTGGGGAGAAACATTCATCAAGAGTGCAACACCATTGGTACCAGCGAATGGAGAGTCTCCAGCTTCTCTGTCTCAAAGGAGCTTCCTAGTGCCTCTTAGGGTACAGCAAAGAGCTCTTCGGATGTATTAATGTGGAAAACATATTCACGCAGCCACATAAGCAGATATTCATACATGTAACTGTCTGGTTACAAAAGAATAATTCTCTCCGCAACAATTATGGTCTATTTTATTTTTTAAGAATCAACTCTTGGAATTCCAACTAAAGCAGACGGTCTGTTTTTGTTTTACAGTGACCTCACACTGCGCTTTCAATCCAGGTGCTGAGAGAACAGAGCTGACACATCCTACGCTTTCGAGACTTTAATGATGCCCAGAGCTTTCATTTTCTTTTACACACTGACAATGGAAAACATGGTCTCCTTATGTACAACATAAAACCTAATAAAGTATCCAGCTGTTCTTTCCCTGGTGATTCCTGCTGCTTCTAGCTGAAGTACAGTAATGTCAAATTTTCATGAAAGGGTTGGAAAACATACTGTAGAATTGTACTATACCAGAATATCCACACTACGCTCGCCTGTTTCTTTGTGCCTGCCTTTATATATCAAATACACACACAGAAGCTTTATTTCCCAGTGGCTTAAACCTAGAAGATAATGCATATTCTTAACATCCAGTGATTCCTACATTGCTCTTTCTTGCAATATTCCAAGAATATTCTTTGTTCTCTTTTATTTTTCTGCCTTGGACTACAGATGCATTCATTTCTAATAAATGCAAAGATGAAAAGAACTAGAAATATATTTATAATTAAGATCGTCTTAATCAGAATGAACTTATGACCACTCATGTTCTACTTTGCCTCTAGAAAATTCTACTATGTCTATTTCACAAAGCACAACCTGTGGTGTTTAGGTGCTAAGCTGGATTGCAATGATCAACACTACATTTTTCCAACACTGTAATGTGTAACTCCAAACAGCCAGTACCAGTATCTATAATATAGAATCTTAATATTCTCTTAGGTGGAACAGATCCTTGAGAAGCAATTTGAAAGTTTGAGGAAATTATTTTTCATTATGTTATGTGCTGCTGTTTCACCAGCCACACAAAATGAGATTTCCTCAGTTCTCATTAGCCACTGGGCTTTGAATATTTGTGGGCAAGCTCAGAGATCCACATAAATTAGTCAAAATAAGTTAGACTTAATGTGTTGAATGTTTTAGGTCTTAAAGGTATAAGAAATATAAGTATGTAAAATGACTACTACAGACAAGTTTAAATGTACAACCAAGATTTGCTTTTCCATTTTTTCTGATGTGGTCATTTTAGGGATGGTGATTCCCCCATGACTGAAGAAAAGGCCAGATGTGTAATATGTAATGATTTCTGTTCATATCAGTAGCCCTACAGTGGGAAACTTTGAGAATTAACCTCTTATATGCTGGTACTCAAGTAAGGGAGTCAGCAAACTTTTTCTGTTAAAGATCAGAAAATAAATATTTTAGGATTTGGAGGCCATATGGTTGCAGTGTGAAAGCAGCCCTAAACAAAATTTAAAGTAGTGGTTCTGGCTACATTCCAAGAAAACTTTGCATCAAGATTTAAATTTCAAATACTTTTCATGTTACAAAATATTATTTTTCTTTTGATTTTTTTTGTCAACCATTTAAAAACATCAACAGCATTCTTAACTTGTGGTTGGCCAGATTTGGCCCGTAGACTATTGTTTTGTGATTCCAGTTCTAGCACAGAATCAATGACAATACCTCAGACTCTAAAGCTAAACTTTTTTCACCTAGATATCTTTGCATCATCAGAATTGTTAGCTAGTGCTTCTATGTCATACTGTCATTATCTACCATATGGAATACGTTCTTACAGCTGGGTAACTAGTATTATAATTAGTAACCAGTTTGTATAACCTGAACTTTCTGGGCAAGATCTGACAGCTCATTTAGAAACAAAAGCCATCTGATATAAAGGATTTAAATGAATTTGAACATACGGTTCCCGTGAATAGGAGCAACCCAACTGGGTCTTCTTGTTAGTTTGTAGCCTATGCCAGCCAATGAAATAGACCTTAAATGCATTTCTAAATATGGTGATTTGTGTTTTTATGTCTAATTTTTAACCTCATTTTGCCATATAACTCAATAGTGCAAATAGGCAACAAACAATGATTTAAAAATACAACTGTGGACTCCTGCAAGTATCAAAGAATGAAAATCACTTACCTAATAGGGAAACAAAGAGCCAAGTCATTCAGAATCAATCAGCAATCATAGTTTCCAAATCCACATTAGTAAGACATGAAAGAAAAGGAAACAGAATAATTCATTAAGGTATTTTCTTCAGAAAATGACTTCTACACAGTCTCATTACTAATTCTATCGTCAGTAAACCACCACTGTTTGGAAAACCAACTGGAGGCATTCTTTTACTGTTCTCATTACCACTTATTACAAAGAAATGATTTTAGAAATATCTGATAAAAACCTGTATAGTACTTGTATAGCTAATATGAATTGAACAGTCTTACCACTTATGATAGCAAGCAACATAGCACAGTTTTGAAAATGACTTGAATGAAATCTCTATCTGAACATCAGCAGGCAAAGGGCCAAGGTGGAATTTATACAATGAGAAGGAAATTGAACAATTCAGATATGTTTATGGAAAGCTTGCAACTGGGGGCATCTCATTTGCCATCAAATAAAGCTGTTATTCATGATGTGCAGCAACAACAAAAAGTAGCTGTCTGGTATGAAAATTTTGCCAACAGGGCAAATCCAGGCAAATGAGCAGTTTTCAAATAAATGCATTGGAGAGGAAAGAAAAAAATAAAACTATAAAATGTTTGCATGATGTTTCCTAGCCTCTTCAACTCTTTCTTTAATATATATTATGATGCCTAAAGCCAGAAATTCATGAGTAGGTCATCATTCTCCACAAATACACCTTTTTATTCTACGCAAAGACCATAATAATAATGCTTTCTTCTTGCAGACCTAAAAATGACATCGATTTTAAAAGATTCCCCAAAGATACAGGAAAATTGAAAAGCTGCTCTTCTTTCATTTCAGTGGATCGCTCTGATGCTATACTGGCCAAGATCATTTCTTGCATTTTGAGGCTCTGATGTTATCCACTAATGTAGGTTTTGCTAAAGTTTCCTATTCTGAACATCTACAATTACAAAGTTACATTTTTGGGAAGGTTGAGATTCAAGCAATTAAAAGATTGTTTCCATATTAGAAAGACAGTGAAACATATTTAGAAGGATCAATCTCATCACATCTCATCTCATCAGATAATTTCTTCATTATCTGAACATTTCAACATCTGTTTTGTTGAAATTACCCATGTAGCCACATTATCTGTATAATGAACTCATGCCCAAATTCTCTTTGCTCACCTAATCATGGTCAACGTTTACTAGGTTAACTGCAGATATCTTCTAATCATAACCTAATCCTGGATACCCCTACTTTAACCATATCTGTTTTTTTTAACTATGATTTTTTAAAAAAAATTTTAACCTTTATTTATTTTTGAGACAGAGAGAGACAGAGCATGAATGGGGGAGGGGCAGAGAGAGAGGGAGACACAGAATCGGAAGCAGGCTCCAGGCTCCGAGCCATCAGCCCAGAGCCCGACACGGGGCTCAAACCCACGGACCGCGAGATTGTGACCTGAGCTGAAGTCTGACGCTTAACCGACTGAGCCACCCAGGCGCCCCTTAACTGTGATTTTTAAAAGGTATGCAGTTTTCTTGTGTGTTTATCATTTGCCCAAAAAATTAAGATAAGAAAAGCTCTCTCTGTGTCCCCATCCTTCTCCATAGGGAAAAGTAAATATGTTACAAATGATTAATATGATAAGTTAAATAAGCATTTTGAAATTGTACTGAGGACTCACCTATGTGCTGTTTCTATATTAGATAAGCAATTCCAAAACAAATCAATTAATTAAATTGACTAGTTTTATTATGTCAGCAGCACTTATCAGTAAAATATGGAACCAAAAATTATTTAAACATCTTACTCAATGGAAATGCAACAGTTCAGAAAAAAAAAATGGTATTGTTTTGCTAATCTCAAACACCTAATCCTAGCAATTTTTTTGACTGTGACAAAATATATTAGGATGCTTTAAAAATACTGAATACTCATAATTGCAGATTGCAGATACTCAAAAATTGCAGATTTTTAGTATTTGCAACATATCTAAACCGATATTTTAATTTAATAGTTATATTCCATGGTTCCTTAGAGATTTTTGTATGGTTTTCCCCCCTTTTCATTTCATAAAGATTAATATATTCTTTAAAAATAATCACCACAATGGGGCGCCTGGGTGGCTCAGTCGGCTGAGTGTCTGACTTCGGGTCAGGTCATGATCTCGCGGTTCGTGAGTCTGAGTCCCGCATCGGGCTCTGTGCTGACAGTTCAGAGCCTGGAGCCTGCTTTAGATTCTGTGTCTCCCTCTCTCGCTGCCCCTCCCCTGCTCACGCTCTGTCTCTCCCTCTCTCTCAAAAATAAATAAACATTAAAAAAAAAAAATCACAACATTGCCTCATTGCTCTGTATCAATTATTTTCATGTGTTTGCTTTTTGTATTTTATTTTTAGAGTTATTTATCTGAAAAACATGAGCTGTGTCTTCTTGATGTTCATCTGCTCCTTTTTCAACCACTCTAGTGAGGTCATGATGATCCTATCTGAGATCTCATGAACAATTCCAGAACAACCAGATGTGGGGGGCTGACCAAAACAAGAGAGGAACAGATGGTATCTAAAAAACAAAGTGCACTTCCATAAAAATATCCTAAATAACGAGAGCTAGAAGAAGCCCAGTGTGGACTCTGAAGTATTTCCTCCAAACAAAGATTTTTCTTAATCCCTTGATCAAAATAAAACATGAGTTCTAGCTTGTTTATACTTTAAAAATAGGCCTGTAGTCCCCCTTCTCTGATGCCTGTTTTCTGAAACGTAGATTTAGAATTAGAAATAACCTCATTTTCTTTGTTCTAGACAAGCATATTATTACCAACCATAGTTGTTCATTGGAAATTTGAAAGTTTGGTAGAACGTTTCAAGGATGCTGGGATTAAACTTCAACCAATACTTACAGATTTATTATTTAGAAAAACTAATTTGATTATACGGGTTTGTGGAGTCAAGTCGAGATTTTCAAGCAAGGAAACAGAAACTTAACTAATAAAATTATTTGGGATAAACCTCTTATATTGCTTATACATACATTTTAAAGGGTCTACCATTTCTACCATTTCAAGGGCTCTACAAAGTCTAATACAAAGACTCCCCCCCCCCGCTAAATTTTGTAACATGTTCCTAAAAGAAATGAATTTAGCACCAAGATTAGTAAATGTTTATGTGATCCTAGAATCAATCTACTTTGTAATGTTCTTACTTAATGTTTTGTGTAGACCTAAAGTAATAGCTCTTTGGGACAGGATATATAGTTTGCAAGTTAGTTATTAAGTTCAAGTAAGATGAAGGAACAATGCAAGAAACATAATCAGTACATAATTCCATCTCATATACAGTATTTTTTTTATTAAAGTAGCCTTGACATACAATGTTACATTAGTTTCATGCGTACAACATAGTGATTCAATATTTCTATATTTTATGCTATGCAATATAGCATTTTATAAAAATTATTCTCAGAGATACTCTTTTTAAAAATATATATATTTATTTTTTAAGTAATCTCTACACTCAATGTGGGGCTCAAACTCACGACCTCAATATCAAGAGTTGAGTTTTCTTCCGACTGAGCCAGACAGGTGTCTTGTATCATAGTGGTTTTTTTTAAAGTTTGTTTGTTTGTTTGTTTGTTTGTTTAGAGTGAAAGAGCACATGAGCAGGGGAGGAACAGAGGGAGAGGAAGGGAGAGAATCTTAAGCAGGCTCTGTGCTCAAGGCAGAGCTGATCTCCCAAATGTGAGATCATGACCTGAGTCGAGATCAAGAGTCTAACGCTTAACCAACTGATCCACCCAGGTGCCTCTTGAAAGTACTTTTTCAAAGTACTGTGAACTCAAGCTGAGGTAACATAATACATTTCAACATAAAAATGAATTTTGTGGTTCAAATACATTAACTGTTGAACATGAGTAGCCTTTATTAAAAAAATAAACACAACGCTCTAATTTCCCTTCTGGTCATAAGCATGGACATAATTGGCTGCCTCATTCTTAGCCCAATATTTTGTGGGCTAATCTTGGGAAAGAAACGTCATTTTTCTCAGAACAAAATTTTCCTTCTGAGGAAGAAAGTCATGTATCTTCTGATAATTGTGCCTGCTGTATGGGTGGAAAAGGCAAACTGCGCATGTTTGAAAGAAAAAAAGAAGACATTTTAAGGCTCCAAATTTATCTTTCTGGCAATGCCTGTTTAGAAATAGTAGTTGACATTCTAATAGCTAGAAATTGGTGGTGTTCCTTTTGAAAGTGAACAATTGCTTCTGGATGTAAAATCAGCAGTTTAAATTATCTGTACTATACAAACTCATGATGACACTTCATCTCTTGGGGACCATCTTTCCTCCTTTCCCTTTTTTGAGAACTCGTATTTCCAAGTATTTGTTGGACAAAGACATCACCTCTTCCTGGAGACACACAAAACTTAGCAAAACAAGAGCGGAACATGTCTCTCCCTTTTTCCCCTCCAAATATTTTCCACATCCTTTATTTTTGACCTTGGTAAATGGCTTCGCCAATTGATTCAGTTTCACAAAATAGAAAGCATGCTTTTTATTCACCATTACTCTTTGCCAGCAATAAATCTTCACAGACTGCCTATATTGTGCCAGGCAGTGGCACAATACACCATGCTTGGGGAGGGAAGGTGAGATCTTTCTCTGTCTTTGCTCTCCAAGGTGGTGGAGGGAATGCCCTATTCCTTCTATCAACTACTTTTTTTGTAGAAGGCACTCATGAGTTTCTTGCTGGGCCTACTGCTAAATTTTCAAATTGTTTTACAAATGAACAGACCCTACCCCTCTCCCAAACCTAGTCGATCTACCACACTGCTACTAGAAGAATTATCCTTATACTAAGAACAGAAGAAAAAGATGAGGAGAAGAAAAAAAAAGGGGGGGGGGAAGAAAGAAAAAAGGAAACAAGGGAGGTTGGAGAAAAGGCCAGAGATGGGAGATACAGAGACTAAAAGTTCACAAACAACTCCCTCTGGACCCCCTGTGGCCCATAGGACAAAATCCACAGCTTTTTGGCTTAACCTAAGAGGTCCTTTGTCATCTGACTTCAAAATATTTAGTCTCACTTCCCATAATGCCACACTCTGCACACGATGCCTCTGGCACAGTGACTCTCTGTTCCCCTATAGAGCCCAAGGGCACTCTTAAAAAAAAAAACTCCTCGGGGCGCCTGGGTGGCGCAGTCGGTTAAGCATCCGACTTCAGCCAGGTCACGATCTCGCGGTCCGTGAGTTCGAACCCCGCGTCGGGCTCTGGGCTGATGGCTCAGAGCCTGGAGCCTTTCTGATTCTGTGTCTCCCTCTCTCTCTGCCCCTCCCCCGTTCATGTTCTGTCTCTCTCTGTCCCCCCCCAAAAAAAAAAAAAGTTGAAAAAAAAAAAACTCCATTTGTGCAAGTAGGACCCCTCTGTTTAACTCTTTCTTTTTCTTTTTCTTTTTCTTTTTCTTTTTCTTTCTTTCTTTCTTTCTTTCTTTCTTTCTTTCTTTCTTTCCCCTTCCTTCCTTCCTTTCTTTTCTTTTCTTTCTTTCTTTCTTTCTTTCTTTCTTTCTTTCTTTCTTTCTTTCTTTCTTTCTTCTTTCTTTTCCCCCAGCATATTCCTGCTCATTCATGAACCCATCTCAAATACCATTACTATGAGGCCATTCTTGCCTTTACCAAGCAGTTACTGGAGCCCCCATGCTTTAAATTCCACCCAAGCCTTAATAGGCTATTAACAGAGCCTCTTTTCTGTGATTCCACAGTGCCTTGCATACAGCACAATTACTGCAATTTCCACATTTTTAGTTTATGAGGCTGTTTCCCCCATCAAATTATGAGGGCTCATTAACTGAATATTAGTTAGCACTTAAATTTGGCACTGTCTATCTCTCCTATTATAGTGTCAGCATTTTTTTTTTACTGTCAGCACTTTAAAGCCAAAGTTGTCTTATCTAGCATATATACAGGTTCAGCTGCCATTCAGTAAGTGATTGTGCTTTATTTCTTCTTTTTTCTTGGTATCTTCTCTAAGTCAGAGAATGACCTAGCACTTAGTATACTTTATGTCCAATAATCCCTCAGTAATTATGACCACTATGATCATGCATAGGCCCAAATAAGTAGCAGGTGAATTACGAGTGGGCTTGGGGTATGTAGTAAAGGAACTAATCTAGCGAATGAATGGAGGTAGAAAATCTTTATATCCCAATGTAAAACTAAATACCATAATGCTCTTTTTTCTAATTGAGTTAAAAGCATAGATATGGAGATGAAAGATAATAGAAGTAGAGATGAAAGAACAGACTTTTTGGGGGGCCTCTATCTTTCTGATTTTTCCAGGTGTGAAATATGATCACTTATCTGCTAAATTCAAATGAATACAGAAATTCAATATTAGTCATATAGTGTACTTAAACAACCTTTGGAGAAGACTATTTGTCTCTTCAAGTTTTAACTCCTCTTTGTTTGTGTGATCTGTATCTTTGTGAAGGTCCATCTTTCTTGCCTACTGCCATAGACTTGAAAATGTCAAACGTAATGAAAGAGATAACCTTACAAAATAGATATGTGTCTTGCTCATACTATCCTATAGGGAATTCCCTTATGGGCTGTGTAGAGTTTTCAGGACCTCAAGTAAACTTGAGTTATAGGGCTTAATAATTGCCACCTTTGCTGCAGGTTTGTGTCTCACTAGGGCATACACCATCAAAAAACAATTCGTGAAAAATAGCTTGTGTCAATTTTTTCCTGCCAGGCTTAAAAGTATCTGTCACTCCTCTGAGCACTACCAAAGAGCTATTGCCTCTTCTTATGCCAGGAAGCCTGTTATTTTGTAAGGAATATCTGAGAGCTTTAGAAGTGCCTGGGTATGTTAGGGAATGAGGAAGGGAAAGTGGGAGAGAAGCATATTTGTGCATGAATGAAGCACTTAATGCTTCCTTTTATCTCAGGCCTGGAAAAGAAAGAAAGAAAGAAAGAAAGAAAGAAAGAAAGAAAGAAAGAAAGAAAGAGAAAAGAAATCCCTCTTAAGACCTGAAAAACTATTTAATGGATTGTATTGTATGAGGATAGAAAATTAGTGCCTGCAGCTAAGCACAGGCAATCTGGGACGGGTCCACCAAAGATGTCATTGGAGATGATGTTCAGCTTCATATGGGTCAACAGTGCCCAAGGCAGCATTACACAGCTCAAGTGCTTCTCTGGCCCCCTCTCACTTTCTGCCCTGCCTCTGTCCTCCCAAGATCTTCAGTCATAACTTCTTTCAGTCCTTGATCCCAATGTTCTTATTTTTCTCTTTGGCTGCCTACAAAATCTAAGTACACCTGAAAGTTCTGAAATTATCACTTCCTACCTACCAATTAAAACTTTCATTCTTTCTGGATAGTTGACTTCACCTAGGCATTTAGAGAAAAGGACTTGTAATATTTATCAAGAAAATTCACCTTAAGGTATAGGTGTGTGCAGAAGAATGGATCTTAGATTTTGCCTTTAAAAAAAGAGAGACAGAGACAGAAAGCTTACTAAATCTGCATGAATTCATTAGTAGAGTGTTTGGGACAGACATTCTAATCAGAGGCCTGCTGGTTCCCCTGGCCTATGCTGGATTAATATTCTTTTCATACACATCTTAGAAAAAAGGGGCATTTCTGAAAAATGCCCACCTCCTACCAAACTATGCGTAATTACGTGAAAAAAAAAACTAATGTGATGATTTTCATTATTGAAGCAAGGAAACAGTTATACAAATCAGTCTTTGTTTTGCATACCATATTTGACTGCAGATGGTTATAACAACCTAGTATACAAACATTTGTAAAAATTTAGGCATATGTGATGGTGAGTTCTGAACACATGAGATAAAACTCACCACCAGGTTTATTTTCAAGAGTCATGTGTGCAATGATTTGTCACTATTTATTACAATAACAACTCTAGTTCTCTTCACAAACAGATGTGCTAAATTCAAATCACTGGTTTATGACAAAATTATAGGAATAGATTTTTGTTCATGTAGACCTTTTCATTTAAAACCTTCTATATTTGCATTCTGTTCATAATTATTCATGTAATGAAACTAAATTCTGGGATTCTTTATGTTTTCAACTGTATGGAAGCAGACAGCTTCCCTTCAAAGAGTAAAATTAGAACTAGAGTAGAAGTGGTCGAGGAAATTTAGGAACAGCCAAGTTTAATTAAGGTGTTTCAGATACTATCTTTAGAAGGCATGATTGAATCAACAAATCTAAAGCTGTAACCTCTTCACAGTTAATAAAATAGCTAATGCTGGAATATAACCAAACCTCAACTGAATCCATTATAATAAACTGACTTAAACCAGCAGAACTGTAATCACATACATTGCATCCTGTCAAATAATTCTTTCTGGGGGAAAGAAAGGAGTCTGGACAAAGTATGGAAAACGGTAGATTGTATTCAACGCCAACTAGAAATGGGGAAGAGCAAATCATCAGACACATTTCCTGATTAAAGCAAGGAACTTTTCCATGGCCTGGGTGAAATCTGCATTAAAACTTGATCTCCCTCTGTTTTAACCCAGTATTCAACAAGCACCTTTCTGATGATGAAACTGAACTAACACTAATAACAACAGTAGCCCTTAATGCTACTTATTAATTTTGTGCCCCACATGAGAGCTAAGGTATTTACATTGTAAATACCTTTAGCTTTAGATTTATTGATTTAATCATGCATTATTTCTTTTCATCATTATGATAATCTAAGAAGGTATGAATGGCAACTGCTCATTTTCTAGTTAAGGTGTAGTGAAGGTACATTAACTAGGTCAAGGATACATAAAAAGAAATTGATGGGGTCGGGATTCAAGGCTACAGAGTTCAGTTCCAGAACTTAAACCATATACTCCATTAACTCCACCTCTGAAAAAACCACCCACAAAGCTGAGGATCAGGCTAGATGATGAAGCCACAAAGCCACTGTGCTAACTGCAGAGACTTCCTGGTTCATCTTCCACTATATCTTTGCATCATAGTCCTATAATTTTAACAAATACGGGTGGTCACAAAAATTTCAGATGGAAACAAAGGCAAAAGTAAATATATCACCTGGTTTCTTTATCCATTTTAAAAGTATTAGGCAATAGATATGAATATATGTTATGTCTACGCATACCAAAATAAAGAGTTTTATTCAACATCAAAGTTGTTATCTGAAGAGCAATGTTAATTTGATTTCTATTGTACGAAGATCTCAAGCAATTTCCAAGGGTTTATTTATTTTTTTAGATGTTCATTTATTTATTTATTTATGAGAAAGAGGGTGAGAGAGAAAGGGAGAGAGAGAGAGAGCGCTGGGGAGGAGCAGAGAGAGAGGAAGACAGAATCCCAAGCAGGCTCCATGCTATCAGTGCAGAGACTGACTGCAGGGGCTTGAACTCACGAACCATGAGATTATGACTTGAGCCAAAATCCAGTGGGACGCTTAACCTACCGAGGTACCCAGGTGCCCCTCAGAGGTTTTAAATACAGAGAACAAAGAATATCAATGGTTATACCAATATCATATCTAACCAGAAAGGCAACAATTTCAAGCTTGTAAAAAAACAGTGGTAACACTGGTAGTAACTTTTGGTTCAACTGAATATCAGATAGTAAAATTGGGATTCTTTGAATCTCATAAAATCTAGATATCAGATTTGCAATACTGTTTTTTTTTTCTTTGCCTTAAGTATTTGAATTCAGCTGCTAAGAGGGAATTTTTTTTATTGCTATAAAGTAGAAATTTGATTACTGATAAAATTTGATACAACACTCTGGGGCATATAAACCACATCTAAGAAAATACCCAGCTTTATTGTGTTTCAGACTACCCAACTGCAGCTGTAAGTGTCCTCAAAATGTCACCAACAATAAACTGCAAAAGGCTTCACATCTCCTCATTAAACAGTCTCCCTAAGGCACTAGGCTGTAAACAGAAATTGCCTGGTTCCTAAGATGGAGCTTATGAATTCAGACATAGACATTGGCACTTTCACTAAACACAAAAGTTTATATTTTGAATCTTGTTTGTGTAGTAATCAGTGCAGAGTACATAGAAGCAAAGTATTACTCTAGATAATTACCATATTAATGGGCTTAATATATTTCTGTCATATCCCAAACATCTAGGGCACATTTTGAAATCTAGATTGGAGACTGTGTATTCCTGATACCCTGGGGCTCTTTTCTTGTCAGATTCAACAGTGCACCCTCCAATGACAGAAGACACATCTAAGTTTTTCACACTGAGTGACAAGATCTACATCATATAGTATATTATACATGACTTACCTTTTCTTTAAAAATGGATGAAACAAGTCAATCAAACATTGAGAAACAATGTCACATAGCTAACTTATTTCATGTTGGAATCAATAATCATCAACATTTAAAAAAACCACTAATACTTAATCAAATAAACAAAGAATCTTACTGAAGAAGGACAAGACAATGCTTAGTAAATACACATTTTTACAACAGGTCGTCAGATCCGAACACAAATTTATTTGGTTGCCTTTCAAGGCATTTATGACCACCTACCAAATTTTTAATTTTTTACTCTTGTGCCTGAACACGGTATTTCAAAGTGATCTTCTAATAACCCCCTAAACACACTTCATGCCACCTCTATCCATTTGTCTGGATGTGCTTCTTTACCACAGTTGTGGCTCGGTCATAACTCACTGCCACTCACTCAAGTCTACATTTGATAAACATGCCAGTTCTAGGTCATTCTCTGACACAGCATGGACACCAAATCACCAATTAAGTGGTACTTTGAAATATGCCTTCCATTTGGACTTTGAGGTAAAGTGGAGGAACCGGTGGTTTAATTTATACTAAAAGAAGTTAAAATTTGTGTGTGTGTGTGTGTGTGTGTGTGTGTGTGTGTGTAAAAGTAGTAAAATTGCTCAGTGGTAGAGAAGGAATTCAGTTTGAATTTGTCTAATGCTATTTCTACTAATTTTTCCTTCATACTCTTAAGTTTCAGAGCTATGAGAATTACATAAGATAATATATGTCAAGCACAGTATCCATTCCATCAGCTCCCACTGCTTACGTCATTGTGCTTCCTTTCACATGATACTAAAAGTAGATGCAGGTTACAATCTTAACATGGTCAGTATATATCAACAAGTTTTGGGGTCTGCTTGACTCTTGAAATTGGCTGCACATGAAAATCTCTTAAGCACTATGCAAAGTAAAGACCCAATAAAAGGTGCTGGGCAGTGGGGAATGGGAATTAAGGTTACATACCCTGGAGAAAATGACCAAAGACCTTACTATTATATCACCTTCACCGGACTGAACTCTTTTGGAATTGCCTTTTACTATACTTATGGGCAAAGAGCACTCTGGAGGATGTTTATGTTTCATAAGTGATATGGGATTGCTCTTAACGTAAACAAGAGTTTGTGTTGTTCCATAGTCTGAACACAAGAGTCAGTAGTATTTGTTATATTTTGCCATGTGGGCAAGAAATGAATCTTAATTTCTCAAACAATAGAAGGAGAATAAAAATAGAAACAGAAGTTCCCAGAAATCTCGCCTCAATCAAATTTTATCCACATGTATCTGTCTAGAAAATCTTACATCTGGTATTTCACATTCCATCATTTTTCTCTTTATTAAAAGCTTGGATTCTGATTTGCTCCATGCTATTTAAGCTTCAGATTATTTATTTTTATCCTTCAAAGAAAGACTACATCAATATCAACATTAGATCATTAATTAATGGGGAAAACCCAACTGCCAAACTCTGTTTAGGCACTAACGTGTGTTTTAGAGAAGCTCAGATAAGCACATAGGAAAGCAACAGAGCAGAGGGAAGTTCAGGGGCTTTGACAAAAAGAATGCAAGGAAAGGAAAAATAGAGAGCTGAGTTCCAGCATTGTTCTTGAGATTACTGCCAAACTATCACAGATTTTTCAGCAGTTTATGAAAACAGTATTTTGTGTTTTCAAATATGCTCTTAAATTTTTCACAGGATGTATCAGATGGGATGCATTCTTGTCATTTTTGGATTATGTGGAGAAAACAGGCATGCAAAAGACCAAGAACAGCATGTGGGAATAACACTTTCCATGCTATTTTTATGCCACTTTTTTTTCCTCAGAGTATAAAGTGTTGTGAAACGTTAGCAGGGGCAATGCAGTGTTAAAAGGTTTTAAACTATATATCTATCTCTTTTATTGCATTGAAGTGCCCTGTTACGTTTTTAACATATGCCATTATTATTAATGCTAGCCCATCATCATTACTGTAAATTAAACAGCAGATCAATTGCCACATAATAGCAGAGCAAAGGGTATACATAGAAAAAAAATGATGAAATGCTGGCAGGTGATTCATATTTTTAAAAAGCTAGATTAAAACTTTAGATTTGGTTAGATGCTGCCAGTCAATAAATTCTGGCTTAATAGTGTGGCCCTATAGGATACAAGTTGGTATATCATTTCAGCTTATAAAAAACTTACATTGCAAATGGTGTTCCATGTTTTAAAATAATAATTTACTTGAAAATGTGACCTAAATTTTATTGATAAACTCAACGGCAGCATGTGGTTAATTACTCAATTCGCTGAGTCCTTATGGTAGCCTCCTATGTGTCTCTACATCACAGGTTATGGGTGCACCAGAGAAGAAAAGGCTTATGACAATTTTGGCAAGGGAGGGGATGTGTGGGAGTAGGGGGTGTATAGAGAGGATGGAGGGAGAAGTGGAATGAGGTGTGTACAATAGGAACATTCCAATCATTTGCTTTTTAATACAACATGTAGCTACTAAGCATAGTTTCAGAAATATTGACCCATGTGCAGCCAAGATCCAGGATTATGTTCTCAGCCTTTGACAAGCAGGGTCTCTGCATGCACCTCACTCTTCTCTTCCCCACACATGGTTCTTGTTCTCAAGAGAAAGGCCTTAATCTGCAGAAGGAGGTTACAGCAATGGAGAAGGGATAAGGAAATAAAGAAAACCTCAATCTGTAAATTATCCTCTGTGTCTCTCTTATGTCCAGGACACTACTCCCAGAAGGTATAAATCTACCTGTCTCTCTAACCCTAGAAATGACACCCTGAATGAAATGACTCTGAGGGTATCCCCCCCCATCCACTCAAAAAAAAAAGTTTTTTTCCCCTCCAATACTGGACCCACAACATGGGTTAGGAGTATTCTTATAGAACTATTATTATACAAAGAGATTAGACTTTTATAGTAATAGTTACAAGTATATTCAGTTACATTATGGGTTAAATAGGATTTGGAGGGCTGTTCAGGAAACATCTTTTTTTTAAACGTGTGTTTGTTTGTTTATTGAGAGAGAGAGAGAGAGAGAGAGAGAGAGCGAGCACACACATACAATTAGGGGAGGGACAGAGAGAGGGGGAGACAGAGAATCCCAAGCAGGCTCTGTGCTATGAGAGCAGAACGATATTTTTATGGTATATGACATCCCAAGTTCTAAATTGTCTATAATTTATCCACAGACTTTTACAATATGCTTCAGTTATAAACTGGGAACTGTCCGCACTCTGCTCCTTTCTGACATCAAGTACATTTCACTACCTCAGTTAAAGCAAAAGGCTAATTGTTGGTTCTTGGAACACAGAATGAGTAAAAAAGTCTTCAAAGCAGAATTTGCATTGAGGGATTCAAATAGAACCCAACTAGGAGGGAAAACAGCAAATGAGGGGTACCTCTAGCACCACCAGGGAGACTTTGCAGGAATTAGCGTGTGTTGTGTTAGTTCTTATCCCTGAAGAAGCAAGGCTAAGCTATTTGAAGCTGCTTTCTCAGAGGGATTATCTCCTTCAATCTGTTTTAATCACAACTAAATGCTTGCAATTGCTATATACTGAGCTAGAATTAGAGAATCAGAATTCCATTAGATCTTTGAGATTTGGTTGGAAAAAAAAGAACCACGCACACTCACACACACATACACAAATGCTTTCTCAAAATTAAATGGTCATTTGCCATTGTTCGGATTAATCAAGAAATATAGAAAGGTTATATTTTTAAAAACAAGATCAATGCATAAATAAAATATCATGTATATCATATATGAAAATGCTTTAGAGTTTAGAGATGATTTTAAGAAATGGTCAAATAGATTCTTCAGAAAATGGCTGCATTTGCAGGTGGTCCCTATGGCTAAAAGTAAGTAATCTGAAAAACAGAATGGCAAACTGAGCTACAATTTATAGACTAGATATTATTTACTGCTTACTTTGCCCATTACTAAGATTCTGTATTAACCACAAAAATCCTCACACATTTATTTATGACTCTACAAATTTTTAGCGTTCTCAAAGAATGTGTTAATCTATGTACTGTGATGAGAGAATTCCATGTATGATTAGAATCATTGCATCAGATAGAAGCTAACTCACAAAAAGCTATGAGGTTGATAAAACCTCTCTTACTTGCAGTGAGTATTTGTTAGACAGTACAAATTTCCTTTGATGAAATGAACAATTATTTTATTGCATTTAAACTAAAAAATAAAATAAATAAAATAAAATAAACTGAGGTTCACTGAAAGAATTCCATCAATTTAGAGTCTTCAATTCCATGAGAGAAGAAGTTTAACTCAAGATGAAAACATAGATCCTGGAACTAGACTGTCTGCATTTGAACCATGATTCTACTGCCTTCAAGTAGTGCAATCTGTCCTGTCAAATGAAGATCGAGATAATACTGCTTATCTAAGATTGTTGTGAGGATTACATGACCATGTAGTTTACTTAATAAATGGAACTGCCAGGAGCCCAATAGATAGTCACGTTTCCTATTTGTGTGAACCTCACTTAAAACAAAGGATCACAGGGGCGCCTGGGTGGCGCAGTCGGTTAAGCGTCCGACTTCAGCCAGGTCACGATCTCGCGGTCCGTGAGTTCGAGCCCCGCGTCAGGCTCTGGGCTGATGGCTCAGAGCCTGGAGCCTGTTTCCGATTCTGTGTCTCCCTCTCTCTCTGCCCCTCCCCCGTTCATGCTCTGTCTCTCTCTGTCAAAAATAAATAAACGTTGAAAAAAAAAATTTAAAAAAAACAAAGGATCACATAACCAATCAACCAGGTGAATTTTTATTTTCAATTCTCCCCACCCTCAATTTCAAGACTTTAATGGCTACCTTATAGACATCAATAGGTTCACATTTTGCCCAAGAATGTAGAGCTATCAAGTAATTTTATGCTGACATCAGTTGCCTCTTGACAGCTCTAAGATATGAAATAACAAGCAGTCAACATCAGTGCTCTTAAATCAAGCCCAAGGGCCCCCATGGCACCAGACAGTGTCAGCTTGTTACTGCTAAGGAAATGTCAGTCCAGTCAAAGTGTGGTGCAGTTGTCAAATTCCTGGTTGTATCTGCCCTGGTATAACTAACATTCTATAAGGTAACATTCATAAAGATGCTATAATGTTGCTAAAAACCCTGAAGCAGAACAGCCAAGGTGGCTCTCAGAGTTCAAGAAGTTGTTTGACTTCTTCCATCACTGAGATTCCCTCCCTCCAGGAGACAGACTCATTTTCTCTGTGGGCATGACATTTAGGATCAGGGAGCATATTTTCTCCCTGCAAATGTTATAAGAATATACAAGCAGACATCAGTATACATGTGATTACTGACTATGGCTTGCAATGCTTATGAACCACTCCTTATTTACTCCTTAAATGCTTTGGCTTTCAGAATTACTTGCCCCCCCCCCCCTTATATTGTAACTGCACTTTAATTTCCTTCTACTTGGCACTGGCCCTGATATCCTGCTATTATCCATTCTCAGTCACAGCATCTTTGCCGGGGTAAGTATCACTTACCTCTAAGGTGACACACGGGTTGAATGAAAGGATCTTATTAGAGATTTTCTATTTTTATTTAATTTTTGAGAATAGTTTCCAGGTAATACATATGCTCATTTAAAAGATCCATTTTTGGCTATGCCTATAAAGTACGGTGAAATTTTGACTCTGTTTCAACTTCCCCTTACAACAAGCCCATTTCTAGGCTCTATGCCACAAAAAATAATAGAATGTACTGGCTGTTCTCAGTCCTATTTTGCCAGTAAATATCACTGCTCATAGATCCAGTTTTTCATTACACTTGGCGAAGACCTTTAGTAGCATTTAAGGGCTTCAATCCCATAGTACTGTACAATCACCAATCAGAGTTCCATCTTTTGAGCCCATACTAGGGAACTACATTCATCACCATACTGCAGTACCTGGATCTCATCTTTTGCTGACACTACAGACAGTCCCCTGTGACTTTTATCGTGAAGAGTGTGTTGGGGTTAGAACTGGGTTATAGTCTATGATCATTAATCTAAAGTCTCACTGTGGACTTTTGTGTGCAGCAAATTGCAAGTCTCCCTCACCTTCTTCATATACCAGTGTCAAAGGAAAAACTTACATCTGTGCTATAAATCAATTTGAATATATGGTAACAGAAACAAACATATGGGTTAAATTTCCTTGAAATTACACATGGTTATAAAATTGACCTAAAAAAAGCACTTGGAAAAACATGTTTGGGATTTGATTGAACAAAAATATTTTAAAATATCTCAAGCTGTTTGGCAAATCTCAAAAAATGCCAAGCAATTTCCAAGTCTACTCACAACTTCCTTTGTCTAACACGAGTCTTTCAAAGCATGACAATGTGTGTGTGTGTGTGTGTGAGAGAGAGAGAGAGAGACAGAGACAGAGGGAAAGAGAGAGACAGAATGAAACAATGGGCTTTGTAACTATCTTCAGAAGTTCATCTATAAAAACAAACTAAAGAATAACATTGCTCAATTTGCTAAAAGATTGTTATTAGTATTGCAAATTTTTATCAGGTACAAGTTCAGCTCTCCATACAAGTAGATTCCAAAGGTATGTACTTGGTGTGATTAAATGATGCCAAAATTATTTGACATGAATTTTCTTCATCAAATGGCATATTTTCTACAGAAAAACTATCCCTTTCAGTTAATTTGGGGAAAAGGCACAGGTTAAAATGCAAATGTGTTACTCTATTAGCATGGGGTAGCTCTTCAGATCACATACTTAATCTCATCATATACTTGATATCAGGGGCTTGATGTAACAGTTGTAACAATTAAGTCTCAACTCAAGACAGCAGATGAGAAAAGTAAAGAGCATGAGGGCATTTCCAAGGAAGGGTTGATGCATTTGGGGCATGACTGCCATAATCTTGGGCAGTTGGAGATCATTGGATAGTGAAAGTGGGGTAAGCATGGGGGGCTTCTAGAATAGAGAATGTGTTGATGGACATGGGGGGTAAAACTTTATTTGATACAAGTAATTATGCCTGTGTTTAATACCTGTAATTATTATATACATATGTGTGTATGTGTATATATAGACAGATAGATACATCCATTTACATTTATGTAATATATGCTTCACATATATTATGTACTTTATACATATGTGTATATACATACATTACATACAACATATATATGTGTAATTGCAGGTATAAGGGTACTATATATATGTGTGTGTGTGTATAGTTTCATAATGAAAATCTGAGACTATAAACTTGAAAATATCTATATGTCTATAGAATATGCATAAAATAGAGCCATTGAACCAATTAAGGATATTATCTAAATAAGCGTTCATATATCTCCTGACATCCCCATTTCTTTACTTATGGTTGCCTATCTTGGTCATCAATTTGCTAAACTTGCTTCTGATCTTATCTTCAGAATTTTACGTTCCTTCACATCAGTGTGCAACTTTGCCACCAAAAGCTTTCTTAAGCAGTATGTTAGGCAAACAACACTTCCAATTAGAAATGATCACTTCCAACTGACCTCAGAATAAAACCACAACTTTGATTGTGCTAATTCTCCATGGTATTTGTTGAGGCAGACTTTCTCAGCAGTATTTGTTGGTATTTGTTGAGGCAGACTTTCTCAGCAGTACTTTTAAATTTGAGTCCCTCCTCATTCTATGTCTCCTTTAAGTCATACAGTAGAGTGAGAAATGTAACTCCTTCCAAGAAACACTAGGCTAAGACATCAAACTTAAACACAAAACCGTCATTTCATCAGGCAATTTTTGACTACCTGGCATTATGAGAATGAATCTATAAGCTTGTAAAATTATTCATACTTATGCGTGTGACCTAGGGGTCAAGAACCTCATCTTCCCTCATTTGATAATTTATCATGGTATGAACCTGCTCAAGGTTTGCTTTAGGAAAGTTATTAAAGAATGTGTTCCATTCAGCTCTGCCCAGATAAGCCCTCTATACTTGAAGGCCCATTTGCCCTGATTGCTCAGAACCACTCCCTGAAGCTCTTTGTGCTTTGGTAACACTTCTATATTGTGCCCAATCTCTTGATCAATTCACCCAAACTTCTGTGCTTCATTGTTCTCCCTGGCACTCAGGACAGTGGCCACTCAGTCCTCGGTGTACTCCCCTTTATACATATCTCTACCAGCCCTGTCTCATTTGCTTACTCATCTATTTGCTAGACTCTCTTAGGTCTTGTTTGTATTTCCTCCACATTGTCGAGCGTATAGCACATTCTTGGTATTGCTTAAATACTTTCCAACTGGATAAATGAATGTAAACAAATAAATTCAAGTTATAATTACAACTCTGAACTCACCTCAAGTTCCATTTAAATTCTAATGCTTAATTTTTAACTATCTGCCGACTATACCACCTCTCTCTAGAATTTTTATCATTCTGAAATATTTTATATATGAAGAGAAGGATTTCAAATATACCTCCCACCCAATTTACACTTAAACTTTTAAATTACTTTAAACACATCTTATAAATGGGGAAAAATGCAGACCCATTCTACTAACTATCTTATCGGTCAATTGGAATCCTTTCATTTGGAATTGTGTATTGTATTTGTGGGTTACTGGAGAACAAATACATAATAAAGTACTTTTGTTCTTTTTTTTATTAAAATTAAGTTTACTAATTGAAAAGATTCTTGAGTTTTAAGGAACTCAGTTTTAGCTGCAAGGCACATTAACATGTCTAATAAATAAATTATACATATTAGATAATGTTTTTAAAAGATAATGCCTGTTAGTTTTCAAACATTGGATCATAGTCCATAAGTGAAATACCACTTTGGACCACTAGAGGGAAACTACTTTCAAACTCACTAAAGAAGAATTTTGTCCCCTTGTGATTCAACAAGTCCCCATTCCTGTCTAGTCAGGTATTTGGTCAACATACAAATTAGTATCCTTTATTAACAATAAACATAATGATAATGTTTAATCAAATAAAAGTCCTATTTTCTAAGAGCTAGAAACAAAGACTCATATAACTGGCAACTGCTGTTTGCATCCCTCTAGAGGCAAAAGGAAATCTATAATTTGCCTTGAGAAAGTAGAAAGAGATCAGAGGCAAAAGACAGAAGCGGCACCAAAGTGCACTCTTATTCCTCTACCATCTGTCACAATCCCTGTCATTCCCCAAAGGCCATGTTTAAAAATGAGACAAAAGGGAGCTCCTAAGAACTTGAAAAAGGTAAGCATTCTGAATCAAACTGAATATTAAAATTCAACCATACAAGCTAGAAACTGCCAGAAATCAAGAGGAAAAATGTCTTCCAGTATAAGCCTATAGTGAGGAGAAGGGTTTTAAAACACGTAGGGAAAGAAGAGAATGAACCCAAAATAAAACCTTTAGAACTATGTATTTCATAGGGAATGGCTGTATGTCTTGAAATTTATTTACTTAGAATATTGGATTAAAATGTAGAGACATAATTTCAAGAATTATTATACTGCTATGATCTGAACAGATGAATTCATATTACATGTAATAAATTTATAATTGCTCAGCTGTTATATACCGACAAAAATTAATCAGGCACACAAATGCAGCCCTAAGTCATGGACTGACCACGTTATCTTTTCAGGCTCTCAGCTCTCTACCACTTGGGGGCAGACTAAATAGCATAAGGAAAGAAGGATAAGCAATATAGTCAACAGATTCTATAAGTGATTTTTAAAATATAAATGGATGAGTGGAAGCCACTTAACTGCCATTTGGATCTATCTCACATATACCTGAAGAATGAAAGTATTATGACACAGCCAGAGTATAATTTGAATAATTCCACACTTTTTTATGGAATATTTTATGAAAAAAATAATAATAATGCCCCAGGCATTAGTGATAGTGGAAAAAGATACTAGAGAGTCTTTTTTTTTTCCTTTCTATTTCCCTATTCTCTTTAGAGGTTTCCACTAAAGCTATTTTACCAATAGAAGAGTCAATTGTAGTACAAACTTCCCAGCCAATGGACAGATCTCAGATGGATAAATCTCAGTGACCAAACAAAGGTTCAGCCTATATTGATAGTCAATGCTTGTTCTGTCAGTCAGCATGGGCAATCAGGTTTCTGTTTGCAGCAAGTCTAGGCAGGTCCAAAGACAAATCCTCCTCTTACTTAAATTAGGAGATTTCTGTAGGTACACCTGATCAATGACTGATGTCATTACAACAAAAATCCATCTTTCCACACATAGAAGAAATGTAAAATATAGAATATATAACAATTTGCTCTTTCTCTGACCATAATTAGAGTAAGGTATGAATTAAATGTATCAGAGTTCTGTGGATTCATCTTTTGCTTTCTTTAGATTCAAAGGATGGTTTTCTGAACACCTGATACATGAGCAATTAAGCTCATAATGGACTTGGCCAATGCCCATATTGTCAATGTAGTAAGATCAAATTAAAATGAAAAGTAGAAACATAATTACTTTCCAGGCATTGTAATATTGGACAAGGAGCACAGGCTAATCAAGATCATTGACTTAGTCACTTCTTTAGAAGATGGATCCACAGATATGAATGGAAAAATATAGAGATTGATAGAAGATGAATAATAACCACACTCATCTTAGAGAAGAACCTCAAAGACCCTAAAATAATTCCAATGACCTAAAGTACAGTAATTTGATAAATATTACCTTGACATTGATTTCAATAAAACATCAATAATCTTGAACTTCTCAAGCGTAAAATGTAGAAAAAAAACATTCATCCATTGGTGGCAGTACCAACTACTTACAGAATGATTATTATATCCTAAGCATCGTGTTTAGTCATTCAACTACACATGTATTGTCTAATTTAGGATGTGATTTTGTGAATTAGGTGCCATCTTCTTTAAAAAAAAAACTGAGGTTTAAAAATGTTAAGTAATTTGCACAAATGGTATGGCCCTGGTGTGAATTTAAGTCAGTTTCACTTTGGAACCTATAATTTCAATTTACATTGTCTCTTGTTAATTATAACTCTGGTTTGCTGAGATTCCAGCCCAGCGAAACAACAATTATAAGTAATAGAAATATTATATCATTATTATCCATTATGATAAAATAGCTCTCTTTGGCAGAGATCACCAGTTTTTGGTGTAATACTTTTATTCTCCTTTTCTTTGTTTATTAATAGAGACCTAGTTTTAGGAGCATGAATAATAAGCAGTGACAAAACTATACTGCACAGCCTTCCTCACAATGTGTGGCCTTCTGATAAAATGCTGGATAAAAAATGTAAGCAAAAACACCTGTTCTTCTTAAAAGGGGACAGACTCACTAGCCACTTACCCTTTAGGTTTTTGTCATTCTCATTATTCTATAAATAAGATTCTGTGAAGACCTTCTTGCAAACCATGCAGGCAATTATGAGAGGAAGTCCAAAAAAATTACAAACACCTTGGGTACATTAATCCATAATTTCTTTATGACATTAATTTTTAGATATATTTTACTAGCAGTTGAATAAAGTCTCTAACTGGTAATAGTCTGGTTTTCTGAAATGTAAGGAACTGGAAGATACAAACTCAAAGTCACTTCTAGCTCTTAAACTTTATGACTTTATTAGATTAAGCATCCCAAAGATAAGGAGAGACAAACAAGTCAACTTCACAAGCATTACTGTTTGGTCCAACACTGTAAAATTTGATTAGGTAAAGCCCAGACTTGTTGTAATTCATCACAGAATGCCATTCACCCTTGGACCTTGTAACTCAAATATCTGAAAGCAGTTTGATCAGATAAAATCAATGTGGTCTGAATAATGAAATTTCATTTTCATTTACAATTGTGTGATTGTTTATATACCATCACACTTACAATGCTTCTATTTATGTAGTTGTTTTAAGACTGATCTGCAAACTCGACTTTCATGCTGTTCCAAGTTCATATTATTTGTGTGTAAAGGTCAGTTTTGTTTTCTCCCTTTTGCAAAAATGGAAACTGAGGCTTTGGAGACATGAAGTAACTTTATAAGTCACAATAATGAGGTCCAGTACTCTTCTCCCTGTCCCACATTTTATTATTAGTAGTAGTAGTAGTATTTAGAATATCCCTGTACTTACAAAATAATGGTAATAACTTAGGCAGATAAATATAAAATCTCCAAACAGATTGATTTGGCTACTGAAATTTAGCCAAAAAGGCCAAAAGAAAAGCCTATTTTTTTAAATAAAACAACTGTAACCATATTCCCTGTGGCAATGTTACTTTCCAATGAATTGAATAAAACAACTTCATGGTAACAATTTCTCGGGTAACAATTTGTGGTAACAATTTCCCACCCAAAATGGACTGATATATGTTGCTTGGAGTACAATCTTGTTGAAATATAAACACTAGATGACATATTTTTAACAGTTCCCTGTCAGCCCTATGATGTTAGGATTCTATGATTCACAGTCTCTACTCTCTAATACTTACAAATAACATAGAAAACACAGAAACGATTAAGTCTCAGGAAATGGTAAGAAAATATGCCTGAACTCTTTGATGGCAGAATTTCATGTGTAAATCTTATACCTGTTGAATCAATGTCATAATTATTGGGCTTAGTTACTAATGACACATTCACTGTTTGTTTTGATAAGACAAGCAAGACACCTTGAAACAAAACAAAATAAAACTCCCCCAAACAAATGAACAAATACATCAATAGTACATAGAAGACAACCCTGTTGAAAGAAAATGAGACCAATGCAAGAAGCAGTTTTTGAAAGGAGTTTAATTTTTAAATATGGAGTCAAATTGGCATCTAGACTAAATAAGGTTGGCAGAAATGGGTCTCTACTGGGGTTGGAGATTTGTAGTTAATATCTGTATAATCATTATCATTGTATACCAAATGGTTTTGATTGTCCCCTCTTTTCAGACACATGACTAGGTTGCCTTCTGGCTTCTTTATGGTTTTGTGTGGCCATGTGACTTGTTGCAGCCTGTGAGTTGTGAGAGGATATGGCATGTGTTACTATAGATGAAAAGATTTGCGCTGATGTGACAGCCTCTGGAACTCTCCTTTCCCTCTGCCACTGTCATCAGGGTGTCAATATCCCTTCGCCCTCCACAGTGAAGTCAAGGCCCCAGTCAATTTGCAATAGGGATTTAAACCAAAGGAATGATAAAAACTTATTTTGCTTTAAAACCACTGAAATTTCAGACTGTTTGTTACCACAGAATCCCTAACCCATCCTGACTGATAAAATAAAAATTGGTACTTGAAATAATGTATGTACACTTATGCTTTTCTTGTTCCTTTAATTTTTCCTTGACAGAGGGTGGAGTAGGTTATATCATTTTCACATAAGAGGCATTTTCTTTTATTGAAAACAGCTGCTAGGTTCCAATTAGACATTTTTGAAAATGAAGATAAGCTTCATTCTGTCAGCTGCGAAATTAAGCATGACTCTAAAAGCCATCAGGCAAGTGGGATAAAGGTCGTAGATTTATAGATTTGGTGATAATTAAGATTTCTGAATTTAAAAAAAAAATGTGTGTTGAGTCATTACCATGAGTACCTGACATACTAAATTCTGAAGCGTGGTTTTCTATTTTACTCTCAAGATAAAGAAGGACTATTTCCTCTCTTTGCTCAGGGTAGACAATTCACTCACTAATAATACAAACTATGTGTACTTTTCACTCCAGACATTTAAAGTTTAACAGGAGAAAACATACACTCAT
Organism: Lynx rufus; assembly: GCF_022079265.1. Taxonomy (NCBI): domain Eukaryota; kingdom Metazoa; phylum Chordata; class Mammalia; order Carnivora; family Felidae; genus Lynx; species Lynx rufus. The sequence continues at coordinate 128,370,959 of NW_025814867.1, forward strand.
CGAACTCTTCCTTGATTGAGGAATCTATCTTTTATACTTTATGGCTAGAGAACAAAAAATGATGAATTATCTGAATTTTCTAGGTACACTCACTCAAAACTCTGAAAGGAGATATGGATTTCTATTTTACTGTCTTACTACTTCCATAATGGTTTATTTATGAACTGAAAGGTAAGACAAAAAGAACTCAATCGCTTTCTTTTGTGTTTTCAGTTAGATACAGGAATGTGAACTTTTCTATTTTTCTAAGGGCATATATAAACCTGACTTCATTAAATGCTTCCAGATAATACAGATAAAGTTGATCATTTGCAAACAATACATGGATGATATGATGCATACTGGGGATCAAAACATACTTGAAGCCACTAGCAGGTTGTTTTAAAAATAGCTCAGGTATGGGGGGAAATGGGTAAAGGGAATCAAATAGTACAAGCTTTCAGCTATAAAATAAATAAGTCATAGGGATGAAATTTATTGCTTAGTGGCTATAGTTGATAATACTATATTGCATGTTTGAAAGTTGCTAAGAAATTAGATCTTAAAAGTCCACATCACAAACAAAATAAAATAAAAAATCAATTGTACTTATGTAAGATGACTTACGTTAACCAGACTTATGGTGGTAATCATTTCTCAATGTATGCAAATATTGAACCATTATGTTGCACACATGAAATTAATGTAATGTCGTGTGTCATTTATAGCTCAATAAAAATGAAGACAATTAAAAACATAGCTTAGGTATGTAATGACAAAGCTATTCAGTAAACAAATCATTTCTATTCTTGTTTTTTTTTAATGTTTATTTATTTTGAGAGAGAAATAGCACACAAGAAGTGGTGGGGTGGGAGGCACAGAAAGAGGGATACAGAGAGTCCCAAGAGGCTCAGTGCTGTCAGTGCAAAGTCCAACATGGGGCTCAAACTCACAAATCCTGAGATCATGACCTGAGCCAAAATCCAAAGTCAGACTCTCAACTGACCGAGCAAACCAGGTGCCCCAGTACTTTTTTTTTTTTTTACTTTTCCTTCTTCTTCTTCTTCTTTTAGAAAGAAAGAGAGAAAGTGCAAGTTGGGGGGCACAGAGAGAGGAGAAAGAGAGAGAGAGAGAGAGAGAAAGGGAGAGAGGGGGGAGAGAGAATCTTAAGTGGTTCCACATTAAGTGCAGAGTCCAACGTGGGGGTCAATCTAACCACCCTGGGATCATGACCCCAGCCAAAATCAAGAGTTGGACACTCAACCAACTGAGCCATCCAGGTGTCCTGTGTACTGTTTTCACTTTTGTAGTATCAAATGTTGTAAACATAATATGAAAAAAAATCTAGTTCAACTGCCTTTCATATATATGAATAACTGCTAGAAGAGGTAAATTTTTTAAAAACTGTAAGTTTTCTGAATGATTTGCTTTGAGAGAGGATGACAAAGTGAGATAGTTGCTTATAGAGAAAAACTGATTATGGAAAAGAATTTGTGATCAAAATTAAGGCACATTCTACTCTCAAATACGGCAAGAACCTTGAGATGTTAAGTAGTTTTGTTTTACTGAAGTGGATCTAGTTGAATTCCAATGTCCTGTGAGTAATAATGATGGCCACGATGATTGCTATGTAAGAACTTTCAGTAAATACTATTTTTTTATTCTTAATCATCGACCCAGTGACTTCAAAATATTTTCAGCAATTATATTATCAACAAAGATGATGATAACCTTAGCCAGATAATTTAAGAGGGAACAGAAGTCAATTAAATAGCCATATATTTTGCTAATTGACTATATGTTGGAAAATCCTGTTATGCAAATATGTGCCTCATCTTCTTTGATGTTGTCTGTAGCAACATTTTTCTAGATATTTTTCCTAAGGCAAAGGAAACAAAAGCAAACATAAACTATTGGGACTACATCAGAATCCAAAGCTTTTGTGCGGCAAAGAAAAATCACAAACAAAACAAAAAGGCAAAGTACTGACAAAGAAGATATATGCAAATGATATATCCAATAAAGTGTCAATATCCAAAATATATAAAGAACTTACATAACACAACACTAAAAGAATACCCAAATAATCCAGTTAAAAATGGGCACAGGACCTGAACAAGCTTTTTTTCAAATATGGCACACAGATGGCCAACAGACACATGAAAAGATGCTCAACATCATTAATCATCAGGGAAATGTGAATCAAAACCACAATGAGATATTACCTTACACCTGTCAAAATGGCCAGAATCAAAAAGACTAGGGATAACAAATGTTGGCAAAGATGTGGAAAATAAAGAACTCTCGTGAAGTGTTGGTGGGGATATAAATTAGTACAACCACTATGGCAAACAGCACAGACATATCTCAAAAAATCAAAAATAGAAATACCATATGATCTAATAATTCCACTATGGGGTATTTACCCCAAAACAGACACTAATTCAAAAAGATATGTGCATCCCTGTTTATCGCAGTATTGTTTACAACAGCCAAGATATGGAAGCAACCAAAGTATTTATCAATAGATGAATGGATAAAGAAGATGTGGTACACACACACACACACACAAACACACACACACACACACACACACACACACACACACACACACTGGAATATTAGCCATATAAAAGGATGAGATCTTGCCATTTAAACCAACATGGATTGACTTTGAAGGTATATGCTAAATGAAATAAGTCAGACAGAGAAAGATAAATATCATATGATTTCACTTATATTTGGAACCTAGAAAACAAAACCAATGGACAAACAAACAAAAAGTAGAATCAGACCTATAAATACAGAGAACCAACTGATGACTGCCAAAGGAAATGAGGGGTAAGAGTGGGAGGATGCGCAAAATGGTTGAAGGGGAGTGGGAGATACAGGCTTCCAGTTATGGAACAAACTAGTCATGGGAGTGAAAGGTGCAGCACAGGGAATATAGTCAATGGTACTATAAAAGCATTTTGTGACAGATGGTAGTTACACTTGTGAGCATAGCGTAATGTACAAGTTATTGAATCACTCACTATATTGTACACCTGAAACTAATGTAGTATTTGTGTTAATTATTCTCAAAAATAAATTGAAAAAATGACTTATCTATAAAATCTGGGAAATCATATCAAAGATACACTTGATCAGAGTTATAGAAAACAGATATTCTAGTGTACATACAAACACACAACATTGTTGGATATGCTAGCTATATATAGTTGTGTGACCTTTGGCAAAAACTAGAAACAAAGCTGAAAAGAATGACTACATAAATTACAGCCCAGGCAACTGATGAGGAAAAGAAAAAAAAAAAAAAAAAAGAAATGAATACATACATTGAGGGAAATCTCTTATCACCAAAATTGATTTTTTCATGCATTTTAGATTTTGTTTTGATTCAATAAATTAAATGAGTCAGAAAATGAATTTAAATCTACCCACAAAAATTCATAATAAAATGTATGGTGGATTACTTCTGCTATGACATTTCAATTCACTCATCAGAAGACATCTGATTACTCATGAGTGCTTATATTACATTAGCCTCTTTACTTATGACAAAAGGCTGTATCAGGACTAATCCATTATGGGTTGTTGTTTTCTTTTTCCACTTAAAGCTCATCACTACTATCCACATTACATTCTATATTTAAATGGTAAGACATTGAATTGGTAAATCTTGTTATATAATATAGAGTTGTTCTAAATTATTTCTTCTCTCTCAGAATACTGAATAATTAAGATAACAGAGCTTGAGTCTTCAGTGAAACAAGATTATATAAATTTCTGCAATACCATTTAATTTTGAAACATCTCAAGTGGAAAGAAATGCACAGTTTTTCTGAAGTTCACAATAGCTCTCTCTGGATTTTATTTTTCTTTTTTCTAAAACCATATTTGACCTGAACAGCAAGATGAATAGACACAGACAAAATCTTTTCTTCTAATATATTCTCAATTGTAGAGATGTGATACTCCAAACAGAACTGGAGCCACTGTCTTGCTTTCTTAGTTGTTTTGGTATTCTCAGGACAAAAAAAAGGAAATTAATTTCTCCTAAAGAGTTCTCCAAAAATATCTTTCTCAATTTAATTTCTCATAGGTCTTCAACTGGCTGCAATGCTCTATTAGAGATGTAGGGGATATAATTTAATCCAAAACTTTTTTTCCAGAGACCATCAGACTATACATACTTAATTTGGTTAAGGTTTAGATTCAGCTTCCTAACAAGACAATTTGCCATACATGGACCATAGATTTGAATTTATATGTATTTAAAAATCTGGTTTGTGATCCAATGAAAGACATTTAAAGTAAGAGGAGAAGGTGTTTTCTAAACCATCATAGGTAGGAGAGGCCATCTTATTCTGAATGGACAATCTCTGGATGGCCATCCTTCATAGAAATGAACTTGAAGTTTTCAGATTTTTTTTGAGAGAGAGAGAGAGAATGAGCAGGGGGAGAGGGGCAGAGAAATAATTTTAAGCAGGGTTCACGTCCAGTGCCAAGTCCAACATGGGGCTCGATCTCACAACCCTGAGATCATGACCTGAGCAGAAATCAAGTAGGGTGATTAATTGACTGAGCCACCAAGGCACTCCTTCAAACTCTTTCAATACAAGAAAGAGCAAATGTCTAACTACCACTTTTTCCTCATTTTCATTTACTCTGAATTATCTGTAGAAGAAGAGTATATATTGATGAATGAAGAAAATCATTAAATTCTTCTACGCTTTACTTTTGTTGTTTTTCAAGTTTCATTGCTTTATTTTTTTAAATTTTTTTTTTTCAACGTGTATTTATTTTTGGGACAGAGAGAGACAGAGCATGAACGGGGGAGGGGCAGAGAGAGAGGGAGACACAGAATCGGAAACAGGCTCCAGGCTCTGAGCCATCAGCCCAGAGCCCGACGCGGGGCTCGAACTCACGGACCGCGAGATCGTGACCTGGCTGAAGTCGGACGCCCAACCGACTGCGCCACCCAGGTGCCCCAAGTTTCATTGCTTTAAATATCAGAGTCATACCCACAGCAGACACAAATGTGGTTCTTGCTGATAGAAATGTTTGATTCTTCCTGGAATTGTCCAGAGGGATGTTTCATCAGGGTCACACAGTCTCTAGAGATGGAAAGATTTACATTTTGTCTTTTGCAAACAGGGCAATTGTTTTCACTCATCTGGGAAGGAAACCAAAAATACTGGTCCAGGGATTAATTTGGGAGCCAAGCTATAAGGAATAGAGTTGCCAGATAATCAAATGTAATACAAATAGTTTTATTTTTTAAATCTGGCAATTCTAATTATGAGCTTTTCATCACCATCCAGTAGCTTCTTCCAGGAGAATGCAGACGAAGGGATCTCTCCAGAAGCACAAAGCACCAGGCACACTAGACAATCAGCCGAAGCTCTTTCTGCTCCCTCTAGAGCTATGTCATGTATGCACAAAGCTGCTATTATTTTGTAAAATGACATATTTAAGGTGATAAGGTACCATTTTTGAGGTTGGGGAGGAGGTAGTGAGGATGCATTATTATTATTTTTTTTAAGTTGACTTATTTATTTTGAGAAAGAGCTAGAGTGTGAGCAGGGGAAGGCCAGAGACAGAGAATCCCAAGCAGCCTCTGTACCAGCAGGCAGCATGGAGCCCAATGCGGGGCTGGAACCCTCGGATCCTGAGATTATGACCAGAGCCGAAACCAAGAGTCGGAGGCTTAACTGACTGAGCCACCCAGGCGCCCTAAGGATGCATTACTGAACATTTTTCAAGGGTAACTAGCATGAAAAGTGATATCCTACATTATCAAATGCAGAGACAATATCTTTCATACATGATGCCTTTGCTCCTGATGGGAGCAAAACAACATCAGTATGACATTTGATTTTGAAGCGAAGGTTTCTAAATGTTTTAGCGACTTTTGAAAGCACGGTTTGTAGGATAGCACATTCCTCTAGTTCTTGTACTAAACTGTGAGATCTCAATTAAGAATTTTTTTTATTACAGAACCATAGCAAGGAGATAAATTTCTTCCACACACATACTGACATAAACAAGTTTTATGTTAGGTGGTTTATGTCTCTATCTTTTTCAAAGAATGATTTATTTTCAAAACTCAATTTGGCTTTCAGAAAATAGTTTATTGATCTATTAGTGAACTTATCTCTTTGAAATAGTGTCACACTGCATTTTTTAAATGTGTGTTTAACAGAAGCTAAGATTTTGCTCTAGAAGAAACACATTGCAATGTGTTTAATGTGAGATATGTTTCATCATACTAATAACCATATTTTACAATTTTGAGTGTTGCATATACTTTGCTTTGCCCAAATAATCAAATGCTTTAAAAAGATTTTTAAGATTTTCTTATTTTTAAAAAAATATTTTGGTTTTATATTTTATTAATCAAATTCCATTCCATATGTATCAACAGAGCTCTCAATAAACAAACAAACAAAAAACATGTGGGAGATTTCTGAAAGGTAGCTTTTACCCAAGTAGACTAAAGCAATATTTTGAAATTTGTTTAAACAGGGCTCTTTTAAAATCCAATACTTACATAGATATATCATTGGTTACTGAATAAATGAATACATTTTTCAGTATTTACTATTTGAGCAAACTTGAAAACTGAGATAGAAAATATATTTATTTTCATTTAATATTTAAATTATTCTTCTATTTCTAATGAGACTATGTGAAAGAAGAGAAAATAGGATATTCTCATTATTTCCTCTACCCAAAATATTTCCATGTCTTTTTAACTTATTTTTATAACAGAAAAGAAATTACCTGAAACAAATATATACAACATAAGTTATTTAAAAAAGTCTTTTTTTTTTCTAAAGAAGCATAAAGGATATACACACACACACATAAATATCTAGGTAAATATTCAGGCTTATTCTCCTTTAAATATTATAAAACTTATTTCATATTCCATCTTAACAACTCTGGAAAAATTTGAATTTTTATTATTTTTACATGGAAGTCTAGCAATTTTTCAAAATTCAAAGTAGTTTTTTGTTTATTTTCTTGTTTCTTTTTTGTGGCCTTTTTTTGTTTTTTTTTTTTTTAATTTTTTTTTTCAACGTTTATTTATTTTTGGGACAGAGAGAGACAGAGCATGAACGGGGGAGGGGCAGAGAGAGAGGGAGACACAGAATCGGAAACAGGCTCCAGACTCTGAGCCATCAGCCCAGAGCCTGACGCGGGGCTCGAACTCCCGGACCGCGAGATCGTGACCTGGCTGAAGTCGGACGCTTAACCGACTGCGCCACCCAGGCGCCCCTTGTGGCCTTTTTTTGTACTGATGGCAAATGATAATTTTAAAATAGGTACTAAAAAAAAGTAAAATAGTTATTGAACTTGGAGCGAAGATGTTGTCCTTCAGGCTGAGGATTTTTTTTTATCATAGGCTTTAATTCAGTTTTGACAATGCCCATGTGAACATGGGTGAATTCACAGACTTAAATTTAATGTTTCAGAGTTGAAGATAAAGGGAGAAACCAACAATATCTCAACACCACAAACTGTATTCTTCTATCCTTTTTACATCCCATCTGAGAGCATCATCCCACAACGTGTCAGCTTATAGTGCTGACGTATTGCTGTGCATGGCACATTCTGGGACTTGGATATGTAGGCAACCTTCAGTTTTATAGTCTAACACTAAGAAAAAAGCAATCAGGGTGATCCGCTAGAAAATGAAATGAGGCATGCTTCCACAAGGGCAGCTGAAATTCCTTGGTTTACACCTCTGTTAGAAATGCAGTGTTTAAAAATTCCACAATGACAATTGGATGCTTACTGTATATTTTTACAACTACACTTGAAGATTATTTATTTTTCAAATGTCACAAAACAAGGTTCAAAATCTCTGCAAAATCAAAGCAAAACAGCCATCTACTTTTATTGAGCAACTTTTCAAACAGAACTGCTTAAATTAACTCATTACTGAAGACAACTGAGAGAGTCCTTATGAGCAATAAATATTCCGAGAGGAGTCAAAGAGCTGGGGGAGTAAATTCTTTACAGACCAGTTATAACAAAACCCAAAGAGAAATAAATAATGCAATATATAGAACTGATCATTGTAGGGTGAAATACTACAGGCTTACAGATGCATTTGCCAAAAACTACATTTACCTACATATCCTCTACCTATCTGACACATTACAAATAAATTTACTCCTCTCGTAAGAACAATCTTCTAAGCACAATACATAGATGCATGTACCAAATTTATCGCACTGCTATTGGACCAGAAAAAGATCAAATTTTCTCATACAAATAAACTGAAAATGGTTCTTCCAATTTAAGGCCCATAAAACACTTATTCAAGATAAAAGCAGGTTATTTAGCAATATTGGAGTTCTTGAGATGCGCTATGTGTGCACCAGAATGAAATAGAAATTTCCGTGATGGAAAATCATCCTCCTTCCCTCTCGATACTATAATAACCTTTTAAATCATGTTTGACATTTGTAAGTTGAGTGAGCTGCAGCCCTGTAAAGTCTATGTGGTAATATATGTGGTAAACCCTTTCTGGAGCAGTAATCTCATTGCTGTGTCTAACGGCTCTCACTTCATGTGGCCGACTGGGCCCCAAGAGACTTATTTGACTCTGCCTTTCTCGAGCCACTGGTTGCTAATGTTCCTTATTATGAGGAAAGCAGAAACGTGCCTTCAGGCAATGGCCACTCTGCTAGAGGTACAGCCACCAGCCAACCTTCTGCTGAGCTGTTTTGTTTTAAACTATTAAATATGCACATGCGTTATACAAAGGGGGTTCTTTGTGCTTCAAAAAACAACATGACAGTGATATTTACTCTGCTCCAATTGCTAATCTGACAAGCTCCATCTGGTAAGCAGACCCTTTATCTTCCCATCACCCTAAATCTCCGAAGGAAAGTGGACACTAGTGGCATATGTCCATGGCTGGTCCTTATGCTTAACGAGGTAGAATATTTATAGGTTTAAACTTTAAGGATACCTATAAGACATGTTACTTGGTGTTGAGAGGAAAGCTTTTCCACTAAACAGAGCTACATGAGTCCATTTTCTATCACCTCACTTTCCATTTAGAAAGGAAGCCCAGCAATGTATCTCCTTACAAAGGTGAAGTGGAGATTTAATTCTTCTTAAAACATTACATGATTCAGCATTCCCAGAGAAACCTCAGCTTATCCTTAGTTCTTGACTTCTCGCTTTTATTTTTATTGTCTTCTCATTGATCGGTCTTTCCTACTCAAGAAAGCATTGTGAAGGCAAGAAATGTATATTATTCCATACATAGACACAGAAGATGCTAATATTAGTTGTATGAATAAATGTAGACACTTCCACTCTGTTAAAAACATGGAATATTTATATTATAGGAGTATAGATGGTGTGAAAACAATCCTTCTACCATATCCCCATATCAAATGCATAGGTTGGGTATTTTTGCCTTCCACAGTTTACTAAAGAGTAAACTCTTGTCCTTTGTTACTCATTAAGCAACTCACTCATGGAGTGTTCATCCTGTGCAATCTATATTTGTCCATAAAAATATTATAGGGATTCCAATTTTCAAATTAACATAGTACTCTCTACGTATATTTTAACCTATTGTGTTTTGTCTTGTTTTGTTTGGATGGAGTGCTTCAAAACAATTAACACAGATTACTTCACAGTTCCTAAGAGTCAGTTCACAAGTGGGTGAACAGGGTAGTTGTGGCTCAAGGTCTTTTACCAGTTTCAGATAGATTTCCACCATTGTAGCCGTCATTTTAGGGACTGACTAGGGCTAGAAGATCTGCTTCCAATCTGACTCACTCAGGTAGCTTAGCTAGCAAGTTGGTGCTGGCTGTGGTCAGGGGCTGTCAGTTTTTTTCAGCTAACCTATTGTGCATTGTAGCAGTTTAGAAAGACACTGGCATGGAGGTACTATTATATATTCATATCTAGAAATAAATGTGTATCCTGAGGGAATTAGTAATATCTATCATTGAATTTGGTAGCATATTAAGTCCCATGAATTCCAGGTATGGAGGGATTAAAATTAGTTATTTGTTCATTTTAAGGAAAGAAGTATTAGTGCTGTTTCCTATCAGATGTGGACGAAAAAAATCTGAACACGAAAAGATAAAACATTGTCTTACTAAATTTGTGATTTACATACAATCTGAAGCCGACTTTATATGATTGGGATATAAAGGTATCTAAGACTTTGGTTTAGAAGTGGGAAATAAATGATGAAATTTCCTTGGCCATTTTCTGGGTCACTTTCTCACTACATAGGTCACAACCAGCGGCTCTTGTTGCCTTCCAAGTACGTATTTCAGCTGGATTAATGTATTCTTTTTATTTAGAGGATAATTAGAACATTTTCCAGTAAGTATTTGAAATTACAGTTGATTTTAAACTTTTCAAAATAATAGAATGAGTTGGAACACAGTAGAAAAGATTTGGAAATTTGGCATTATCAACTAGATTTGGTGCCCATAATTACCAAAACCTTTAGGAATTTATAGCTCAAGGGGCACCTGGGTGGCTCAGTTGGTTAAGCCTCCGACTTCATCTCAGATCATGATCTCATGGTCTGTGAGTTCGAGCTCTGCATCAGGCTCTGTGCTGACAGATTAAAGCCTGGATCCTGCTTCAGATTCTGTGTCATCCTCTTTCTCTGCCCCTCCCCTGCTCCCACTCTGTCTCTCTCAAAAATAAACCTTTAAATAAATAAATAAATAAAAATGTATAGCTCAAGAATGTTCATTAAATATATGGAAATATACATGGGTACACTTATTGGTTTATTGGTTTTATTTGCTTAGCTAGTACAACTTACAATTATTTGGGGATGATTGTGAAAAGTGAAGGGTTAAGCCTAACACTTATGTATGTATGAAGAGAAGGGAGGCTTTAGTCAGAGCAATAATAGTTATGCTTAAATTAAGTGCTCGCTATGAAAAAGGCGATATTCTCAGTAATTTACTTGCATTAGTTCAATCAATCTTTTCAACCACCTTATGGGGTTGGTACTATAATTACACTCATCTCATTAATAAGAAAGCTGAGGCTCAGAGAGGTCAAGTAACTTGCCTGAGGACACATAGCTAGTATGTGCCAAAATTTAGCTGTTTAGCTACAGTAGTGTGTTTAGCCACCATATTGTGCCTCCAGTAATATTTGAAGTGACAATATTTGACAACTGGCTTCTGAACTAAGGGGAGTCTCATTTTAGCCATTATTAGGAGTACAAGGGAGGCAGTTAGAAAAGGAAATTTCTCATTTAACTGTTTATGCCTATTTTGCAAATAGATAATTTTTGTGCACATGTGAATTTAGATATCCACATTTATATGTGTGATAGGATCTCATTAAACATTTGATGAATGGATAAATTGATAAATGAATAAATACATGGATCTCTGTATAAAATATATCTATATCACTCTATCATTATAAAAGCTATATATGGGGGAGCCTGGGTGGCTCAGTCGGTTGGGCAACTGGCTTCGGCTCAGGTCATGATCTCATGGTCAGTGAGTTAGAGCCCCACATTGGACTCTGCACTGGCAGCTCAGAGGCTGGAGCCTGCTTCAGATTCTGTGTACTCCCTCCCTCTCTACCCTTCCCACACTCGTGCTCTGTCTCACTCTGTCTCTCAAAAATTTTTAAAAATGTTAAAAAAAAGGTTTTAAAGCTACATACGAATAGTTAGAATCCTCTACTGAGCATCATGTCATAAATTGCATTTTGCTAATGTAATTGATTATATTATCAGCAATGATGGAATCTAATTAGATTTCTCCTAATCACCATTGGTAGTTATCCTGACAATAACATTACCACTAATAGCAACATATTAGGGACTCAGTATGAAAATTATGAATAAAAATATCTTTAGAAATGTTGTCCTTTTAAATCAGTAATGTATGATTTAAATTTTTTTAAATGCACCTATTCTTCCAATGTAGGTTTAAGACAAGTCCCCAACTGCATCTATTTCAGTAGATTATAGCACTTAAGCCTCTCCTATAAAAAAGTTCTGGATATACCCATTATCCAAAATGTGGAGGTTTTAATGAAAAACAAAAACAAAAACAAAAACTTGAGGTGGAGAGAAAGAGAGAGAGCAGAAAAGTAAAAGGTCACATGGTTTATTCAAAAGTGAAATGGGGCACCTGGGTCGCTCAGTTGATTGAGCATCAGACTCTTGATTTCAGCTCGGGGCATGATCCCAAGGTCATAAGTTGGAGCGCCTCCCCCCCTAGCCAGCTCTTTGCTGAGCATGGAGCCTGCTTAAGATTCTCTCTCTGCCCCCTCAACACCCACCCCCAGCTCCTGCACATGCTCTCTCCACCTCTCTCAAAAACAAACAAACAAACAAAAGTAAAGAATATGGAAGAATACCAGAGTCACCTGACTGGCTCAGTCTCTAAAGCATGCTACTCTTGATAGTATTATGAGTTCAAGCCCCACAGTGGGCATGGAGTGTACTTTAAAAAAAAAAAAAAAAAAAAAAGGAAAAAAAAAGGTAAAGAATGCCAAATGAAAAAATGATTAGGTTTAATGTATAACACTTTTTTCTTCCTCTTACCAACAACTTATTTTTTTTTCTTTCAGCCTGTTACTAATAGTATCTTGTGTAGCATAGCAGAGATAAAACTAAAAATTCCAAACCAATATAAAAATAACCTTTTTTAAAATTAGAAAAATGAACAGATGGGTTGGACTGTTACATTCATGCTTCCTATATTGTACTAAATTGAGTTAAAAGGAATAACCATCTCTTGGGGTCCCTGCCTAAATATCTAGTTAGAGCCTGAATCTTAAGCTACTATTGATTACCTTTAATTCTGAGTGGCTGCATCATAGACTAAATTAACTGTCTCAATAACTCTTTCTTAGAATACATCTTGGAATATGTAAGACAGTTTTTACAAATGGATAAAACTCTAGGCAGAGTTCAATAGCTTAAACAAGAGCAATAATAAACATGTGATTTCCCTATAGCATTAAATATTAAATTCTGTATCAATTTCTTTTTGGCTCTGAATCTATGCTAATCTGCAAAAGTGATTAAAGTTACAGCATACGCATTGCTACCCATGTTGTGTATACACAATATATAACATGTATGGCAGATTTATATGTTTATGGGTGAAAGAATGAGTTATTTTTTCCAAGTATGAGAATATGATGAGTGTTATAGAAATATTTGCATTCCATATTTATTTTCATGACTCTGCCTTTTTCTGTGTCACCCAGGCTCAGAATGTTTGAAGTAACTTGGAGTCCCCACCTTCCTTCTTTTAGTTGCATCTAATTGGCAGACCTTGCCTGTCATTCCTCTGCTCTTTCATCTGTGTCATAGTCTTTATTCTTACAGCTGCTCTCTAGTCCCACTCTCAATTAGTCTCAGCTAAGATTTTGCAGTCATGACTTAATGCACCTCTCTACTTTCCTTCTTTGTTCTCTCCAAATCACCCACGGCTCTCACCAAAGTTGCTCTTCCTAAAACACATCCTGACACCCCCATGCCACTTCTCTCTATCCCAGTGTCCCATCCCCTATCTCAATGTCAATTTACGTAACACTTACCCTCATATTTTAGGCCTGCCTGGATGCAACTCCAATTCACTTTCCTAACTTTATTTTTTAAAAACGTTTCGCATTCAGTGAAACACCACTGATTTTATTCATACGTGCTTATCTTTTCCCTCTTTCTAAAATACTTTTTCCTTATTCTTCACCATATACATCCTACTTACCATTCGAAATCTGGTTCGAATTCTACTTTTTTTTTCTGTGAAATTTCCTGGACTCTCATAATTCTATTCACCACAAAAGAAGAAAATAACACCTCTGGCTTCTCAGATTTCCTGGCTACTGATTATTCTAGACATTATAACAGACTTTTCATAACCAGTGTTTTATTGTAATTATGTTCACATTTGTCTTATCTTCCCTACTAACTAGAAGCACCTTACGTGCATATCTATTTGATTCTGCAGTGCCCAGCATGCTGACATGTACTTAGGAGACACAAACGAATGAATGAATGAATGAATAAATGAATGAATTTGTCCATAACAGAAAAGAATTTGAACTCGAGTCTCCTCAGTTCCCACCAAGGTGTTCTGTTCACTCCTCTGCTGATGGCAACTTGCTATTTAGTCAGCTGTGAACGTTATGGTGCCCCAACTTCAACACTATACTTTCACAGTATCAAATAACCCTCATTACAATTTTCCACGACTGATGTAAACCTTTCCCCACTGCAATTCAGTCTCCTTATATTTTCCCCTGGTCTGAAGGCAACATGACGGAGTAAGAAGACAAAAGGCCTATGAGGTTAGCAGTCTGGATTCTAGGCCCCCCTTCTCACAAATTTGTTAGCTTGGCAAATCAGTTAGCCTCAGTTTTCTTACTTGTTAGATGAGAGGTTTGGACTGGCTGATTTGAGAGTTCCTTTCCAGCTCTGAAATTCAGTGGAGGTGAAAGGCATAATCTGCTAACCTTGACCTTTAGAAAATCATTTTACATGCCTGAGTTCCTAAGAATTATTATTAAAAGACTATCTTCTCTGGTGCTAGTTGGTATGGTTCTAATACTCATTCTGAGCTCTGACTTTCAAACTCTGTGTGAATATTGTTCAGTTCACGCTGAGAATTTCCCTACATCTGTGTCACAGCCCTCAGAATTTCCCTGGAATTCTTCACCCAAAAGGCTTCATTTCCCTATCACTGAATCCTTTGACGGTTTTAACGCCATTCATTATTTGGTTGAGGAGGCTTTGCTGAATAACCCACAAGCTTAATGCCCGGCCTCTTTGGGTAGCCATCCATTGACAGACTCCTGCATCTGCTGCCTGGTTTTTCAACCATCTTGGCACTTGTCCAGTGACTCCTCTTCCTCTTTCTGACCTTCATAAGTATGCCTCTTCATGTCAATGTGACTTCTCTCCCAGACATGGTCTGTTTTTCTCCTTTCTACCCATGTTCAAGGTCTGTTTCCTTCCTTTTCTATCCTGTACAAACTTCTTTTACTTCTTTTGTTGGCCACTTTCTTTGTCCTCTCTTCAATGTACAGACTCTGAGTGCTCAGTGGGGTCTAGAAAAGTAGAGGCATTGATAAAATTGTGTGGACTTGACATAAATGTGGGAAAATAATCAGAACCAAGTGACAGAAGCACAAATGTTTCAAGTTACAACCTAGATGGCAGACAATTGAAAATACAATACAGTAAATGTGCTATGGTCTATGGCAAACTTCCAGGGGAGGACAGGATTCTGTCATTTCATCACAAGTATTCTGGAAGCCGGTTCTTTTAACTGGCTCTGCCTTGAAAGAAATCATCTCTGTTCTGTGAAAAGGGTACTTAGACAAACACCTTAGGGCGCTCATTTTAACTTCCTCTCACTTCCAAAAACCAACAGATTCTTGTTCACTCTGAAGATTAACGTGCCCAAAGTTTAAAATCAAAAATATCGGTAATTATTAGCTCTAGATGAACATTAAACCCACTAATGAAACCCCCAAAATTACGCTTACATATCACCTCCAGGTTGACTTGTTTGGGCCTGGATATCAGTATTTATAAAAATTTCCCTCCAGCAATCATGAACCATGCCCCTTGGTATTTATCCAAAACGGTTAAAAACTTATATCCGAACTACCCCCTGAACACGGATGTTTACAGCAACTTTATTCATAATTGCCAAAACTTGGGAGCAATCGAGATGTCCTTCATAGATAAAGGACAAACGACGAACTACGTTACATCTAGATAATGAAATACTATACAGCATTAAAAAGAAATGAGGTATTAAGTCTTGAAAATACTTGGAGGAACCTTAAATGCCTATTACTAAGTGAAAGAGCCAATCTGAAAAGGCTACATACTGTATGGTTCCAAGTATACGATATTCTGTAAAAGGCAAAATCATGGAGATAATAAAAAGATCAGTGGTTGCCAGGGACTGGCGGGGTGGTGGGGGAAGAGTGAATTGGTAGAACACAGATAATTTTTAGGGAAGTGAAAATAGTTTGTATGATAACATAATGATGGATACATGTCATTATACATCTGCTCAAACCTAGAGAACATAAAACAGGAATAAAATATAATGTAAACTATGGACCCTGGATAATAATGTGTTAGTGTGGGTTCACAAATTGTAACAAATATACCACTTCGGTGGGAAATGCTGATAATGGGGAAGGCTATGCATATGTGGAGGCAGGAGGTATATGGTAAACTCTGTACCTCCCTCTTAATTTTGCTGTGAACCTAAAACAGCTCTCTCTATCTCTATCTCTATCTCTATCTCTATCTCTATCTATTATCTATCTATAATAAGTAATTGTCATGTTCAATTGAACTTGAAAACTCAGTCTGACTTAGATCCACCTCTGGTGGCTGGGAGACCAGAGGGCTAAAATTTATCTAATGACTGTTTAAGAACCATTTTGATTTTTTATACATTTTCTGGCTTTGTGATAACTTAAATCTGAAGAAAAAGGAAAAGATTTATGTTTCTCCACTCACTAATGATCTCAAAAAAATGACTCCTGTTAATTTAAAAGTATAGACAAGACAAGGAGTCAAAATATGAGAGAAAAAGCACAGTCAACCCTGTTCAAGTGTTTCCCGGAAAAAGGTGGGAAGTGGCAGGTGGGTAACATGTCTACTAAATGACTTGAATGGCTTCCCATTACTACTCAGCAAAGATCTAACTAACTCTGCATCTTGGCCTAGAAGGCCCTGTGCAGCCTAACTTCTTTCCTTGCTCTTCAGTCTCATGTTACACATGCCTCTCTCCAATCCTTCTTTTCTTTGCCTTCCAGAAGCAGTAGCTGACCTTTCAGCCTTATTAAGCTTTTTCCATGCTTCTGTCTTACCACAGGCCTTTTCTATCTGCCTATAATGTCTCCCCAATGGTTCTTAAACTTTGGATATTCTGAAACTCTCAATGCCCAGGTCATGCTCTGAGCAATTAAATCAGATTTCTAGAGAGGGGATCCAGGCATTAGTAACTTAAAGAAACCCACAATTTCTAACATCCTTCTGATGTGCAACAAAGTATGTGACCCAGTGTCCTAATGTCTTCAGCTCATCTGCTTAACCTCCAAATGAACTTTAGGTCTCTGCAAATTTTCACTTTCTAAGGAAAACTTCCTTAATTCACAGTCTGGTTAATACCTCTGTGTACAATCTCTCAGGACCAACCACCTTTCCTCATATCACAGGGTTAATATTATATTTATTAGTTGGGCCTACTGTCTCTATCCCAATGTCAACACTAGACTGTACAATCTATGTAGAGAGTGATTGTATCTGCTTTTGTTAACCAGAGTACCTCCAGTTCCACAAAAACAAACAAAAACAAAATTTGCCAATATCCAGATCCTTAAATTCATAACATATACAGATTTAATAAATCATCTGGTCATCATACAGATTTGTAATGGTGCTATAAATATATTGACAACTTAGCTTCTAACTTTTAATGATAACATTATGAGATCTGATTATACTGGTAAAGATAATATAAAACAGTGTAATAACACTTTTCAATTCTGGACCCAAGGTATAATCATTTGTATGCACAGGCTTGAATCATCCCTAGTCTCCTTCATTTTCCCCCCAGTACAAATGAACGCAATCCACTAATTGTAGATCCGTTGTAACACATTCTGTTAATGCAGTTGTTCGGGAAAAGTGTGATTACATTTTTGTTTGGGTGTATTTTGTAAAAAATCTGCCACGTTGAAAATTTCCTCAGCTGTTGGTTCACAGAGGGTGTCAGACCTGTGGGCTGTCACATGGTCAAATAAGGAAAACAACACAACAGGCATGTTAATTAGTATTGCATAAGCACAGCCATAATGAAGTCTAATTGCTTTGCTGTGGCAGTTTCCATAAGACCCCAAACCCAAACCTGTACCAGTCTTCCGTGAAGAAAAGTCAAAACAATGGGAATTTTTTTCCAAAAAAAAAAAAAACTTGTATGCTTTTAAGCATACTGGCTTAACATGCAAATATTCTATAGAGATGTTTGTCTCCTGAATGCTTTTGCTCTATACCACTATCTCTGTACTTTTCTCCTTCTCTATCTGTCACCATCATCCTTTCCACGCACACATTTTTACTAACTGCTGTTCATCTGATTCTTGCCATCTAAACTAGCTCCCACAATTTCTAAAAACAATTTCATGCTCGGTCAGTTTTGCAGTCTGTATTTGATCTTCGTGTAGAAAAGAGAAAGAACAAAATTTATCACGACACACATAAAATAACCCTGTTCTTCAATAAACCCAAGAACTAAATGGCAAACCTAACAGTTTTTCATGAACCTAAATTACTACACACAAGATATCCACTTTTAATCAAATTTGGAGTGATTCAATGAGGAGCTAATAGCCAAATGCCAATTTTATACATAATATCGTCACTGACCCTAAAGGAAAAAAAAATAATAAAGTCTGTATGTGCTTATTTGGTCAGTTTCATTCATGCTTATGTTAATTTAATTCAAACTTTTCAAGGAACAAGGACTGTCAATTACATTAAATTATACTCTAGGGAGAGGCCTTGTGAACAAGTGGATTACAATCTGCAAAAGAAAAAACAAGACATCAAAGCATCTCAGTGATCTGAATTGCCATCATCTTTTAGAATGGCATCCTAAGGAATTTTAAGAGCAGCAGAATATGAGTGGCTCCTCTCAAATATCTAAAATCCTCTAAAAATCCCTGTCCCACATAAATAGCCTTTTACTATGTTTCTTTAAATTTTATTCTTGCAAAATCAATAGTTTGGATTCCGACAGTCTAAAGATGTGAAAGAAATAGCGTGCTTCAAGATTTGAGGAAGGAAAATAAATTCTGAAGTATCTAGGGATTGCGTGTTTCAAAAATAATCCCAGCTTTATTTCTTTTTTTTTTCTTTTCAATAAAAGGAAATGTATCATAAAAGCATTTTGAATTTAAAAAGGAATAAGGGGTTATTGGTTTGGAGGAATAAGAATAATTCCTGCAGCTGAATTCAGAAATCCATTAAAAGATAATGTTAAAACAATATCTACCCATTTGAAAAGCATGCTGCGATTCCATTTTATGGGATTTTTTGTAAGGGCATAACTCTCTAAAGGGAGCATGTGTTCATAGAGGGGTTTGTGGGTGTTTATGTGTACAAGTGAATATGTGTTACTGTGCATATAATATAGCATCTTACTTTACAAATACTCATGGGTTTATTTCAAGAGTAGAAGGGATTGTATGATGAATCAATTCCATAAAACAATAGCTTAAGAACTCCAGATGTAATGCTTTTGCACTTTGTCTAATAAGCAGAGGGATTTGTCAAAAAGGGCCTTCTTTTCTAAGAGAGTCCAAATGAACATCAACCTCTATTTTTATCTGTTTAGAATTCTAAGTTGTCTTTTGCTTGTACAGAGGAATCAAGAGTGAAACCATTTGCACTTCCATCTTTGCAGCATATTATTCAACATCTAGTAAGGTCCAAAGTTCTGACATATAATTTAAACAAACTCCTGGCTAAAATGCAACGAACAAATAAGAAAAAAAAAACTAAGAATGTTTCACATAGTTTTCAGGGTACACTTCAAGAACAATAGACTAAATATTTATTCAATACATTCATGTGAAGGATAAGGGGAAACCGCATGGATAAAATTGAAAAAAAGCCAAACAAACAATTTTCAGCATAGTTCAATACATAAACATTGCTTTTAAGTTCCTCTCAAAGTTACAAAATGAGTGTAAGAATAATCTACACTGATGACGTCAAGAAGGCAATTTTATCATATTTGCAAAAAAGATATTGTCTTGTAATTTCAGGTCTCTATGCTCCCATAGTATCTTTGGATATTTTAAATTCATTTTATTTATTAGTATGGAAGATCTTCAAGATATATAGGATTCATTTAATGAAACATGGTATAAGAAAATGTCTATAGTAAGCTACCAATTTATAAAACACAAAGCTTAATGCATATGCATAGATTATTCACAGATGTTAGAGATTTGTGTAAGAAAAACAGCAACATTTGTTACTTCTAAGAAGGAAATCAGATGCGTAGGGGTTAGAGTGAGAAAGAAACCCAATTTTCCCTATGTAGCTTTTATACTTTTGGTTTTGTACTAATAAAGCGTCATCCTTTTAAAAATAAACAAAAGTTAATGTTAAAAATATATTTGACTACCATTGTAAACCTAGATCTTTATGGAGACTTTTTTTATCTTGCCTTCAAGGAACATGTATGTAGTTTGGAAAAATGAGTGAAAAATAAAAGACCGATTCTGTCAAAAGTTGCATATTCGGGACACCATATGGGAACAAGGTTGGCCAAAGTAGAGTCCCATTTGATTACAGAGGCGTGTGTGTGTGTGTGTGTGTGTGTGTGTGTGTGTGTGTGTGTGTTGGTGTGGACTGCGTAAAGCTGTGGAGAGTAATGTAGATATAAGTGCATAAGTGCTGAAGTGAGGCAAATGGATCAGATGGCAGAAAAAATTTTTTCATGATTGTAAAAGCAATCAGTTATACTAATAAGCAGTCATACTTATTTGATTGTCTTTCCTTTTCTGTCTGTCTTTAATTTTTTTTCTTGTAGTCATTTTTTAAACTCAAGTATAAATACCTACAGTGAAATTCACAAATTATAATTGTTCAGGTCAATGAGGCTGTACACAGTGAACATACCCACGTAACTTGTACCTCGATGAAGATGTGTAACCTTACCAGTCTCCTAGAAGTCTTTATTATTAATACCCTTCCCCCATACATGCACACCCAAAGGTTACTAACAGTCTTTTCTATTTCCAAAGATTAGTTTTTCTAGTTGTAGAACTTTAAATAAAGGGATCATATCACACATGCTTTTCTGGGTCTGGCTTCCTTCACTTGTTATGTCTATCAGATCCATCCCTGTTGATGCATGTGGCAACACTTGACACAAAAGGGTTAACCTTTTTAGCCCTTTTGGCTAAATAATTACACATATTCATTACCCAAAAGTGTAAAGCATGGAAGTGAGAAAAGGTTAATTAGGCATTAAAATCTGTGATTTGTATTACACTTTACAATTCACCTTCCTACATATTTCTTATTTCATTTGCCCTGTACAATAACACAGGCTATTGGGAGATACTATTATTATTGCTATTATTATCATTATTATTTTACAGATAAGAGAGTTTGCCTTACTTGCTGAAGCTTTTATTTAAACAGCAAGTAAGGGGTTAATTGTCATTCACACCCAGGGTTTCCACCTTCAAAGTACATGTGGCTATAATACAAAATGACATTATCTACATTATTATTTGAACAAAGAAAATGGAAAAATCCATTTCTCAGCTTCCATGACCTATCATTATTCCTTAGAAAATGTGATGCCAATGCTAGGTAACATTTGTGTTGCATCTACTACAGGTCAGGCCTTTTCCTAAGAGCTTATATTCGTCCATTTAATCATCAGAAAAATCATTGTGAAGTAGGTGCTATCATTATCCCTATTTTATAGTTGAGAAAACTAATGCCCAGAGAGATTAAGAAAACTTGCCCAAGATCACACAGTGAGCTAGTATATCTAGGTTAGTAAACTCCAGTAAAGAGCTAGAGAGTAAATGTTTTAGGTTTTGTGGGCCATACTGTCTTTGTTGTGACTATTCAGTTCTATCCACTGCAGGACAAAAGCAGCCACAGACAGTAAGTAAATTAATGGGCATGGCTGTGTTATAGTAAGGCCTTATTTCCAAAAACAGGCACTGGGTCAAATTTCAGCCCACTGGCTATAGTTTGCTGATTCAGTATATCAACGCTCACAGAATACTTGAAAATACTTTATGCAAATTCTCAGTAAAACTTAATTTGTGGACGAAGCTGTAGAAACACTTGCAAAACGTAAATATTAAAACATGTTGCAGAAGTAAAGCAGAATATATCTGACCCCAAAAGCATCTAGTTAGCTCGATTCCATCATAAGTAGCTATTACATAGTGAGTGATTTGAATCCATCAATGCAAGTGCATAGCCTAAGCCAGAATCAAAGGACGAGTGAAAGTGAATTTCCTCTATAAAAAGTTAGCCTCAACCTTTCCTTATTTATTTTGCATATGGAACAATCTTTATTCTAGGGCTTGAATAATCAGAATTGTGAAAAGTGTTATATTGGGCAAAGGCTGGATTTCACTGGTCCAGGAGTTAGTAAAGAAAACTAGTCAGGTAGGTTCAAAAGACTCAAATAAAAAGAGCAAAATTAAAATGTATAAATATATCATCATCTGTAAATTTAAATATGCAATTTCCATCATTTTAAAGAGTAGTTGGTGAGTATATTTTTATTTTAGAGATGAAAATGTGTCTTACTCCTATAAAGAAGTCCAAATAATAGCTCTGCCATTTTTGTAAATTGTATGCTTTGCTTGCCCTTGTCTTAGAATCCAGTTTATTTTTAAAACAAACATTCTGAAAATCTTTGATATCACATTCAGCAATCCATCTGCTCCAATGTAAATTCTTTCAAGTGCAGGTGGCCTGTAACGTTGTGTGAGAGCAATTAATGAAGTTTTAAATCTCTTTTGCTCTTTCACGCTCGGCTGGATGGTAAAAAGGGGTCATCATCTTTCATTCTCTAGCTTAACAGTATACACAATTAGATATTTTCATGCCTTTTCATTTCCCTTTTAGATACATATATTATACATGTTTTCCGGGTAGTTCTAGATGCAGACCAAATAAACTCACCAAAGGAAAATGAAAGTATTAACATATAACATAGGTTACATTAACAATGCTTTAGAAAAGAAAAAAGTGTTATAAAGAAAATATTTCAATTTGACATAATTGTCATTTGTATTTTCAAGATTACAACAGCAACTTAAAAAAAAGCTTTTTACACTAACACCAATTATTTAATGGAAAAGTGAAAAAAATGAAATATTTATTATGTTTCATTTCATATGTAAAAATTCTCTTCATGTGTTAGTATAGCATTCACTCTAGTTACGTGATAATTTAATGGCAGATTTATAAATTAATTGATTGGACCCCCCAGTTTTTTCTGATTATATATTATGCTTTGAGCCTAACAGTGACTCAGATCAAATTATGCTTAAAATAAAATGTATTAGAACTTGTTTAATTTATTACCTTATTTGTGTAGATATACTTATTGTAGTTTGCTAAGTGCATTGAGAATTAATTTGTCTGACACTGAACTCACATTTTATAAGGCAGAGATGGTGTGGATAGCTTTGTGAAGAGCCCACTTGTTTGTTTTAACCTTTAAGATTTGTGCTTCTACATTATAGAGAGAAATATGTCCTCATCATTAAAATCAAATTTGTATATTAGAGTACATGTCATTTATAGCAATAATTATGGACACACAGTAAACAATGAAGAGCAAGGAATAAAGTTTCTGAAGGAAGTAGCCCATACAGTAAGTCTTGTCATTCTGGCCACCTACAGAAATGTATCTATAATACCAGTTATCTGTCATCCAACAACCATACTATCCTCTGTACACACTTATAAATTGTATAAAAGTAATTATATTTTCATGTTTTAATTCACTTATTTAAAAAATTCAGTCATAAAAAGAGAGGGGAAACACTAATGAAGAACTACAGTGGTTGATTTTTAACAGCTTTAACAGTAAAATATTTGCATTTTAAGGATATTTCTAGTATTTTTTTTAATTTTTATTTATATTTAATGAATAAAATCTTAACATAAGGACTTAGAAAAGTTATTGTCTAACTGGAGACTTGCTATATTGAAGTCTGGAAAAAAATCTGTACTAAAACTGTCTGAATGAAACCTTTTGCTTTTTTTGTTTCTGTAAAAATATAATTTTTTTTGAAAATCAAAGTCTGGTTTTAACAGAACAAAGGACTATTGAAAATTTCTCAGAAAATAAAACTAAAGTAGACAGCAAATCTGATCTGAACAACTCAAGACAGAGTGCATGCACATTTGGGACCCATCCACTGTCAAGTTGAGGTCATGCTCATAACAAAATGGAAAGTTGCAAGTATCTTCTGCTAGGGTGGTATATGCGACCACTGAATGAACACTTTTTCTAGTAGGTTATGATGGAAAGTATAAGCACTGCCCATAATGCCTTTTCTAAACAACAGTTGATAATCCAGCTAGCTTTACATCCCACTTGATTTCTCTAGAGGCATTTATTATTCTATACCTTTGCATATTCTGGTCCATATGCCTAGAATTTTTTTCATCCCTAAGTTTCTACTGTGCCCAAATGTCACTCACCTAGTCCTTGGACCTAGTGCCAGGCATTCCTTCACTTTAATTCTTAGTTATGCTTTTTCAATGTGGATTTTCACTGGTTTTATGTCATGAGTATACAAAAGCATGTCTAGGGTTAGATAGATGATCAATACAATGAAAAAGAAGGTGAAAACACTGAAAGGAAGAAAAACACATACTTTTTTTAAAGTCAGAATTAAACATCAAATATTACCACTCACAAGAACCTAAAACATATAAAAGCATATTGTTAGTAGGAGCTTCATGAGACCACTTATTTATCTTATTTTCTAGTGTAGGGCTATGATCAAACTAGTGTGGAAAAAATATTTGATTTGTTCTATGGATTTATAGCTCTAATCATTCCTTTTGATTACAATATGGAGTAAACATTAAAAGAGTTCATTAGAAAAAAGTGCCCATCCTCTCAGTAGCCAGGTCAAGTGAAATCTGTTCTTAGCTGTCTACTGGAGGTTAGGGGTGATTGAACCAAGAGAAGACATGATTTCTTTTCTCTAGTTGGAGAGACAAAGCATTCACATACTTATCTACTATAAATTAGCTATAATTGGTTAGATATCTGTTTTGTAGGGTATATAATAAACCAA
The DNA here is from genome assembly GCF_022079265.1 of Lynx rufus. NCBI lineage: Eukaryota > Metazoa > Chordata > Mammalia > Carnivora > Felidae > Lynx > Lynx rufus. Next base: position 128,395,832 of record NW_025814867.1, read on the forward strand.
CTACAAATATTGTAGAAATTCAGCAATGAAAAATATCATCGTGACTTAGGCACGTTGGGTAAAGTCTCTGAGCAGAAGGATTGTTCATGTAACCCTTTGGGTGGTGGCAGAGAAAATTTAATGATCATGCATTTATTGGAAGCATAAAAATTGTATAGAAATCAAACGAGAATGGGACATCTGATGAGCAGTGAGAACGATGCGATGCTTTGTATTGTAGAACAGCCCTCAATGCTAAAGATTTGAAATCATAACCAATAGTTAATCAAGAATTAGTAAGTCCCTAAAAGAGAGGAAAGGCCTGACCTACTTAAAGAAATAGTTAAGAAAATGCACTTTAGTTTACATTGAAGCAAATATATATGGCAGTTTTTCAAAAAGTAACCACTAGGTATTTTTTCACTCTCCATTAATAATTGAATATCCATGTGGGCTTGTGTGTATAAGACACCAAAATCCAAATAATCCTCTAAAACACAATTTAACATACATGATAAATTAAGTCCCAGCCACAATATTCTAGTTAATAACATAGACTTGGTAGAAAAACAGACACCAAGACTGTTTATTCTTAATATTATTATTTTCTTCTACTTTGAAGTCATAATAACTAGAATGTACTTAGTTTTGTGTTCTTAATATTTAAGAAAATACTGTCTCAAATGGAGGAGTAAAGAGGACTCCACATGTTAGTGTATGTATTCTTGATGCCTTATTTAAAATTTTAGTCATTTAACTGAAAAAAAAAAACAAAACCTAGCTGGATCTGGACTAGTCCACTAAGGTTTCCAATATTTGCATGCTTAAAAAAATGCATATGCATGAATTTTGAAGTAATCATTATGAACACACCCCACAAGTTAAGCAGAATTTCCTACTATACATATTCAAAATGTCTTTTTCAAATGCTAATTTGTTAATTACAAACTTTTTCTCAAGCTTAACTAAACTCATAGACTTCATTGCAATTCATTTGCATAATGTTTCCAGTATAGGCAATGGCATCATTAAGTGACTGAAATTTTGCAAATGAAAAGGTACATTTTATTAAACCTCAAAGGAATAAGTTTGTTGTTCAGGGCAGTTATACTCAGAAAAGATATACAGCTCTGCAAATTTAAGCAGTTAAAAATAAATGAAGCACTACTCATTTTATATGGTGATAACTATGTGTGTAAGATGTTTTCAGTTTTCGTAGGGCACTATTTAATTATCCTTCACACCTCTCACAGCAACAAATAATCAAGAACACCACTAATAAAATATTGGGGTCTAGAGTCTAAGAAATATGATTAGCATCTCTGACCTTCTGTCTCCTACTCAGTAAAAGTGCTACTGTGAAGGTGAGATGATTTAGTAAGTAGTTAACTAATGCCAGCTGTTATCACAATTATGATTATGACAGTTGTTAGTTTCAAAACAACCAGTTCTGAAGTTCTGAGTTGAAGTCACATTTCTTGTTTGCCATTTTTTCATCCTGTTGGCTATTTTGTTCTTGTATTTATTGCTAAAATGTCTACAACTGTAAAGGCGGAAAGATATTACCACCCAAAGCAAGGGTATAATTAAAATTTAAAAAGTAAAACACAAATTAGTCAACTCTTATTTTTATACTCTCTCATTGTGACCATCAGTAAACTTAGCTATTAAAACCAGTATTTAAAATGCAGCATGGGTATTATTTTACTTAAATATAAAATGTAAAGGCTGCTTTTGGGCAAGCAGGTATGGGCGATGGAGTGTGGAAGGGTCCAGAGCAACTACCTGGCTGAGTACAGGCAGGCCCATCAGGTGACCCACCTCAAAATATCCAACGACCTAACTAACTGGTGGACTACTGGTGGACTACTACTGGTAACTAGGCACAGTTACCGAAAAGGGGGAGATTCCATGCATTGCCATAGCTCCTCACCTTCCCTCTTTAAAAACAGCCTCCTCTCACTACTTCCTTTCAGACAGCCTCTCCTCTGCCTCCCTGCCCACTGCTCCCTGTGGTGTAGTCAATAAACTTCTATCGCCTTTGTTCTGCCTCAGGTGAATTCTTTCACCTTCCATTCCTTTGCCTCCACCTGGTCATTGCCCCAACCTATCAGAGGCACCACATTTAGATGCGACATAAAATTGGCATAATACAAGTATCTGTTCTATAGTTTGTTGTGAGGAAAAAATTAGAAAATCTATGTAAAGTTAATAGCTTTGTACCTGGCTTCTAGTAAACACAACATATTTAATAGTAATTCATAAATTCTAATCATTCACATTTCAACAATCTTGCGTAAATTAGTATTATTTGTGAAATCTGTGTGTCTTTGCATTATATTTATTTCCTAGTAAAATGACTCTTCCGCCCAAGATATAATCCCTGAACACACATTTACTTATAGGGTTTGGAGAGATATCAGTTACATGGTAATAGGAAGGCCAGAGCTGAGGTTGGATATAGGATTCTCAAATCATCATTAACATAGTAGGAGCCTACTCCAGGAGCTATTGGAGTTGATTATTATGACAGATAACCTCAGTCCTTTAGCACTGCCTTTTCCATAGATTTACATAGCCTTTCACTCATGGAACAAATATTAACTCTATGTCAGTTATGAGAACAAAAATGTAAGCTCTTTGCTTACAAGGGAAGAGTCTAGCTGTTTCTCATCTCTTCCTATCCTCCATGTACTTTCTGAAATGGATAAAGAAAACTGTGTTCTCTTGAATTGTATAATTATTGAAGCATTTCCAGGTGGAGATCAGAGGAGATAATGACCAAGAGAATGACCAAAAAAAAAAAAAAAAAAAAAAAAGAAAATCCCTATGCATGAGAATGTGTCCTAACTATAGCTGACACAGCATGCATTCAGAATGGGGAAGATTTCAACGCCAACAGGCAAGCATAGATTCTTGGGGTGGGGGAGGCAAAAATTAGAGTATTAGAGTATTTTTACATATAAAAGCACAGCTATACATATAATACATAAGCAGATATAGTCTATCTGTACTACTAAGATTTTATAGGGATAGCATTTAGGAAAAATTGTTGAAAAAAACTCCTTTCTGAAGTCCTAATGAATAAACAAAGGTGAGAAATGTTATGCTACAGATATCAGAGTTGTTTTTTTTCCCCTCAATCTGTTAACTATTAACACAAAAGGACACACCTAGAAAAGAATAGATACAAATAAAACGTATGGAGAGAATGAAGAGAAACATACATAATTTTTATATACAACATTTAGGGATTTCACAACCTCTCCATAGATTGTAAAATCAATTCAAATTATATAACGCATCCCTAGCACATGGATATGTTTGCACTGCACCATATGTAAAGGAGGAAAGAATTGGATATGGTAATTTAGGAAATGCATGCTTCAGTTTGCTTTAACAGCTTCATGTAGACAAAAGTGAAAGCCCTGAAGAACAAGACAATTTAAAACAACTTTTTCAAATACCAGATCACATCTTGTGGTCCATCTAGAGATAAATTGGGAGATAACAGTTTTTAGGACATATTTGATACCATATTGTACACCCAACTGTGCTCCTGGAAAACTCTTGCACCAATTATTTTTTTGCAATTTATACTATAAAGCTTTATTATTTTGTTATGTGGCTAAGAGTCAGAATTTCAATACTGTAAGCATGGGGAAAACATTCAATAAAACAGGAATAAACTAAGATAAAGAATAGATGCACAAGGGGGGCCTGGGTGGCTCAGTCAGTTAAGTGTCCAACTCTTGGTTTTGGCTCAGGTCATGATCTCGTGGTTCATGGGATCAAGCCCCGCATCCGGTCTGCACTGATAGCACAGAGCCTGCTTGGAATTCTCTCTCACAGTCTTTCTCTCAAAATAAATAAATTAATTAAAAAAAACCACAAAGAATAGATACATGAAAGAAAAAAAAAAACCTAAAGATATTTGCATTCATATACCAGCTAATTTTTTTTCAAGTGTTCTATTTCTTCACTAGTGGTACTTACAACTGTAAGTACAGAGCAACTCTGCTGGGGGGAGAAATAGGGAAGACATAAAATGAGTGATTATTCAGACAGTGTGCTCTTTATATTTTGGCAGGATCTCTGCATACACTCAAATTCCTCAGTGACCCGGCATCATGAGATGCTAACATTCCTCCTGAGGCTATATCCAAAAAGGTTTTGACATATGATAGTTTTGAATGGCAGAAAATTTAGTTTTGACTTAAAGTTTATAAAAAATTCCCTCATCACACATAATATCTCCTCAAAACGGTGCCTAAAATTTTGTCTTCAAAACAAACCAAGTTTTCAAAGTCAATTACGTAAGTTGGTTTGTTGTGTGTGTGTGTGGAGGGGTATGTGTGTGTGTGCACGCACACATCTGTCTATTGAATTATGAGATATGTTTTCATGTTTCAAATAGGAATTCTAGATTTTTGAAATGTTCTTTATCAAATGATTCAGTTACTTCTCTAACTGTAATGTGAATCCAAGGTGGTTATCAGTAATTCAGATAGTTAACTGAAAAATATCCATGTGTCAATACACTTTTTAAATACATAAAATAATGCCATCCTTGACTTGTTCAAATTCTTAGTAACAAATTTTGATTCATAAATATAGATATCCAACTTTTATTTTTTTTTTCAACGTTTATTTATTTTTGGGACAGAGAGAGACAGAGCATGAATGGGGGAGGGGCAGAGAGAGAGGGAGACACAGAATCGGAAACAGGCTCCAGGCTCTGAGCCATCAGCCCAGAGCCTGATGCGGGGCTCGAACTCCCGGACCGCGAGATCGTGACCTGGCTGAAGTCGGACGCTTAACCGACTGTGCCACCCAGGCGCCCCCAACTTTTATTTTTAAATAAATCTTTCTTTTCGTTCTAATCTGAAACAGAAAAACATTGTAACTGTCTACTGTCTTACAGGCGACTTTAAATTCATCTCTTTGACTCAGTTTATGAATCCACAAAATGATGCTGTATGACTATCCATTCTAAGTACTTATTTTTAAAATTGTTCATAGAGAGGAAGAAAGTACTTATTAAGAGAAACATGATGATGTTTACGAAAACAGTTTGAAAGAGATGCTACATCTTAAAATTCATTCTATCTATTTAAATCCCTAGCTTATGATTTTATTTTCTTTTCCAAGATGGAGAGCTTTTAAAAACATCATTAAAATGAACCTGGATCTCAGAATATTCATTAGGCAGCCATCCATGCTGCTATTTCAAAGTGGTTGGGAAGTGACAGGTACAGTTGTTACCCAACCCAATGACAGATAGGTTTTGCTAGTTTTCAATGTCAATTCTAAAAATTTTATTTTCATGAGTTAATATAAAACATTTTTACAATATATACAAGTGTAATTTTAATAAGTGGCTAGCACTCCCCATCTGTCTGACAATAAAGCCATTTAAAAAGAGTGAAACTAGAAGAATCATGCCAAGTTATTTGGCTTTAGTGCTTCTTAGACAATAAAAAAGAAAAAAATAGACCATATGTTTCCTAATTTTCCCACAACACTTTATATGCAAACTTGGATGTGAATGCATGTATTTTATATGCACTTGTGTGATAAATTTTTCTTGGGAAAAAAGTGCTTAGTTTGGTTAAAATTTTATACTTCAATTTATTCTGTTCAAATGCTCACATTGCAACCAGAAGAATATATTAGGGCTGTAAATTATTCCATTAGTAACTTCATTAATAAAATGTTAGCATGGCTTTAATTTATGGGCAAAATCAGAAAAAAAGTCAAATTATCTAGATAACATTGACGTGAAAGTGAAATAAAAGTTTTTAAAACCCTATTTGTATATAATTGCCATGCAATAAAAGTAACCAATTTTAGTAAAGAATTGGATGGATCTTGAAATTTCTGTAGTGTGATACAATAACCACCATCTTGATGATACAATCATAATAAAGAACATTTCCATCAACAACCACACAGTTCCCCTTTGACCTTTGCAGTTATTCCTCTCCCTGAAACCACGGATCAGCTTTCCATCAATACAGTTTTACCTCTTTGAAAAGTTTGTATAAATAACACCATAAGGCATGTAATTATTTGAATCCAGCTTCTTTTATTTAGTATAATGTTTTAACAGTTATCTGTTATTCTGTATCAGTAGTTCCTTCTTTTCCTAGCTATGCAGTATTCCATTATACAAGTATACCACAATATACCACAAATGTATACTCACTTATTGATACTTAGGTCATCTCTAGTTCCTTACCATGATGATTAAAGCTGTTATTATTGCAGTCACAAACAGATATATGTGTAGACATAATCAACATTTCTCATGCATAAATATCTACAAGTGGAAGTGTGGGATCATGGTAAGTGTGTTCTTCAGGAGAAACTGCCAAATATCTAAACTCTACTGTTTTGCCTCCCCATTAACAATGTATCAGAGTTCCAGTTGCTCCAAAATCTCAACAACGTTTGATATTGTCAGTCTTATTAATTTTAGTTAACTTAGTGTGTGTGTAGAATATTTCATTGTGGTTTAATTTAATCATCTCTAATGACAAGAGTGAGCACCTTCTCATGTGCTTATTTGCTACACATAGGCATTCTTTGGTAAAATGCCTATGCAAATTTAAAACATTAACTGAGTTGCATATTTTCTTCTTATTGAGATGTAAAAGTTGCTATATGTTTTTAAAATAGTCCTTTCAAAAGCAAGCATTTAATTTTTATGAATTCTAACCCATCTTTTTTATTATGATTTAACAACTTATAAGAAAATCTTTGTTTACCCTAAGATCATTTGATTTTTCTCTGTTTTTTTCCCTTTTTAAAATTACAGTGTTAATAAGCTCTTTTATTTAAGCTAGGATCCGTTTTGAGTTAACATGTATGTAGGGCACTCAGAAATGGGATAATAGTAAAGGTTTTAAAATTTGTTTTTAAAATTAATTAATTATATATATGTATGACAGAACTATTTGTTGAAAAGACCATTCTTTCCTACATTGAATAATCTTGATACATTTGCCCAAAACCAATTAACCATATGTACAGGGAACTATTTCTGGATTCTATTCTTGATGTCTATCATCATATCACTATTACACAATCTTGCTTACTGTAGCTTTACAGTAAGACTAGAAATCAGATATGTAAGTCATCCATCTTTGCTCCTTTCTACAATTGTTTGGGTAAATAATGCTTATTTATTTATTTATTTATTTCAGTAATTTAAAGAAGTCATCCTACTGTCACGTTAGCATGCATAGACTACGAGGAGAATTTACTCTCACTTTTATCATTGTTCCTTTTTAAGTATTGTGTCTTTACTTCTAGATTCCTAAAAATCTTTTTTCCCTAATCAGAGGTTTTTAATCATTTGATTATAATGTACCTTGACATGGTTTTCTTTAGAGTTATACTCCTTCAGCTTTGTTGAGCTCCTTTAAATCTGTCAGCTCGTAGTTTTCATTAAATTGGGAAATTTTCTGGCTATTACTTTCATAACTACTTCCTCCATCCTTTTAATTCTCTACTTCTGGAACTCTACATAGAGGCTGACTTGCTTGGTATTGTCCCACTATCAAGTAATACTCTGTTCATTTTCCCCCCTATTTCTTACTTCTGTGCAAATTCTGAATATTTTCATGTAACAGTTCTTTTAGTTTGCTGATGTTTTCTTCTTCTTTTTCTGTTAGTCCTCCTGTTAATCTCATTCAGTGGATTTTTTTCATTTCAGCTGTCATATTTTTCATCTTCAAGAGACGGATCTTTTTACATCTCCCATGTTTCTCCTTATCATGTTCATGTTTTCTCTACTTTCTAGAACATATGGAATCTGTTTATGACTGTTTCAACTTCACTGGCTACTAGTTCCATTATCTATGCTGTGTTTAGGATTGCTGCTGCTGCTGCTGCTGCTTCTTCTTCTTCTTGGAGAAAGAGAGGGTGGGGAGGAGCAGAGGGCAGGGAGAATGAATCATAACCAGGCTCCACACCCAGTGCAAAGCATGACACAGGCTGGATCTCACACTGTGAGATCATGTCCTGAGCCGAAAGCCAGAATCAGATGTTGAACTGACTAAGCCACCCAGCTGCCTCTAGGATTGCTTATAATTGATATTTATCCTGGATATGTGTCATATTCCCTGCCTTTTTGCATGCCAGGTAATTTGTGACTGAATGATGAACACTACCAATTTTAAATTATTTCCTACTGGATTTTTGTTGTAATCCTTTAAATAGTGTGCAGTTAAGGGAAATCAGCTGAATGCTTTTGAGGTTTGCCTCTGATCTGTTAGGACAAGTTCAAGCCAGTTTTAGTGTAGAACTAATTTATCTCTACTACTCAAGTGATATTCTTTTGATGATTCTACCCATTGGAGGGAACATAAACTTTTCCCAGCTCTGTGTGAGTACCAACAGTTTTGGTATTGGGTAGTTTCCTTCCACTTATGAACTGATTGCCACTAAGCCAAAGATTTCAGGGGACCTCTCTGCAGTTCTCTAGAGCTCACTCTCTTCCCCTCCACCTTGAAATTTCTTCTCCACTGCTTGTAAATGCTAGATACACCAGACTGTCCAAATAATGATCTCTTTGTTTCATCTCAGTGAGACCAAGAGGCTCATTTGGGCCGCCTTCTTTAGACAGTAGTCTGGAAAGTACCACCAAGAAGAAAGCTAGAGAAACTGCAAGACTCATCTTTTCTGTTTCCCTTTCCTCACACATCACTGCCTTGAACTTCCTCCTACCCAACACTGGAAAAGCACTGTTTTGTATATGTTGTCTGGTTTTCTAGTTGCTTAGGGTCAGAAGATAAATTTGAAGCATCCATCCATTATAACTGAAATTAATTTTCATATAGCATCACTGATAATGATACCTTATATACATTAAAAAAATAGTTCTTTTTATTCATTGGCTTTGCTTCCTAACAGTTATTTTTATAAAATATTATTTCTCAATATTTAAGAACTATTTGTCATAACTTGTGGTTACTATTATTTTTAATGTGATTTTGCTTTTTATCAAGCATGAATTTATTTTTTTAGCATACCCCTACATCTCAAAAGAAAAAAATTAAACATCATGCAGAACAAAAAAGTACCTTTTATGGCCATTTTGAAGATTTAAAAAAAGACATACCAAATAACAGTATAAATTAAGGCACAAAAATGTTTGAATATTTGAAACAAAACAAGTAAGAGTAGATAAAAAGACCATTAGAGCCAAATTAGAAACTAGCAGAAAAGCCTTAAAAAGAATAGAAACCATAAAGAGTAAAAACCTGAAACTATCCTAGAGAAAATTTCATTTTTGTTATAATTGTGTATAATATATTACCTACACTATGGTAACAGCTTTGTAAAACTTTTAGAATTATTTTTTGTTTTTCTGTGTATTAAGACTGAGATTCATGCATATTCTTCAGATATAGTTGGAATTATCCAGTCATGATTCCAGCACTTTAGCAAGGACTATCCATGCTTAAGTCTGCCGGACAAGGGAATTTGCAGACATCTTCTACCCTTTAAGAAAAGACTCTGACTTAAAAACGCCATGTAACAAAACTTTATTTCATAAATAACTATGAAGTTTCTTACAAAGATAAGCCACAATTACAGTAATGAAACTGTGATAACTTATGATAAAGATACACATGGAGCAGAGTAACTAATGGATAATTGCTACCACTTTTATATTAACTTGAACCCAACATTTATAAATCTTTCCCCATCACTACCAATTTTTCATTTTGATTAGAAAGCTTGGATTCTTTTTCAAACATTTTTCAAACTAGTGCAATTTAAAGTATCAGTTGCACGAATTCTCCATCTATGGGTTTAATTAAGATGGCAAACCAAGAAGGTCGAGAGAAAAAGGAAAAGAACGTTTTCATTCACGTGGCGTAAAATTATAGCCACCTGCACTCTGTTTGCAGGGTTACTAACCCAAATGAAAAGCTCAGAATTAAGTACTTCCTTCTACACTCTGCAGGGAAGTGTATCACAGAGTGAGGGAAGGAGCCATTCTTCACCACTCACACAGGCATGCTAAAAATAGCACTCAACACTCTTGCTGCAAGAACTTGTTCAGAAGATAAAAAGGCTGTTGGTTAACCATAAGGAAAAATTCTCAAAATGATGAAACAACATGAAAAAGGAAAAGTCAGGTTCCATGGGAGCATCTAATTTTGCTACAAGGAAGTTGGTTGTTAATGTGTAATTAAGGGCACCTAAAACCCACAGTAAAAGAACACCAGCCTACATCTGAGCAGTACTTAGATTTTTTTTTTCTTTTTTGCTTGTGATTCTATCTCTGACTTCATTATGTTTTGTACAGGGGCAATAAAAAAATGTCACTAAAAAATTATTGATGTGATTCTGTAGTGAAAGACTAAGAATAACACACTTCAGAGAATCTAATCACAGTTTATGCTTACTTCCTTACTCGGTGCTGATGTTTCCTTGATCTTTCAGCTGTTGCTTCTAAATACTTTTCAGGTTAATGCTTGAGACACTCACTTCTGTCAGGAGATGGTACCATGTTTTTAAAATGTTACATAAAACAAACATATCCTCCATAATGTATTATACCTTTCTATTATAATTTTACTAGTGTATTTCTTTCTGCTTTTGGAAGGCTTCCAACTGTTGAATATTTTTTTTAGGAATTATTAGAGAAACATTGAAAATATTCAGGTATCACTGTAGTTTATACTGCAAGTTTTTATCAGCAGAGAAGGTAATCTTGTTTAATATTATATTCCCAACACCTAACACAGAGCAGCTCCTGAATAAATATTTGTTGATCTACTGTATACATTAAATAGAAGATATAAAATCATAGGCATAATGCATAATTTTTAACAAAGAAGGTGAAATTTCTCAAGGCTGAAAATGTAAAAACCTATCCTACATGTGCATTGATAAAATGATATTTCTTACATAAGAGTACAAAAAAAATCATCTCAATTATGATATATAGTCTCTATTAAACTAACTCTAAATTTTCCTTAAATATTTTGCATGTCATTTCAAACACAAGTGACTATTCTTATATCATTTATGTAACTTTTGTATTACTGTAAACACATCAGCAGCAATCTTCAAACATGATTGATTAGGGATTCTTGTTTATTATGATAATATGTTGAACCACTGAGTTCAATATTGAGGCATTTTAATGGATATGTTCAATGGTATAACTTAATGTGATACCAGATACATAATTCTGAGAAGCAAATTATATCTGAATGGCTCCATTTTCTTAGTGACTATGTCAGAATGTGACTGGGTCTCACTCTGGCGATAACAAGATTACTTGTTATTTTGTGGGCCAGCATAAAAAGTAGGTCAAAAGCTGCAAGTCTTTCTAATGTGAGACAAGAATGTTTAATCAGAAATGGTATTGACTTGAGCATTCTAGAATGTTCTTAAAGAAAAGGTTAATTTTTGGTTGTTTCTGAGGAGTACTAACATTACAGCTACAGAATTTAACTACGGAAGTAATGGGAAATGAAAAGTGATATAGAAAATAGAATAAATGAAGGTAACTACTTAATTCTCACTTGTACCAGCTTTGGTTGATACAGTTCAATTCTTAAAATTTGAATTCAATTTAAAACATAATTTTGCATTTTTATACTTTGAAATGTTTCATGTGCCATTTGTTACGTTTAAATTTTAATTAGAGGGCTTTAAAAGATTAATATAATTTGCAATGTAGCTTTCACTTATTTTTAAAACACACAATGAATTCTAGCTGCCAAATTATAATTGAGAAGCAATCACACCAGGCCAGAGAAAAGCTCTTCTGCCAACACAATTTCTGAAAACTATCAAGATTTTTTCTAATATATGGGAACGATGATATCAGTGATTCATCCATGCTTATTAGTAATCTCAGAAATATATATTATAGATGATCATCCCTTATGCTCTGCTAGATATAGGAAACTTGGGAATTTTTCCTTTAAAATGTTGGTCCCTTTACAGGCAGATATATTGACGCTTTATCTTGGAAAACCCCTTGCTCACCATGTTTTCATTAGAATTCCTAAAACTATGGAACAGTAACCTCAAAGGGGATTGTTTATTAGAGTTTTCTAGGCACCTTATATACTTGTGACTTGCAAATGAATTCTAAATGAATGCTAGAAGTGCCAAAATCCAAAAGAATAGCCCATGTGGAAAAAAGATGTATCAAAGCCTAAAGGATTTATGTTTAAATTATTGAAATTCAATTGTGGATGCATGGCTTATTTATGCTGATTTTCTTTCTGGCTGCATTGTATGCTCTAAGTCTACTGGGTTTAGGACAGAAGACAATGACTTCTTTTCTGTATATTTTAATATTTTTTCTACATCACTTGTCCATGTTGATAAGACTAGTGACTCAAAAATGAAAAATTTTCATGTAGCATATGTGTAAGTCAACTTCCTTTTCATCTGTCCTTTAATTGACTCTGAGATCTGGATTTTCACCGCAGAGTGAGGAAAGCATTCATTTGTTAAAGAAGAAAAGTTATGAACATATTTTTTATACCAATAAAGGAAATGCAACCAAATATAGTGAAAATGAAAATGTTATAGACCTAACCAATATTTGATGGAACTATTGCATAAAATATATCTTGCACACACCATGAACACTGTAGTAGCAAGCTATGTAGAAGCGGAAGTGTTTTATGGGAAGCTTATTATCACAAACACAAAAGTAGACAGAAGTATCTTATTGCTCTTTGTATAGATGGGTGGTGCCCTGGAGAAACCTAGGGTCCAGCCAAGAATCTATGGCTGTTTCATTCTTCTTATACACCTCTGGCTTCTTCTCGGTTGCTGCAAAATCTGCCAAGAACTGTCCTCAGAAGAGGAGAAAGAAAGTAAATATGAAAATACTTTAGACTCTGCATTAGCTAAAGACGTATTCGTGTTGCCTGCAATGATGTTCTTTCTGAATTCTAGGGAAGACTCTTTCTTAGACCTTATCCACCTGATGGGCACAAGCATATGTCAACTTACTGACTGGCTTTCCTAAAATAAGGTATATTTTACTGATAAGCATGGCATCAACTCGTATTCCTTCATTTTTCTCTGTTTGATGGGAAAATATGAAATTAACACAGTATGTACACAGAAACTTTTTCTAGTACTATGGTCATTGGTTTTCTCCCAAGTGGCATATGACATGACCCAGAAAGCATACATTACGGGAAGATTCCAGTGCTGATGTTGAGAATTCATAATCTTACGGTGTGAAGCCTTTCTTCTGGAATTGACTCAGATAAAAAATTAGAGTACACTCAGTATTTAAAACATACACTGTACTTTTCCCCCATTATTTCATATAAATGTCCTCATATCTTTTTTTAAAACTTGCTTCTGGGTAGGAATTAAAATATATTCATTTTTCATTGAGCATAGGCTCCATTTTTTATTAGAGAAAAAAGAAGACCCAGACAAAAGAAGCTAATTAAAAAACACTAAATGTTTCTCTGGTGTGGTGTATGAACAGTCTTTAAGAATTATGTTATAACAGTAAGCTGTAATTATAACATGGTATAATAATGATATAATTCAGCAAGCTAAAAGCAATTCTACTATATCCAAATACAGTAAATACCCAGCAGGGAAAGCATTTTACAACAACTTGCTTTCCTGTTCTATGCAGGTCATATAATATTTATCTTTTATTTCACCGAGTGTGATCATGATACAAAATAATGTGCTCTGTTGTACAGAAAGGGTTAAGTTATGGCCTTTGTGAGCCATTAGTTGGAGATTTATTGGGGGAGTTAGTGAGTCTATAGTTCAATATGTGGTGATTGAACAAGGACCATAGGTGCAGAGACGGGGAGAGGAAGAGAGCTGAGGCAAATGACGTCCCTAGGGCTTTACAACATATGGCCCATCAGTCAAGGGTCAAGCCCCCTCACAAATTGCATGCACTTTACATAGCCATCTGCATCAATAAATTACTACTCTTCTGTGGCCAGGCACTAATGCATGAGCAAGAAGGATCAGCCTCACTTACAAATAAACTGTTTTATTTATTCTTGTTCATTTTGGCCCCATGGTGTGACCTATCTTTCCACAGTAGAATTTTTTTTCCCATGGTCACTTCAACCCACTAACACACACCCTAGCTTTTAAAAATGTACACTTGTCTTTTGCAGAATGATAAAATATGCCTTATAGAGTAACCAAGGTGCAGGTGAAACAGGTCAGAATGCCCATGAGAAAGTGCACCTGGGAAGAGGAAACTTCAGCACATTCATTTATCTTCTTTCTCTCCACTGAGATTCCCCTTGATGCCCAATAGCTGGCTGGCTGGGGAGAACTTCCAGGAATACTGTACTCTGCAATTTTAGATGTTGTTCACTTGCAAACGAAGACGGTCAGCATGAAAGCAACTAGTTCTTTTGACTATCAAAGCAAAGAACTTTTGAAACTGGAAGTCCTAACCACATTTGAATGGGCATACAAAATTGATCTCATTTGGGATGCTTTTTGTGTACTTTCAGTTATTAGTTTTATTGCCCTATCTCTATTTTTTTTATGTTTTCCCTGCTTTTACACAAAAATACTGAAGTTTTGTGAGTCTGACAATATCTGTTATATTTAAAATATGACAAAAATATATAATACTTGGCACCATATCAGAAGCCAACACTTCTGAAAAAGTATAAATATTGGAAAAGTTCATCAGTTTGTAGCTATGTGATTGGCTGGTGGTACATTTAAAAAGCCAACTTTTTTTTTCTTCATAAAACCAGGATATTTGGGGAGGAAAAAAATGGAAAAGAGTATGAGGAGGAAGACGTGCCTACTTTGAGCCAGGCATTGTGATTCTCATAAATCACTCCATTTAGTTCTTGCAACAATCCTCTGATGTGGGTATTTGTTAGCACTATTTAACAGATGACAAAATTGAGGATTAAGCAATATTAGGGGATTTTCCCAAGATCACACAGTGAGAAGAGGTGAAACAGGGATTAACAGATGGTTTTGCCTGGTCCAAAATTCACCACCACTCATTCTTCGAAGAAAACAGAAGGCAAGATGGAGGGAAGCTGTGAGGTCCATGGAGGAACTGTGTGGAGTCATGGAATCCCAGGGGAGGGAAGGCCCCCATATGCAATATTGCTCAACCCCTCCCTGCTACTTTCACCTCATCTGTACTAAGAAGTACTCACAGGGAACAGAAATGGGGGAGGAACAGCAAGCAGCTCAGTTAAAAAAACAAAAGCAACAGGCTCTCTGCTCCTCCCCGTTCGACAGACAGCCACATCTTCTGGTGCAGTGCCAGCCGCGTCCCCGAGACATGTTGGTGAAGGTCGGAGTCAATGGATTTGGCCGTATTGGGCACCTGGTCACCAGGGCTGCTTTTAACTCTGGCAAAGGGGACATTGTCGCCATTAATGACCCCTTCATTGACCTCAACTACATGGTCTACATGTTCCAGTACGATTCCACCCACGGCAAATTCCACGGCACAGTCAAGGCTGAGAACGGGAAACTTGTCATCAATGGAAAGCCCATCACCATCTTTCAGGAGCGAGATCCCGCCAACATCAAATGGGGTGATGCTGGTGCTGAGTATGTTGTGGAGTCTACTGGGGTCTTCACCACCATGGAGAAGGCTGGGGCTCACTTGAAGGGTGGGGCCAAGAGGGTCATCATCTCTGCCCCTTCTGCTGATGCCCCCATGTTTGTGATGGGCGTGAACCACGAGAAGTATGACAACTCTCTCAAGATTGTCAGCAATGCCTCCTGCACCACCAACTGCCTGGCCCCTCTGGCCAAGGTCATCCATGACCACTTCGGCATCGTGGAGGGACTCATGACCACAGTCCATGCCATCACCGCCACCCAGAAGACCGTGGACGGCCCCTCTGGGAAGCTGTGGCGTGATGGCCGAGGGGCTGCCCAGAACATCATCCCTGCTTCTACTGGCGCTGCCAAGGCTGTGGGCAAGGTCATCCCTGAGCTGAATGGGAAGCTCACTGGCATGGCCTTCCGTGTCCCCACCCCCAATGTGTCTGTCGTGGATCTGACCTGCCCCCTGGAGAAAGCTGCCAAATACGATAACATCAAGAAGGTGGTGAAGCAGGCATCAGAGGGCCCCCTCAAGGGCATCCTGGGCTACATTGAGGACCAGGTTGTCTCCTGCGACTTTAACAGTGACACCCACTCTTCCACCTTCGACGCTGGGGCTGGCATTGCGCTCAATGACCACTTTGTCAAGCTCATTTCCTGGTATGACAATGAATTTGGCTACAGCAACCGGGTGGTGGACCTTATGGTCCACATGGCCTCCAAGGAGTAAGAGCCCCCTGGACCACCAGCCCCAGCAAGAGGAAGAAGAGAGAGGCCGTCAGCTGCTGGGGAGTCCTTGCCCCCGTTCATCACCCAACACACTTGAGAATCTCCTGACCTCCAGTTTCCATCCCAGACCCCCTGAAGAAGGGGAGGGGCTTGGGGAGCCCTACCTTATCATGTACCATCAATAAAGTATACTGTATCCAACCAAAAAAAAACAAAAAACAAAAACAAAACAAAAACAAAAGCAACAGAGATAAGAAAAGATGCACTGTAGGTGGGAATGCAAACTGGTGCAACCACTAAGGAAAACAGTATGGAGTTTCCTCAAAAAATCAAAAATAGGAATTACCATATTATCCAGCAATACTACTTCTAGATATAGATCTGAAGAAAATGAAAATAGTAACTGCAAAAATACATATGCACGCCTATTTAATTGTAGCATTATTTACAATAGACAAGATATGAAAAAAAAAAAAAAACAAACAACCCTAAATGTCTATCAGTGGATGAATGGATAAAGACATGTGTGTGTGTGTGTGTGTGTGTGTGTGTGTGTGTCTGTGTGTGTGTATAGTATACAATATTCCATATATATATATGCACACACATATATACATGCACAATGGAGTATCATTCAGTCATAAAAATGAAGAAAATCTTGCTATTTGCTATACATGGAATGGACTTTGAGGGCATTATACTAAGTGAAATAAGTCAGAGAAAGACAAGTACTATATAATATCACCCATAATTTTTTAAATATTTATTTACCTTTGAGAGAGACACACACACACAGAGTGTAAGCCAGGGAGAGGCAGAGCGAGAGGGAGACAGAATCTGAAGCAGGCTCCAGGCTCTGAGCTGTCAGCACAGAGCGTGACACAGGGCTCAAACTCACGAACCGAGAGATCATGACCTGAGCTGATACATACTGAATTAAAAACAAACAAACAAACAAACAAACAAACTAAACAACTTCACAGATACAGAGAACAGATTATGGTTGCCAGAGGCTGGGGTGGGAGATGGATAAAAATAGGTAAAAATGGTTAAAAGATACAAACTCCCAGTTATAAAATAAATAAATCCTGGGGAGGTAATGCACAGCATGGTGACTGTATTTAATAATACTGTATTATATATATGAAAGCTGTTAAGAGAGTAGGTCTCTACAAAAGTACTGTTATATGCTGGTACACCTCAATAAAAAACAATTAATTATAATTTTCCTTTTTTTAAGAAAAATAAAAGAGAAGGAGTAACTGGAGATCAGTACATCTCTGAAGTTTAAATGTGGCCAGAAACAGGCTCAGTGATTGCCCAGAATAAGGACAGGTTTCACTCATAAGCTGCCTGTAGCACTGAGTAGAGCAGGAGTCTGAGTGATACCCAAGATCAATGAGAAAAAAAGACAAAGAACGGCTTAGAAAATAAATCACATGAGGAAAAGAGGAAGTTTAAGGAAATATCTGGGCCTAATGAGATATTTTTGAACTTACCTGAAAAACTGGTAGAAATTTCTTATACTTTATAAGGGTAGGTCTGGATATTCTTTTGGAAAATATTCTGATGCTTCATATCTTATTGAATATGCAGGATACCATTATATGTACAAAATTATTGAGATACGTATCCTTAAAATTTTTTCTTTTTATGGGTTGGGATGTGTTAAAAGGGCAAATCTGGACTCTCATAAACCCTATGCAGTTCTTTAAATACTCCAAAGTAGTTTACCAATGCAAAACTTAATTAATTACCTTTTAAACTGAGAGCATATAGACAGAGGCATGATTTAGTATGAGAAACACAGATGTGTACTTCACATCTGAGATTGGACTCTAGTTCGTGAAACATATTAGAGTGGACACAAGACCAAAGTCTTTTGATTTAGATGGAAAGTATACAGTAAGATTTGCATTGTAATGGATCCATTGACCCCTGGTCAAGATGGAATTGTCAATAGAAGTGTCTTATGTATGGTATGAATCATATCTAATGGTTCTATTAACATCATATTGAGATTGAAGTCTCAAGGAGCATGACTTAGAATAATGGAAATGGAAAAGGACTTTATTTATTATTTTCATTTCATTTCTGTAAGTGTATTTTTTTCACTTTTATACCATCTCTCATAAAAAGTAGGCAATGATATACCTATTAAAATAATATCAAGGCACATAAGCTTGTAAAAGCATCTAATTTTAAAACAGATGTTTTTCCCCCAACAAGATCAATTCCCTAATGGCCTACACCTTAAGGAATAAGGAGAATAAGGACTAATGGAAAGAAGGGTGGATTCGCAGTGAGCAAACATAACATATTCTGCTCCTCCTGCCTTTGACATACTGTGCAACCATAGGCAAATGACTCTCTCACATTCTTCAACTGGAAAATGGGGATAACATGATGCCTGTCTTTCTTCTACATCACGGGATGTGAGGATGAATCAGATAATATAAATGAAGCACTTGGAGCACATTAGAAGAAATTGGTTTTTGAGTTACCATAATTATTTAATGATGTCTTATTCTAGTTCCAACGGATAGATTACATTCTGGATTTAAGTAGTAAAATGAGCAACCATCACTCCAGACAGCTTTCTAATTGTTCAAGGTATTTCTGAAGGAATAGGAATAAGAGATTGTTATGAAGTAGTATACCTGAAGCAATAGTATCATATGCCATTTTAATTTCTAGAATGTTAAAATATAATATCTTAGCTACATTCTCCATTTATTTTAACAGTTAAGTGGAAAGGCTGCTCACTATTCAGACTCGTCAGCAGCACTACAATGACTAATAAAACTATCAGTGAGACAGGAAGTGTTAAAGGGACAAAGATGGAAAAGCCTCCATCTCACAGTATGTGCAACTATCTACTAGCAATAACCACAGTGTAAAGCTGTGGTTCTAGCAGATTCCGAACGGCGATGGAAGATCATGCAAAAACAAAAAAAGATTGAATTCTCTAGAACGATCAAGTGCAGGAACTAAAGGAGACTTTTCTCAGTAGACAGAGGCTTTTTCAAAATGGGGGAAAAGTCATAAAAATGTAAAGTTAACATTCCTATGATGGCTGAGAATAAATCTGAATAAAACAATAAATCTAGATGAAAATTACAACCTTTATCCACACGTACACAAGTAGAAAGGAAATAAAAATCTAGAAGTTCATGTGAAATGGCAGTTGTTACAAAATCAGTTTGATATAAAGAGTAACTGAGAATAGACAGGACCAACAATGAAGGAAGAGTTCAGGTGAGAGATTCACTAACAAAGCTGAAGACAACATTTGTCCCTGGATGTTTTAACTTTCACTTTAGACCCAGACCAGGACCTATAAAACCAACAAATATCCTCTGTTATTATAAACTTCTGATACAACTGTGGTAAAAAATATTTTAGAAGAAAATCATGGTCGTACTTTCCATTGGTTATAAGCACTTAATTAGAATATTTAGAAATTCTTATTTAAAAAATGGTATTATTCTCTTGGACGTAGGCCTTGGCACTATATTTATGACTATATCTCCTCAAGAAAGGAAACAAATGCAAAAATAAACTACTGGGACTAAACCAAAATAAATCTTTTGCATAGCAAAGGAAACTATCAACAAAATGAAAAGGCAACCTACCGAATGAGAAGATATTTGCAAATAATATATCCAATAAGGGGTTAACATCCAGAATATATAAAGAACTTGTATAGCTCAACACCAAAAGAGCAACAATCCAATTAAAAATAGGCAGAGGAACTGAATAGACATCTCTCAAAAGAAGACATAGAGATGGCCAACAGATGCAAGAAAAGATGCTCAAAACTAATAATCACAAGGGACATGCAAACCAAGACTACAATGAGATATCACCTAATACCAGTCAGAACGGCTAGTATCAAAAAGACAAGAAATAACAGGTATTGGTGAGGGAATGTAAATTGGCGAACCACTAAGGAAAACAGTATGGAGGTTCCTCAAAAAATTAAAATTAGAAATACCACTTGATCCAGTGAGTCCACTATTGGAGTTTACCCAAAGAAAATAAAAACACTAATTCAAAAAATATATGCACCCTTATATTTATTGCAGCATTACTTACGATAGCCAAAATATAGAAACAGCCTAAGTGTCCAATAATGGATGAATGGATAAAGAAAAAAAATATATATATATATACATACATACATACACACACACAGAGAACGTGTGTAAGCACATGAGAATAGAATATTATTCTGTGCTAGGATACTCTCCCTAAGGAAAGAAACAACAAAACAAAACAAACAAAAAAAGCAAAAACAAAAGCAAACTCAAGGCAACCTGGCTATATGCGTACCTGACAACATCCTCCACAACCCTGTAACATGCGACCACCTAATCAGACTACATGTTTGTGTGTTACCATATATGGGAGACAAAGACTTAGAAAATATATAAACACTATGCCATGTGATGTTTGGGGCTCAGTTCTTCCGTAAGAACCCAACTGAGCGGTGCTGGCACAAATAAGTTCCTTCCTGGAAAGAAAAGCCTTGGTGTCACGACTCTCTGTGCGAGAATCTTGCTACAATTCAGCCATAAAAAATAGATATTGTCATTTTTGACAACATGGATGGGTCTAGAGGGTATGATGCTAAGTGACATAAGTCACAGAAAAACACCACATTATTTCACTTATATATACAATCCAAACAACGAAACAAATGAACAAACAAATCACAAACTCTTAAATACAGAAAACAAACTGGTGGTTGCCAGAGGGGAGGTGGGTGGGGGAATGGGTGAAATAGGTGAAGGAGATTAAGAGGTACAAAATTCCAGTTACAAAATGAATAAGTCATGGAGATTAAAAGTAAAGCATTGAAAACAGCAGATAAATAGTTTATTACTTAGCTTTCAGGGAATGCCGCTGTTTGTTTTTTGTTTGTTTGTTTGTTTTTAGAGAGGGCTTTTTCTACTACTAATGTAATTCAGAATTTTAAATTTCTTTACCTTATCAGATGACCCTACAATTCATTTTGCAACTTGTTCCACTGAGGTGCAATACAACACAGAGAACGGAATGTTCCATTTAGCGATGGTGTGATCTCAGAGAACCTATGTAAACATTGTGTCTCAGGGTTTTGTTTTTGTTTTGTTTTGTTTTCATATGTAAAAGGCGGATGATAGAGAACTGTCATGGGGATTAAATTAATCAATAACTAAAGTGTTTAGTGTAATTCTCAGTTTGTAGCAAAGTTAGCTCTGATCATCATCATAGTTATCATCAGCATGAGCATCACCATCACCAACTTTATCTGTTCTCTCAAAGATTTACTATAATCACTTGCCTGTTTTATAACATCCCAACCCTGATTTATGATGCCCAATGACAATGGATAAAATATGCATGCTATCCCAAGTAGCTTTTAGAGATTTTTAAAATACTTTTTCTAGAGAGATTTTTAAAATATATTTTTGGAGTGTGTGTGTGTGTGTGTGTGTGTGTGCTCGCACGCACGCAAGAGAGGTGCGCTTACTCTCCACTTCCAGGTTCAACTTGAAGAAGCCCCAAGGGTTCCTTCAATAGCACTCTATTACTTACAAGGATGTATAGCCAAGGTCCATCCAGACTTTTATGGAGAGAATGCTCTCTCATTGTGAATGCACAACTCCCAGTACACTTATCAGCACAAGCACCCTTTCGTGAGTACTTTGGGCAATAAAAACCTGGTTCCAATTGATCATTTAACTCACTACTTTTTTCACCTCTTGCACGTCTTTAGCAATTTAAGTACCACAGCATTGTGGCCATTTTTTTCAATTTGCAAAACACAGATTTCAAAACAAAGGCAAAATAGCACCCTCTGATGTGTTTTTCAGTCACGGGAGATCATCTGCCCCATATAACCTACTGTGTCACTTGAGACTATCTATTTGTTTAAGTTTCCTCCCAAAGATATCCTCCAGCTACTGTATTAAACAATGCAGTTGGTGATGCATTTGTTCTCACCCATAATAGTTTTTGAAGATACAAAATTGAAGTGGTAAGTATTACTAGGTGGGCAGCTTTAAGTCACAATTTTTCAGAAAGTCTGAGAATATGTCAATCGGTGTAAGGATATTTTAGAGTACTACAAACTCTTCTCCCATCTCATTCACACAAAAGATGAAGTCTGAAATGCATTCTTTTGGCAACAGAGCCGCCAGAGGTATTTTTGGTCCCAAATGGTACTGACTTTCTTCCAACTAAGGCAATAAACCAATTTTAAAAAAATATGCATACAAACGTGCATATATGAGCGTATATGTCTGTGTATCTTAGCATTTTACTGCTGATATATGAATGGTAATATTGTCATGATTTTTGATTAAAACATATTCTTGTACATAAAAGCACAGATTCTCCAGAACAAAGGATTAAGCCACAATAAAAGCTCCCTTTTATGCTATTTCCTTAGAGAACTGACAACACAGTGTAGCAATATGTCTTGTTCTTTCCAAGACTAAACATCGCTTAAAAGGTCTGTTCTCAGTCTACAAAAACGCTTTAACAGCTCATTCCTATTTAAAGTGTCTTTGGAGAGAATATCATCCTTCCCTTGGATCTAATTGTCACTGTTGTCTTAAGTGGGTACATTACTTGTAAGGTTGCTTCTGTAAACCCGTCTGCGTGTTCTCCAAGAACACATTTGCCATTTGGGCACAGGCACACTCCACAGTCCTGTCTCTCTCTCCATTCCTGGATATATTTAAAATGAAGCACCTAGTTCCTATTGCAGACATACAGCACAGAGGCAGATCTCCAACCAAATTGCTTTCCCATATGCTCCCTTTGCCCCAAGTTACTTCCTCAGATATGTGACAGGCTGATTAGAAACCAGTGGTCTGGGAGCACCTCATTTCATCACTAATTCTGTGTTGGCAGCCTGTCTGTGAAATTCCCATGAAGCCCAGCTACCAGGAAGAGGTTTCAAATAGCTCAAACAAATGCAGTTTCTGTCACGTTCCCTGCCTGGCTGTAGCTGCCCCACATCCCTACCCCCGAAGCCACCCCGGGAAGGTGACATTACGCACCGGGGCAGCACAAGTATTCGAGCATTGAAAGTGAAGGGGATGTTGCACAATTATTAGGTCATTTCATCATTTCAGAGACTCGATTATCGTGATTGACTCTCTTGTCAGTCCTACCATCATCAAATAATTGTACAAACCTCATCTAGACTTCCACTCTGGATCTATGGCCTGTGTGACCTTGGGTAAGTCATTTAAATTCCCAGAGCCAATTCTTCTTGCCACGTGTAACACACTAAGTGAGTGTTTGAGCTGAATCTTCTTTGTGCTGTATCGCTTCATTTAAACTGAGGGGTTTATTGCAATTCAAAACAGTGCATCAGCTTGGTTCACC